>NC_137952.1:20623145-21212835 GCF_963924665.1 Micromys minutus | reverse complement strand
CTTCATTTTTTTAAAATAAAAATTTTCAATAAAAAGTAAATAACATTCTAGCTTTGGCAAGGTGGATAATGTATGAGCCTAAATGGATTGCTATTTAGCTATCCTGTGGTATTTGGTGAGTTCTAAGATGGCGAGAAACCTTGTACCAAAAGCATATCACCTAAATAACAACACCCATTTTTGCCCTGGCCTCCACACTCACACATGTACCTGTACCTGGAAACACAGAAACATAGAAACACACACACACACACACACACACACACACACACACACACACTTACAATTGCATTGTGCTGGGTAAGATGGATAGATTGTTCCAGGACTCCTGACAGCATTATCTTTCTGATGAGCTCTTGAAACACCTAGGAAACCTCCTTACCTCTATCTCTCCAAACCTCCTTCCTCTACCTTTTGTCCAAAGAAATGGAATTGGGGGGAGCCTCTTGCATGGAGTGGGTTCTAGTGCTTCGAGGTCTGTGAAACAAGCCTCTCATGACCCTAGTAAATTCTGGAAGGTGGTTGACCTGCTTCAGAACTCCATGGGGTTTTGTCATCCTCAGGATGTAGCTCCGGGTGTGGGAGAATCTAATATTCTTGTTGCCAGAAAAGCTGGGCTTATCTGCTACACAACAACACGGGCTGCTGAAGACCAGACGGAACTACGCATTTTTGAACTATCAAATGCCACCTGATACTTGACAGTGCCTCAATAACCCTCCCATTTCCAGAAGAGGAAACTAAATTCACACAGTACTGGAACATTGGCTGAAGCCACACACCTACAAGGTAGTGGAGCGAGACAGGCTGACTTGAGGACTGGGTCCTCACCACTGTGTTCTGCTCTTTCAGGGTAGCCCTTGCTAACCACTTCAAGCAGGTGGATTTGCTGCCCTCTGTCTGTGCTCAGGTTCCAGTCCTAAGGTGGCTTTGGTCCTCTTTTGTTCCTTAGGAAAACACATCTGCCCCCTCATGCTGCCTCCACCAAGAAGCTTATCTTTCTCTTCCCATCCAGAGTAATCTCTCTACCCCCATGGTCCAGGGGTATTTTTATCGGAGATCCTGTTTACTTCCTTTGTGGAGCTCATTTTCCTGCCCCCCCCCCTTCTGTGCATATATGTGTGTCATTTCCAATCATTTACTTTTCCTATTTACCCTCTATTATTCAAATCCTTTCTTTCTCAAGCCTTTCCCTGCCCTGATTATTTTTCTCTGCTCTGGATCTACGGCACCTCTAACACAACTTGAACTGAACTATTTTTGAATGTATAAATAAATGAATGGATTTGTTGGTTTGTCCCCTTTCTTCAGTAGCTGTCACACCATGTCTTCTGTTTTAGTTCTCTGCAAACCGTTTCTCTGACAGAGTTGATTATAAACCTTGTGCAGTCTCAAGCTTATGCCATGGACAGCATTTGATTCATCATAGGACCGATCTCCTGCTTAAAAATAGCGTGCTTGTTACTTAGAGAGTGTGCCTGGGTTTGTGCATGCGCTCTGGAATTGAAGGAGCCTTGTGAACTTTCAGCCACTTATTTGAATGTTACTATGTTGCTAACAAGTGTTTGAAGATGATTTTCTTTCCTACTGGAGGAGTGTTGGTACCATGGCAACCACATTGGTTTGATTTTGGAAGCATGTCTCAGAACTGAAGGCTTTTCCTTTTACCTGCTGCTATAACAACCAGGAGCTAGGACATTTCCCCCCAAAAGGCTATGATTTAACTGATCAGTTTTCAGGAGGTATAGCCCACCACTACATGCTTCTAGCATGGTTCCTACCTTCACTGCCTACCTCCACCTCACCCAGTTCTTGTCGGGTTATTTTGAGATCTGAAATCATGATGTCATCGACTCAGCTGCAATTATGCCTTTGTCACTCCCTCCCATCAGTTCAGATCGCTGAAGTCCAGAAGTGCTGCGAAGGGCTTTGTAGTACTAGGCGGCATCTTAGGCTGGCCATGGCTAGTCACCAAAATGCTGACCCTGAGCCTCATTCTCGGTCTCTTCCTTCATGCGATTGATCACTGTTACGGCCCCATGTAAAATGAATTTATCGGACACGGGAATATGTTCCTCAGTTTTCATTCTGCAGTTAGGCATTTTATGGGAAATGTCATGGCACGATGCTGGCAGCACTACTGCAAGGTAAGCAGGCTGTGTGCCAAGCTGGATAACGTCAAACAGGGCAGCCGAAGAAGTAAAACAGGACCAAAGCCAGCCAGCCAGCGCTGAAGCAGAGGCAGGCTCACCGCAACATTAAGCAAATAGGGAAGAGCACTGGAAGTAAAAGATACAGCAAGAGATGGGGGCTTTCCTATAGAATCTATATGTTAGGGGGTGATAAAGATTCTGCAACATGAATGCCATAGGCCTGTTTTGTCTCCTGATTGGCACTTAGGTTCAATAAGAGGTATTGGCACTTAGATGGTGGGTGCTAAACATCTGGTGAAAGAACAGACCCAGGAAAGAGAGTCTTTTAATTTAATATTTATTTGGTAGCAAATTTAGCAAAGGTGTTCACACACACAATCTTATGTGAACCTGGTAATCACACACTGGTGGTGTGTGTTATTTTGTTTTATGAATAAAGAGACAATGCAGGGGGATCCTTTAGCGGGAAAGATGTATTTCAGAATTTTGCTCTCTGGGTAGAGTTCCTTTGATACCTGAAGTTGCTTCTCAGTAGACAAGCCTTAGGGGGAAGGAGCAGCAGGAGACAGGTATAAAAACACCTAGCAGGGAGATTCCATCCTTTTGAAGGGATCCAACTATTGAGTCCACCTGGGATAATACAAGGCTGAAATTGTTGCAGTTTCCAAGCCCTTGGTCACTACAAGCAGCGTCTGGATTCTAGTCTTGGTCACTACAAGCAGTGCTGCTGACTCCAGAGCCTCATGTCAGATACACTTTTGGAGAGCGAGTGATCTGAGCCTTCAAGGATGGCTGGCTCTGCAGGAACTCATGTATGGTCCGGTTTAACACTCAGCTATGATCCCAAGGCCCTGAGGGCTTCATTCTAAGCGGCTTATTCCAGCCAACCGGGCATTTGCTGTTGTGAAGCTGCTCTGTAAAGGAGACCTTGGGAACTTTCTACTTGTTGATACTCACCACATATGCCAGGCACTGTGCTGGCTGCTCTGCATAAATCATTCGGCCTTCCCAGGAGTACAGTCAAAGAGATCCCATCATTCCTTCCCAGCTTAAAATGAGGAAACTTGGATTAGGTAGTGTCACTGCTTGGTCTATGAAACTTTAATTCCTCATTTCTAATCTCTGTGCCTGCTTCAAAACCATTAGAATTTTTATTTGGTGCACAGTAGGCATCCTGGTATTGCTCATCAGTTCATAGTTCCTGGAGTGCCTTATTGTGGATTATTGACTGAATACCTTCCCAGGCTCCTCGGTCCCCTGTTCTCATTTGTTAGCAGTGAACTCAGTGAGTTAATACTAAACTCATTTCGTATTAGTTTTCTAGGAATCAAGCAGAGAGCCTTTCCCTTTGTTGGAGAACTTGAATCTCCTAGCCTAATAGCTGCCATCTTTATTTGTCAAATCAGCTACGCCTGCTTGTAAGTATCAATCAGGATGGTGTCTATGGACTACTGACTGTCTCATAGAAGGATGGAGGGGGATTATGCTTGTATCCTGAGTATCCAGCCATTTCTCCTAGCCATTTGTTTGAGTTGTTCCCTAGTTACCCAAGTAGCCTCATGTATGGGGAGGGGGATGGAGTATATAAACTGAGATAAATTAACAGAAAGGGGAATCCATCTACACAGCTGTAAGAAGTTCATTACTTGTTCTGGGTGCACATCTTTGGGGTCACCCTGCTCTTGCTAATAATCCCTTATAATTAGCTCTGTAAATAAGCCTCGCCAACTTGTTGGTTCCTCAGGGCAAACCTTGGTGAAATAGAACTTAATAGAATTCGGTTAGTTGTGGGAACATTATGAAGAGAGGGCAGATGTTGTTTAGTACCTCCCCACATCCAAAGAATTCTCCCAACTCCATTCTCTGCAGTTGAGTCCACCAGTAGGCATCTGTATGTGCCTGACTTTGGCCAGGGATTCTTAGCACCCTCCTCTCTTGTGGGACTACATCTCCATGTATGGTAGCTAGGGTTTTTGCTTGTTGCTATTTTCCCTTTTAAATTAGGACTATATGTACACAAGGACAGAAATCTGAAAATGTGATAGATTTATTTCTAGTTCACCTACCAAATCACACACTACTGTGAATCAGAGTTCTTTGTCTGTAAAATGGGGTCAAAAATCTACTTCAAGTGATTATTACAGGTTTAAATGAAATAATATGTGCAAAGAGTGTGGCAAGGTAAACAGTAAACTGATGCTTAAGAGAACTCAGAGGTGGTGGATCGTAGCCAGGCACAGGGATTCTTCTAGGCATTTTCAGTTTTGTAACAGTATCTACTTTGTTTTTTGTGGTTAATTGGTTTTTGGTTTTTTGTTTGTTTGTTTGGTTGGTTTTTGCCCTGGCAAATTTTCAGGTGCATTTCAAACTGTATATAGTATCAGAATAACATATCATACTACTTTGCCGACTTCAGGTCAACTACAGTCAAATTGGATTCCTGGGGATTGCTGCCCAGTGATTGAGTTGAGGGCCATGGGCCGGCCCACCTGTGAATAAGAAGCAGGTGGGGGGTTCTGTCACACTTATCTTTGTCACTATGCTCATGTGCAAATGGCTTCGTGCAGAGTGAGGCAGGCAGAGCTGGGCTCTGGACATCTTCAAGACATTACAGCTCAGCCCTGTGCCTGTGATCTCTGGACAGCAATGTCAGCAGTGACGGGCCCCACTTTTTAAAGCAGCCCTAATAAATTTAATTTATAAGCAGCTTTAATGACACCTGAGGCTGAAAACTCATAATTTTCTTAAACAATAGCCAATCATTTTGATATTACAGCTTTCTAACTACAGTGCATGTCTCAGGGGATGGAGTCAACGGCTGTCTCCAAGTGAGAGATGTCATGTGACAGTGTCTGCTTCTGACTCTGAACACCAAGGGTGTAAGTCCTGACTCATGCCCTTCCCCAGTGGCTGGCAACATCTACAGCATTTTGTAAAACTACAGAAACTCAGGTAGAAATCGAGAGTAAGAGACAAAGAAGACAAAGAACTATAATAAGTGACTGAAATGCACAGGTTTTCGGTGAATTGTTGAGACTATAGAAAACTGGCAAATTTTCTCCAAGCCCCATTTTCTGTCCTATAAAATCAGGGTATACCTTCATTAAGGTACTGTACTAAAATTTTAAGTTACATATCTATATATCTATACCTATACCTATATCTATGTCTAGCTATGTGTGTGTGTGTGTGTGTGTGTGTGTGTGTGTGTGTGTGTGTGTGTGTGTGTGTAAGTCTGTATGACCTAGAATGCTGGTTTCAGTACAAGGTAAAAACTTACATGGAAATTACTGTACTGTTGTTGCTGAGTTTTCAGTAGTTGGGACAGAGCAGAGAGGGTAATTCTTCCATTGAGTCTGGTCATCTGGCATAGGTTCATCCTAAGAGATGGTGAGAGATTGATTGGAGAATGCCTTAAAGCTCCTGAAGAGAAGAAAAATCAGCAAGATAAGCTTGAGGAAAGGTAATAGGAGAATGGTCGATTCCATGTAGAGCCGAAAAGCCCCCTCCAGACTGGAGGGAGCATGGGAGCCGTGTTGTGAACAGTACACTGTAGTAGGACCGATGTTAACAGAGTCCTGCCCACATGGGCAGGTGATTCACTGGGTTTTTATCAGTGTGTACTTTTTGCCAAACACAGTTTGGTTTATTCAAGTGTACCCTTTGGTGGTATTTGATGATTGTACACATCTGTGTGGCGACCTACCCTCACAACATATAATTAGGACATAGAACATTTCTGCCAACAAGGAGAAATCCTTTTCTCCCCTTCCCACTGTTGTTGTTTTTTAAACAAAATTTCAATTGTTCAATTTTACCAATGAAGACGCAGGAACCAGATGCAAGGTGAAAGCCTGCTAGCTCAGAGAGGCAGGGAAAACGCCCAGCTGACCTTCCTCAGCTGACACCCCAGAACACATCCCCTCTCTCTTGACTTCTCTAAAAAGATCCTTCAAACTTAATGTCCCTCCCTTCTACTTCCTGTGCATCTCTCTGTCCATCCTTCTGACTCCCTCTTACTCTGTATTGTTTTTTTTCTTAATAATCCTGTTCACTTCCTGTCAACTGATTGATTGCTCTGCCTCCTGACCTATGGTTGACTTTATTTATCTTTTGTACAGTAAACAGAAAGCTCTTGGAATAAAGGCATGTGCTCAGGCTGAACCATTCACATTTTTCCCCCAGTAAATAATATAATTTTGGGGTTCACAGTGTGATCAAATATCCTGCAACCCACCCTGGAGAAAGTTTGTTGTAATTTCCAACACCACTGTTTTACCTGTTTGGATACTTTATACTCACAGAGTTACACCTTGTTGACTTTTGTGTGTCTCAATGCTTTTATTCAGGATTCAAAAATATTTTTTACATTTAATTATTTTGTGGGTATAGGGATGTGCAGATGCTATGACAAATATGTGTGGCTCTCAGAGGACAACTTGCAGGTGTCTGTCCTCTCCTTTCTCCATGTGGGTTTCAAACCGTCAGGTTTGACAGCCAAGTCTTTTACCTGCTGAGCTATCTCACCATCCCCAGGCACCTGCTTCTAAGATCATCCATAATATTGGATGTGCCAATGGCTTATTTCTTCCTATTGCTGAGTACTATTTTATATGGTATTTTATGTGGTATTTATCTTTTCCTCTGATAGACTTTTGGGCTCCCCGTTTGTTACTCTCGTGGTTAGGGATACTCTGGACATCCATGAATAAGTCTTTGTGTGTGTTCCATTTCTCATGGGATAGCCTTCAAAAGTATTCTGAAGTGAGGTATGTGACACCCTCTGTATTTGACTGGTCACTGAATGTGACCTGTCTTGGGTGAGGCAGGTGTTTTTTTGAGGATTGAAACATCTGGAGACAAAGTCTCAGATTTGGGACATAGTAGCCACTACCTGCAAAGGTTGGTAATGAGGGTCTCATTCGAAAGCAGACTTCAGGGAGCACCACAGTTTCTACTAAACTATCCAAGGTCATTCTTTTGGGTTATACTTGTGCCCATGTTCTCATTTATGTCTGTGCTCCATTTCACACTTGCTTTTGTGCTGAAAGTAAGTTAGCTGCCAGACTTCATCTTGTGCATCAAGATCCTCAACTTCGGCAGCACCAGTTGTTGAAACACTTGCGTTTCCCTCTTGAATTCCTGGGAACCTTTGTAGAAAATCAATTCACCACATATGCACGGATCTATTTTTGGCTCTATCCTATTTCATTGATCTATTTATCCTCACATGAAGCAGTTTTGAACAAAATCTGGCAGAAACATTATAACCCCTTATGGTCAGAAAGGTAATATTTTGGGTTTCTTTACTTAGGAAAGTAGCATCTAGCTTACAGTCCATTTTATAGGCAGACAATAGTTAAAACCCAAGGTCAGTTGAATAACATATGCTCAGAATCGGTAGGGCCATTACAAGCAATCTCTGAAATCTCAGTGGCTTACCCCAATAGAGCATTTCTTCTTATTAACATCACTGCCTGATAGGACATATTCTCTAAGCAATATCTCAGATGCCCTGGCTGTTTCCTTCTGGTATGTATGCCATCTAGTACTGACAAAAATGTATAATTTTAAGCAAAAAAATGTTTAAAATCTGTACATTTATCTTTGTTTTGTAAAATAAAGTTGTTTAAAAAAATAAAATATATGATCAAATGAGAAAAAAAATAAGTGAGAAATAAGCTTAAATACATGTTTGTCTGGAGTGGACATATTAATGTCCATTACCTGTCTACTGCCCTATCACATCACCCACAAGGCTGGCAAATAATAGTCTCTGACAAACCTAAGCATAGTCCCTGCCACAGCTGAGCCCAGGAAGAAGCAGGACAGGAGCAGTTAAAATTCAGTGACTTTCACTGGGCTTTGAACATCAGTGTCAGGTGTGTGGGTTCTAGTACTAGATTGCTCCAGGTTCAACCATCACTCCCGCCTCCCACGGGGTGACTTTGGGAAAATGTAGGCTTTAGGGTGAAGCTTGCCATAGAATAAGCACCAGATAATGCTTCTGCTGCCCATAGAGAAGCCCATAGGCATTGATGTTCAGGAGCCCGTCCAGCCAGACTTCCCTACGTGGTAGTCAGTACCTTCTTCTCAGCCTCTTGGAAGACTTGGAAGGAAACAGAGCATCAGAATTCAAACAGCTTGTTCTTCTTGCCTCCCCCCCCCCCCCCAGGTCACACTGCTCTAAACTCTGCAGTGCTTCCTGGGAAAAGGGTGATCGGAGTCTTTACAAGGCAGAAACGTTTCCCCATGCCTTCACATCTAGGTTTCTTCATCATTGACAGACCTGCTTTCCCATAAATTCCAACAAGAAATTGGTTGATTCAACCGAAAAGGGGGTGGGGGGAGTGAATCTGATGGCTCCTGATGGAATAAGCTGAAAGGCGCCTATATGTTTTCTCTCGTTATTAATGGGCCCAACGAAGGAGACTGGTATTATGTCCTAATATCACATTTGATCTAAGTGCAAGACATTGTAAGTTTTCTTTTCCTCATAAGTCATTGGAGACAGCTTCACATCCTTGGGTGTCTACTTGTTTACACTTATAGAAAAAAAAAATGTGCAAAGGGAAATTTCTCAGGCTCTAGTTAGGATACCGCTTTGTAATCTCAGGCATCAGGAAACTCTATTTTCAAGACTTTGAGAGGTTAAATGCATAGCAATAGAAATGAGCCTAGTCATGACCCTCGACTATTAGTCATATGGCTGCTCTTCATTATATGGTAGGAGAAGGGAAAGTGAATGGCTGTGTGGGGATGGGGCCAGAATGGGACTGGGTATTACAGTGTGTTTAATGTTGAGGTTTAACCACTGAGGGAAAGAAGCTGTTTGTCACTGTTCTCTTAGCAGAGTCCTGCCACTGTTTCCAGATATCCTGACATAGCTGGTCTCATCTCTGTTGCTCTTTACCCAACTGGAAGCCAATAATGGGGTTTATAGGTCAAAAAAGATGGAAGTAAAGTCAAATCAGGGAGGTCTGCTCTGACTTCTCAGTGGCTTCTCTCCCTGGAGACCCCCTGGAAATGGGCTCCTAGGGTTCTGGGCTTACAAAGGGGAATGACCACAAACCTGTTCTAAGAGGCAGGAGATGGGATCAGAGGAGTGGGGCAGTTAAGTAAATGCTTATTACTTGCTCCAAGGAAACCCTTACAACATTCTATTTTAAGGCCTTTTTCTGGCAGGGTGCATTTATCTTTGAGTGGCTTCTAAAGTTCTTTTAGCCCTGGGAAGTTCTGAACTGAAGATGGCTGAGTTATTAGCTACTAGGGTGATAAGCACTGTAGAATTTTCAAGGGAGAAGGCTAAAGATAGAAAATTCCAGAAGCGGTTCTTATTATCAGAATGCCATGTGGTGGCTCGCATTACTTGGGCGGGGCTTCATTTGCCTTCCAAATATAGTTGGCCATATTTACACATATTGCCAAGCCATGATCCCAAGTGATACTTTTCAGCTGGTAAGGGCTACATGGTATTCCTTTGGTATGTGGGCATTCTTTTGAAGCCCATGAAGCAGCACACATATACTTAAGTCCAATCATATATAAAGTTCCAAAAAATGTGTCTTACCCCTGCAGCTTCTTAAGTTCTTAGAATCTTGGCCATTATACAATGATTAGGAAGCCATTGTAGCCAAATATTTAATAAGGCTATCATTTTAAAGATTAACTATGGTTTCTTAATTTTGCACTATTCAGCTATGATTTTGATTGTTAAGGTATGTAGCTGTACCTTTACATTTTGTAAGGATCAGTGATTGCCTAAATGTTCACATTTATGTCTTCTACTGAGTAGAACACCTTCAGAGCTGTACCTTGGCAGCATTTCCATTAAAAGCTCAACAGGGGCTTCCTGTTGCCCGAAAGAGGGAGGCCAAGATTTCTTGGCTTGTTTTCATTTTGTCCCAAATTTTCCAGCTTCTTTCTAATCATCTTAAAATGTGGGAAAGAAAGAACATTTCAGAAATGCCTAAGACATTTGTGCCATAGGTAAGGAAGCAGAGTAGAGAAGTGGTCTCTTTGGATCTATGCTAGGAAGCAGCTCCAGAGGCCCTGGAATGGAAATTGGTGTGAAGTCAGGGACTTTGACTACTGCTGTGTCACTAGTGTCCAGAAGAGTGAGTGTCCAAGACATATATCATATAGTTCATGAAAGGGCACACATCATCAGAATCTTCTTTTTACTTTTATTTTTTGAGATAATGTAAGTACATCATTTCTCTGTTCCCTTTTCTCCCTCCAAAGTCCTCCCATGCACCCCTCCCTGCTTGTTTTCAAATTCATTTGGGCTTTTGTGCCACTAATTGTTATTAGATAAGATTTACATCCCTGAGCATGTTGGTCAGCCACTTTACCCTCTGTCTGTGAGTAATCTGCTCATTAGTTGTGAGTCCCACTCTTTAACCCCAAGAGTCTCCATTACACATCTTAGCTATAGTCTTGCCCCCTTACCTATGTCTTATCTTAAATGCCAGAACAGTGTTATACATGCCAGAGATGGTGGAAACAGCACCGCACAGAGCTCAAGGAGATTCTACAGAGGAACTTTAAAACTCCTTTGAAATTCAAATACTTCCAAAAGGTGAGTGAGAGATGGTCTCAGAATAGCAGCGAACATCGAAGCAGTTGTGGCTTAGAAGGAAACAGTTTTGGGAAAGCTACATGTAGAGACGTGAAGATGGAGAAAAGGGTGGAGGCAGCAGCAAGATCATAATGGATTGAACTTACTTAATTGGGTGATTAAAATGTAGGTATTTAATCATGGTTCTGCATGCATCGGATTTCTGTTTCAGAAGGCTAAGGACAAAAGACAACATAAGTCTCAACAGGAATGCTAATTGAATGTTTTATGCTACACTTAAATACTACACAAAAGAATGAACAAGATCTGCATATCTTCATAAATTAGGTAAAAAAGCACTTATAGAAGATAATACACATAATGTAATATGTATGATTACATAGCCTATATTCATGAAATATTGTGATATTGTTAATAAGATTCCTAGGAGCGAGGGAAAATATTGGCTCAGTGAAAGTAACTATTCTATTTCACTGGTGGGGCTTATTATGTCTTCTGTAAGTATTTAAACTTTTAAACTTGTATCTATATTGCCTTGACTTTCAAAATGTTTCCCTTTCACTTAGCCCTAACTGAGACATGTTTATAACCCTCCGCTTTGCCCAACGTTCTGGGAAAGAGGAGTCAGAAAGAACGTGAGAGCAGGAAGATGGGGTAAACTGCTATGAGATACTGTCTTCTGGTCATGATGTGGCTGCTACAACCAGGAACTCAAAGCAGGCTCAGTGACCTGCACAGGATCCAGCCAGTCATCCTTCTAAAAGGGCCAGGAAGGAGCTCATGGAGCCCCACCCCTGAATGAGAAGCCTTTGGCAGTAGATGATGACTGGGCTAGACAGAGTCATTTTTGTTTGGGGCCCTGATTAGTGATAGCTTTTCCATTTTCCATGGACCACACATCCATGCATATATGGGCATTACTAATCAGACTCTATAGGTGATTAGGAGAAGTGAAGTGAAGGGCATGTGGGGTGAATAAGATAAATATATATTTTATCAATGTATAACATTACCAAGTAACAAAAATATTATCCATTTATTTTATTTTTACTTTAAAATGACAAGGCTAGGGAAGGGCTAGATGGGAAGGAGGAAGTCAGAGGAAGTGGAAGGTGTCTGAGAGGATAACAGAAGGTATGATCACCGTATGTTATATACATGTAGGGAACTGTTAGAGACAGCAAGTAAAAATTAGGGAACCATTAATCATAGCAGGTAAAAAGTAAGAGATCTTTGTAACTAGAATTACTTGGCACCCCTGAGAAAAGTTTAAGCAGGGAAAAATGTAATCTCAGTTCAAACAGATTATTGGGCAATAGTGAAGAAAAAGAGATTGATGTGTCAGTTGGAGTCAGATACATTGGGAGGATTTCAGGGACTGTCCAGGACTCCCAGGAAAAGGTGATGGAGTTGCATCATGAGAATCAGGTTCAATTCAGAATAGAGAAATAAAGTACAAGTGTGTCTGTTGGGGTTTGAGGACATAAATGTGGGAAAGTGGGGGTCTGCTGCATGCCGGACACACTGAAATTTGTGTGCCAATTAGCTGTGAGATGCTGCTGTCCACAGTGGGAAAAATGCAGTTTGGGAGCTAGGCCAGATTTATGTAATTAAGATTTCTAAGAGGACTTCTGATTCTCATAAGAATTGTCTTCTGGATTTCATACTCAATAACATGAGATAATACCTAATATTTTCATGGAATCAGCCATATCAAGGCTTAGACTCCAAAGCTGCCTCTCAAACCACAGACGTCCAACTTAGTGCTCAGTGTGATCATCCCAGAGAAAAACGAAAGCATGATTTTTATATATACTGCCTGCATTTGATCGTGAGATAAGGTTTTATTCCCTAGATCCCAAGTAAGGTTTTACTTGGAGACTTTTGTTGCAGCCTAAGATATAGTTTTGGGACTCAGGATACAAAGATGTACAGACCTTATGTCTTCTGTTTCGAGGCTTCGGAGAGCAACTGAGCTGACCCGAGGTGAATGGAGGGTGATTGGCTCAGTAAATAACATCAGCCACCACATCAGAGTAACTTCTGAGATTCTCTGGTAGCAATTTTATTCTGTGAAGGAAAATTGAGTCCTACAAACCTGCTTGTATTGTTAACTTTTAGTTGATAAGTGAAATTGGGCAGAATAACATTTTGCTCCAAACCATGGGATCCCTAAATGTATCTAAGCAACATGCCTTATTTATCATATTGTTTACCTTATTTATCTTTCTGTGACAAGAACATTTAAGACCTACTATTCTTTATCAGTTTTCACTAATGTGCATTGTTTTTTAGTCACAATTCAGTAGAACCCCACCCCCACACCCCGATCTTTCTGGCTAGTTACACTCCTGTTGCTTTGACAGGCAATCCCTTAGGTTGAACCCCCACCCACCTTGACTCTATTTGGTTAGACTAACGGCTTTGCAAAAGCTGTTGTGAGTTGGTGAAGAATTTCTCTAAGGCTGCATTATAAGCACGTAAGAGCCTAGGAAAAAAACATGCTTTAAAGCATTCATAACTCTGGAAAGATAATAAGATGTCTGAAGAAACCATGGGCCTCAGATGGCCCTCAAAAATCCTGAAGATGGAAACTAAGAAGGGCCCTGGGGAATTTGGTGTAGAAACAGTGGCTGAACTAAGTTCCTCTTCCTTCCTACTCTTCCATCTACATTAAGGATCATTCATTTTCTCGGCTTGTACAGTACTTACCTCTTCTCTCACCAGGAGACGGCTCATCACTGGCTAATAAGTGGTTATTGATCACTGCTGGGCCTCTTGGCAGAATGAATTAAAGCCAGGTGCTCTCCTTCCGCACTCTGACAATCTCTCTTTGCTATCAGCAGGGACCGAGGCAAACAGTCAAGTGTTAGAGCACATTCCAGCTCAACTGATGTCTGCCTACGGGCAATTAGGTATATGAGTGAAGCTCTCTCTTTCCTGTAGCTGCCTTTACTATTCGATGTGCTGCCCCTCCAATTCCCATCATCATGGCTCTAAGTGGACAGGCCAGAGCAGAACTACAGCCACTGTTGTGCTGTTGTGGTATTTATTCCATCTTTCTATCCCACCTTTGACCATTCAGTTCCCAGATAAAAGACACAAAACCTTTATATTTATCATAAGCCTTTACAACCCCAGAGCTGGGCAGATATCTAGCCTCTATGCTATTAGGTCTACTTCCTGCCAACAGTCTCAAGATATGACTAGCCATGTTCTTTCTGCCTGGGCTGCTCTTACTCCAACTGGCCAGTTCTCATTGCCATCTTTTCATGATTCACCTACCCAGTGGCATCTTCTCCTCTTCCCACTTTCTTCTTTTCCTCTTCTCATGGTTCTGCCTCAGATCCCAAGCCTGGGAAATGGAACTCTGCCTCTCTTCTCTGCCCAGCTCTAGGCAGTCAGGCTCTTTATTCAACCAATAGTTTTAAATTGAGGACCCTGTGGATTCTCTCCTCCCTAGGGGCAGCCAGGCTCTTCAGGCCAGTATTTAACATTACAATATATAGCAAAAGACCAAACCTCAGCATTGTACAGCCTGCCTCATCTTGGAAATCTCAGGCTTATACACATACAGGGACAGAAAGCATTGACCTCCACAGATATACATGGTTGTCCTAATCCTTTAAAGTAACATACCTACCTAGGGTATTCCATCTCTCCCTAGCCTCTTATAAACTCCATCCAGTTTTCAGTTTCTATGAATTTGGTGAAAATGTTTCATACAAGTGGAATCATACAATATTCTTGTTACTAACTTCCTAACTTTCCTGCTTATAATTTCTCAAGGTTCATCTATATTCTAGCATATGTCAAGACTTTTTCCTTTAAGGCACAATAATATTCCATGATGTCATAGATTGCTTTGTTCATTGCTCCACTGATGAACCTTTGTAGTGCATTGTTTGGTTTTTGGCTGCAGAATGTTTCTATGAACTTGGGTGCACAGATACCTGTCAAGATCCTGGTTTTAACTCTCTGTGTTTATACACAGAAGTAGAATACTTAGACCATATTAAAAGTGTTATTTTTGATTTTCTGAAAACCTCATTCTTTTTCATAGAAGTCTTACAAAATCCACCTCTGATTAAGAGTTCATCTGTCATAGTTCTCATCATTATCATGAATATCAGGTGGAGTTGGGTTGTTCTCTGTAGTAGTCACCTTAACAACTATGGGTCCCCTTTTAGCTTTGTGTCACTTAATTCTTAAGTATGCATTATTGACGAGCATGTATTTTAAAAGTACAAAATGAATGGATGGAAAAATCAGCCTCATGGAATACAAAAATAAATCAGGAAATAGAGTTTCTTCTGTTCAGGATCCTAGAAAAAAAAGAATTGTTATTCAATATACAAACAACATACTTTATAGCAGGGATAAAGAACAAAATGTTTACCATATGACCAGGTCTGAGGATGTGACCAGTCACGCAGCTCCAGTGTAGCAGGCAAGCACAGCCCTGTCTTTGATCCACAGTATAAAGTAAAATTAAAAATACTGTTGAAATCTTTAAAAGGATCAAAGAGAGGAAAAATAATGCTAGGGCAATCTCTTACAAATACAGAATAGATGCATACAGAGGCAGAAAGCATGATCTAGGAGATCAGAAAAAAAAAACACGAACATTTTGAAATAAATTTCAAAAACTAAAAGATGGAAGTCCGACTGCCTAGCACAGATAAATAAAACATGCTGTACACACCGCACAGTGTACGGATGCACTGCAGTACAGCACTGAGCCAGACAGACATGCATGCTTGTTCCAATCTTTAAAATAACATACCTACTAAGAGAGAATCCTTATTTTAAAAGTTTCAAGCGGAAAACCTTATGAGCTTGCTAAAGAATAAATCAAGAAAACTAACCACACAAGCGGGAGAGCAGGATGACCACCAAGGGACATTAATCACAGCAACAGGGATGCACCATATTCATAGAGCAGATGGGGAGGCTTTGATGTGAATATGGCTTTCATGTTGTCATGTTTTATGTTTTTCTGCTCAGCAAAGCTATCAAGGTTGAATGAAAATATAGAGAATAACTGATATTCTAATAGGAAGGAGAAGGGAAGAGTGGGATTGCAGAAATAATGTCAACCCCAAATAGCAGTGTGGGAAAACCCTAGAATGACAGCCAGAATGTGCTAAGAACCAGTCATGACCGAAACAGAATAATGAGGAAATGAAAAGAGGAGGGAGAGAAAGAGTCCACAGGTACATCACTACTTACAAGTCTTTAGTTAGGGAAGCAAAAGGACACATCAGACTAACAAACAAAACCAAACGCAGCTAGAAATTTTAAGAAAAGTAAAATCTATACAATGCAGAAAGCTAAGTGTGCTCTACTGTCTGGCCTTAAGAATGAATTGAACACTAGTTATAGAGAAATCATAAGACACTATTTACAGATGTGTCCTTTATAATGAACCTTCTACATGCATGAAAGAAAGATGTCGGTATAGGATAACATGTAGATAATATCAGCATTTACATTATAAAGTGTAAGTGTGAAGACTCGGATTAAAATCAAGGAAGACAATAATAACCCCCCACTTTCACATACTGAACACTTAAAAGAACTCCACCTATAGAAGATAGACGAAATTACAGTTTAAGGACGCTACTAACAGAAATTGAATCAGGGTTTGGAGAGATGGTTCAGTGGTTAAGAGCACTGAGTGCTCCTCCAGATGTCCTGAGTTCAATTCCCAGCAACCACATGGTGGCCCACAGCCATCTGTAATGGTATCTGATGCCCTCTTCTGGTGTGTCTGAAGACAGCAACCGTATACTCACATACATAAAAATAAATTAATTAATTAAAAAAAGAAATGTAATCAGAGTTTAGAAGACCTTGAAGTAAAAGTGGGTCCTGCCAAAGGACAGTAGCCGTGCTCTCAAAGCCAGGGGCTGCCACGTTTTACTAGACTGTGTCTTAACTTTTTGGTTTTTCAGCAGTGTCTGTAGGTTGCTTTGATTAAGATGAAGAATGAATAGGCACAAACTTAGATGTAATCTGCACACCAAATAGAGTACAATAGAGAGAGGACTGTGATATTCATGGAGAAACAGAGTGGCCTCATTCAGTCTGTAGATAATAATGTACACTCTCATCATACGTTTACAGACACTGAGACAAGAGGAAAATAATGGAGGCTTTGATGGGAATTTGTGAATGATTGTTTTGGCAAATTGTAACATTTTTTATATTGCTTTCTTGAGGATAGAGTTTAGCATTGTGGCTTATTATTGGATGCAACTTTCTCATATTTGGAGATATTTATGAAAATTCAATGTGGCAGCGAATGACAAAAGCAAATGGCATCTGGGAAACATGTTACTCTGGCTCCAACAGACAATATGTAGAGATTATACTGATATGTTTCAGAGTTGCCTCATTTTAGATATGTAAATTATTTCCTGACAAGATAGTGTATGTGTATAAAAAGTGGCTTCTATGTCGTTGAATGAATTGACTTTATTGTTCCTGAATTGTACATTTGTTCCAACCAAAGTCTTTATGTTGCAAGATGAAATAGATGAGTTTTCATTTTTCAATCTGCTTTTCAAATGAAATCAACCCATAATGTCCTATTCATATTGTTAAACTGAAACAGGTAAAATAAGAATATTGGTTGACCTAGTCCTTGAATTGGCCCAAGATAGTCTTTAATGAGGTCTTCACATAATGTTGCATGCTGGTGATCTTACTACAATATTTGAGCAACTTAACATTGTTTCTCAACAATTCAGGACTAAGCTATGGTAAGAGTGTTTCTGTAAGACTACAGGTGAAGTTGCTTATCTTTGTCAATCATATGATGCTGACAGTGGGGAAGAGTTTGGCTCATTCATTCATGAAATGCTTGTGTATGACAGAACACAAGGTTCAATATTGCTATCTTTTAAATTTCTTTTATCAATCTTATTACATGATTTATTCCTTTTTATTAAAGAAACTTTTGGAGATAGTTTCACAAATATCTCCTTTAATCTCAGCACTCAGAAGGCAGAGGCAAGAGGTTCTCTGTGAGTTTGGAGCTCTACAGAACAAGTTCCAGAGAAATGCTGTCTCACTATCCCCAACTCAAATACAACTCATAAATATATTTTGATCACAGTTATCTCTCCTTCATCTCCTTCCAGATATCCCCACCCACTCAACTCCATATTTTCTCTATTTAGAAAACAAACAGGCAGATATCTGTAAAAGAATAGGCTTGCAGTGTTAGCCATTGACCGATATCTGATGATCTGTAATCAACCCGGTCACATATTGGACTTAGATAGTCCAATATGTTTCGTATTGTACAAACTGATTTATATCAAACCTACGATTCCTTCTGAGGCTCTGAAAGAATGATCCTTGCTAGGCAGAAAGTGCTTTGTGAGGACACCAAAGTATAGAACTCAGATATGAGAGACTCAGATCTTTTGCAGCAAAACTGCATACAATATTGAATTTACCATCCAGTTATGTATATGTATGCGATTACATGTCTGTATAACTTCTGTGCTTCAAGTATAACTCTGTGCTGAGTCTACTGAGTTTCCAAGGCGAAGATGGTTTCTGACGTCTGAAAAACAGTAGGAAGTAGGTGAGTCATGCCTCCTCACATTCTTCCCTCTCCACTCTGGCAAAATCAAAGTTCTCAGAGCAATTTTCAAAAGTAGTAAAAGTATTGAGTTTCTGTTGAAAGAATCCTTGCATAATTATCAGGTTAAGTGTGTTTTCAGTCTACAGAATGGTATCCTGGGGTCCCAAGACTGTCATTCATGGTCTTTCCACTGCCCAAGACAAGTTACTCCTACCCAACTTTTGCCTATGACCAAAAGCTACTTCCTAGTAGAAATCTTCCTGAAGCCAGGAAAGGTCTCCTTTTGAAATGGTTTCGTTGTATTCTTTGTTTTTGCTTCCCAATATCTATCAATTAGATTCTTGCTTTCCTGATGTCAGTCTCTTCTACTAGACATAATTTAGTGAGAAAAGAATGATGTGTAGTTTGTTGACCATTGTGGCCATAGAAATTGGTGTGTGGCCAGGTACTTGGTGAATCCATGGTATACAACTTTATTAGATAAAGTAATGATAAAATTATGTCTTGGTGTAATTGTTGTATATTTGTTTTCATCTGACAGCATGTGTAAGGACCAAAAGCACACCTTAACATAAGGTTGGAATACATGTTGTTTGTTTGGATAGTGATCCAGCATGCACTTAGGAAGGGGAAATGAGGCAGAGAAGGAAAGGAAGCCAGCCATGGGGGAATGAATAGCAGGATGTAGGCAACAAGGACTCTGCTCAGAACCCTTCTCGGAACCTCTAGGGGACTGTGTACAGCGTACTTCTGAGTTGTTCTAACTGATGGGTGAATCATTGGGTTTTTACTCCCTGATTCTTTCCATTTTGTTTGAAGGCTACTCCTTGGACCATTACCTCCCTAACATTCCCAGCCTTTTCCTCTTGAGAACCAACCAGGCTCCAGTGATGAAAGGAGTCCTATGAGGCAAGGGAGCTCCTGATACAAAGGCACTAGTTTCTACTGAAGTGTTGAAAGGATACTAGTGGGCAGCACAGTAACTACTCTGTCCAGAAACCCAACTGAAAGATGCTGAAGTAGGAGGTAATTATTGTTATATACTGAGAAGACAGGAAAAAAACAAAGCTTAGAAGGTGTTAGCACAGCTCAAATATATTGCAAGAAGTGTGCTAAATTACACTAGAAGATAATATACTACAGATTTATAGTGTGGCAATAAGAAATTGCACATCAGTTATAGGATTGAAACTTTGAAAACAAGTTCTTTCTATGGGCCTAGACAGAAGAGCTGGTGCCATTTCCTCTTTGGTACATGAGGCCATTTCTGTCAGGAGGGATACAGAATCTTTCTTAGGGGTGTTTTGTAATTGCATGTTTTTCAGGAAACAATTTGGTATGTGTATATTAACAGGTTTGGCCTATGTAAGAGCATGGAAGAGTTAAATGAAGGATGAGAACATCCCAAGGCTGAGAGAAAGGTCATTTTCCAGCACTAATTATCAGAACATCTCCATGCCTTCCTCATGCTGTGGTATGTTTCTATAGCAATATATATCCCAAGAATGCCACATTTTTACATCACTTCTGGGAAGAAGATGAGAAAGAATCACACAGTAAAAAACAAGAAAAGGAAATTTTAGAAGTTTGCCATTTGTAGGAAGATAAATCCATTCAAGATGAACACATGGTTAAGGATGAAGGCATAGAAAATTCAGCAATGTTAGATGTTTGTTTGGCAGAGCCCAGGATTGGGAACTCTCAATTATGGATTTTAGGCTTGACGCTTAGCCAGTTTGGCAAGTTTTCAGAGCCTCTGTTGAATGCTGATACACAATAGTACACATGAACACTAAGGCAAGCAAACTGACTGTCGCAGGGCCTTGGATGGCAACAGCTTTTGCTGTTGGCTTTCCAAACCCATTTCCAGGGAAAAACACAGCTACTGAGAAGAATGGTATATGAGGCACATCATGAGTTGATCCACAATATGACTCTGTTAAGATACTCCACAGCTTTGTAACTAAATGTCTTAAGCTTTTTCACAGATAAGGACATTCAGGCACAAACTAGTGGGAAGAATTGTCTCGGTTCATCCACCTAGTGAAAACCAGAGCCCCAATCAGACATACCTGATTCCAAAGATTGCATCCTTTATATTAGCCAGAATGGTACAAGTTGCCAATCTACTCTCTTGGTACCTTGGGAAACCAGTTAAGTATTATTACCTCCATTTTCGATATTCAGAAATGTGGAAAGCAACATGTTCACTATCATACTACACAGATCCTCCTGTCCAGAGAAAAGTTTGTGTCGATACAGTGCAAATTCTGCAACAGTTTAAGACAGTGGGGGAAAAAAGGTAGGGATTATTTACAACAAAATTCTTAAGAGACTTTCAAAACCTTCCAAACGTTAATGCTGTTTAACTTTTTTTAATCCCCAAAGGGAGATGGAAGAATTCGAAAAGCATAGAATGTAGCATGCAGTTCTCTAGGCTCCGTAATGGGGAGGGGGAAGGAGGAAAGAATAGAGATGGGGGAAGATATTTTACATTCCAACCTGTCATGTAGCTTTAGGTTGGCCCAAATTACAGTAACTTTAATTTTTTCACCTGTGGGGTTAGGCAAGAGGCACCCAATTACCCCATCATCTTTAGTCACAGGTTGTCACTGTGGCTGTCAAGTTAGTTTTCTCCTTCGTTCTTCTTAGGGTGTTATCTTGAGAAAAGAACTGTAATTTTGGTGTGAGAACTCTTTTCTCTGTTCTGTGAGACTCGTGTCAGATGCCACAAACTGATTCATTTCAGAAATGATACAATACAACACACGTTCTCTCTATACCTCTGGGAACTTTATGGACCAAATATGTACCAGGTCTGCTTCTCACATGTTATGATAATTTCTCAAGAATGCATCGGCCAGTTAGGGCAGTTGCAGGAGAGAGGGAAATTAATTTTAGGACCTAGTCCTGAGAAATGAATGGAAACCAATTGGAATAGACAGTTCAAGTTGCCAGGAATTTTTATATATACCAATATAGGGTATTTTTACCCAATCACTGAGGTTTCTAGATAACAGGTTAGGGTGGTATTGGCATAGAGATTCTGGAAACTCTCCAGTTCACAACCACTGGTGTAGGAGCTAACATGCTATCAAAGGATTTTGGTAATCAATGATTGTGATAATCAGTGGTGGTCAGTTTTAATATCAAGACTGTGAGAAACCAGTGCCTATGCTTAGAACCAGGGACATGGACATTTCATGCACAGACTGAATCTGTGGAGACATTTCTAAGACAAAGATGTGTTATTTTTTGTTTCTTTCTACCGGTAACCCTCAGAGTGCTGCTATGTATGGCCATCCTTTGTGTTTGTTTTTTAATGTCTGAGACTCAGTAATGGAATGATTAAGGCTCTCTAATCTCCACTGTCTGCTTCATAACACATTGCACAGAAGTAATTCAACACTGGGAATTTCTGAATGTCAGTCTGGGCTCTGGGATGATGGACAGGTAAACCAGAGAGATAGCAGGTCATAAATTTTGAGCTGGTGATAGACTCTAGCCAGACCCCCTGACTTGACAGTCCTTTATTGACATAGGCAGGCACTTTGCTAAGTCCTTCCACTGGAGTCCCATGTTTGTCACATGGCCTGGAAATCATATTTAGCTGCTCTATGAAGTGACAAATCCATACCCAGTTCACTATGAGGATCCTGTCTCTTAAATCTTCTCTGATTAGCTACATGATTTATCTGGAGGTCCACTTGCCTGGAAACCGAGTTGCAGTTATTCCCTCTGTACATGCCCCCATCTTCTGGCATTAGTGAGTGGATAAGAGACTCATCCATTGGCTGTCATTCAGTCACACAGACATTTCTGATCTATGCCAGTGTCTTCTCTGTAGTCACATAGAGATGAGGATGTGACATGACATCTTGCTCTGTTTTTAGCTCACTTTATAGTTCTGAGAGCTGGACTCTGACACAGAGCAGCTCACCCCACTGAAGGATACCTGCGCAGGTAGGTTTTCTTTGGTACAGCATCAATTTAGATAGAGACCCACACAAACATATCCAATCTATCAGTAGAACATCTCCAAAAGATGGTCAGCATTTTGTGACAGATACTCTGACTGGCACCCATGCCAAGAGAGTCAAATTGGGGCTTCTCCATAATGGTTCTCTGGCCTCTCCTCTCCCCTACATAAAAGCCACTTCATATGCCCTTCAGTGAAGTAGTACAATATAATCACAAGTCCTCCATCCCCTAATCATTTTAGCTATTGCTAGACCCTTCAAGCCCTGGTAATCACCCGATGGGACAGATAACACAAGCATGAAACAGGCCAGTGTGGGACTCAGTGGGAGGACGGAGGAATGTGGCAAACTGGAGAACAGGCGGTCCATCTGCAGAAGACACCTGCTATTCAGCTAAGTCAGTTGTTGCCAAGAAGGACCTGAGAGCAGGGAGTTCCAAGAGAAACTAGAAATAAGAATTATCACATGAGACCTGATTTTAAATGTTGACAGTGATTTCATGTTATTAAGATCCATTGCAAACAGACAAAAGGTTCTGTGGGTCAGGTAGAACCTAGGGATACCATTGCTGACACTTATAAGCACTCTTTCTCTAAGCCTTTGAGTCTTCAACCTTATCTCCCACCTCTACTTCTCCGTGACTCTTAGTGCTAAATGGGGGATCTGGTCCTAATTTTAGGCACTGTCAGGGAGCTAACAAAAGACCAGGTAGAGGAGCCTGGGGATATTTTTGCACTACTTTCTCGGAGACACTAAGAGAGATTAGCAAGACTGTCTCCTCCTTCAATCCCATTGCAGGCTTTGGATCCCAGAAGGCTGATGCTCGTTTATGACAGCAGCTTCATTGTTGCTCTGCTTTAGGAACTGAACCAGATGTTTTGTGCTGATACTACTGGAATAAGGCAAGGAATAATTTCTACAGAAAATGGAGCCTCTATATAAGAGAGGAGGAGGCATAACACATTTGATTTTATTATAAGTCAAACTTCTAAGATGTAACATATAAAATATATAAACAATATATGTATGTATAAATACTTGTTTTATAGTCCCATTTATAACATTCTCCACTGGAATGCCTTCTAAAAGTGATACTGGTCAACCTAGGTGGCTTACACTTGTAGCCCTAGCACTCAGTAGACTTAGGAGGATTTCTGCAAGTCTGAGGCTTACTTGTACTACATAGTGAGTTTCAGGATAGTCTCTGCTGTAAAGTGCTCTTTAAAAAAGAAAGAAAAGAAAAATTTTGTATAAATTTAAAATTATTTTAAAATAATATACAATGCCTCTGCTAACAGAGACTGTTGGAGGAGTGCCCTTAAAAATGACATTTTTCAGAATTTTTTTATATTTGCTCCTGTGATGTCACTGGTCAAAGCAATGTATATCTTCATTATGAACCTTGTGAGTTTTTGGACTACTTAGTGAATTAAAGGTCGGCTTGCATTACTGCTCAATTAAAAAGAAAAGAAAATCCCGGATGTCTAAGTCCAGGGGATTAACAAGCCCCTCCCTAAAAATATAGGTAGTATTAAAATGACAGGTATGTCTAAAATAGTTTCAATATGCATTAAATGAGAAAATTGTGTTTATAGGTTTTCTGCAGTTTATTTTCAGAGAGGGGATTCTTTCCCCTTATGCTTCTGTCTCCCAGGTAGGTGAGCTTTGGTTGCCCATATTAGAGTGGGGTTGTGTAGTCAGTAACCTGTGGAGCAATAGAGCACGGAATTGAGAACATGATGAGTAGAGAAACCTATGGAGACAGAGCTGAGCCACGTCTGTTGAGGAAGGATTGTTCAAGCAGGAAGATGCAGATGTCGCCAATGGCTTGGGTACATGGAAACAGTGGGGACTGGAAGCTGGCATCTCACACAGAATGCTCAGAATGAGCCTCCTTGTATATGCTGAAACTTTTTATTTCTTCAGGCCTAGTTCTTTTGTCACATTTCATGTCAAGCCACAATCCTAGTTTGGCACAGGAAATGGGATTTCCGAGACCCCAGCTCCCTTAGAGCAAAAACGCAGACACTGAAACCCATCAGGACTGGGTCTAAGTCCTGGAATTACAGTGCTGAGGCTGACTCAACATTGTTTCTGCCTGCTAACCAATTTAAGGGAAGCAATTACAGTGTTCTCTATGTTCTGCATTGCTACATTCAGTCAGCAAGTTGATCCAGGTCCAAGACGTTTCCTGTTAGATGAGAAGACAAACCCTCAGTTGTTCAGGGGCCACCGCTGAGTCGTCTATGCCTTCCAACCCTAAATGGAGGGTGGAGAGTGACAGTAACTGATGTCTGAAACAAATCTGAACCCTATCCACTGTTACAGATGCAACTATAGATAAAGACAGGGATAGTATGTATCTCAGTCAGGGTTGTTATTCCTGCACAAAACATCATGACCAAGAAGCAAGTTTGGGAGGAAAGGGTTTATTCAGCTTACACTTCCATATCGCTGTTTATCACCAAAGGAAGTCAGGACTGGAACTCAAGCAGGTCCGGAAGCAGGAGCTGTTGCAGAGGCCATGAAGGGATGTTACTTATTGGCTTGCTTCCCCTGGCTTGCTCAGCCTGCCTTCTTATAGAACCCAGGTCTACCAGCCCAGGAATGGCACCACCCACAATGGGCTGGGCCCTCCCCCCTTAATCACTAGTTGAAAAATGCTTTACAGCTGGATCTCATGGAGGCATTTCTTCACCTGAGGCTCCTTTCTCTGTGATAACTCCAGCTGTGTCAAGTTGACACAAAACCAGCCAGTACAGTGTATATATGCACGTGTGCATAGATCAACCAAATCCTAAATCTTCCTTTTAAATAAGCTTCAAAAGTTGAAGGCAAATACAAACATATATACCATAATAGAATACACTGGAGCAGCAAAATAATCCTCTTCCTACATCTCTCCTTCCCTCTTCATCCCTTTCTTTCAAGACAATCCTGTCCTGACTTCTACCTTTGATAAATTGCACATATGCTGAAATTTATTCTAAGGGGTTGTGTAGATATTCTTTTGTGCCTCGCTTCTTTCATTCAGCCATCTCTTTGGAGATGAGATCTGTCCTGGCTTATGATACTGTCTCAGTGTAATTATTAATAGTATGTTTCCCAATTCCAAATGCATCCTGATTTGGAAAAACAATGGAGGAACTCACCCTCCTTCTACCAGTGGAAAGAGGTACAATTCTCTCTTCTCCCATTTCCTATAGGCTGCCATTGTAAGCTTTCTTTTCCCTTCCAGCCCACTCCTTCTGATGGGAGGTAGTTGATTCCATCTGACTCTCTACATTCAAGCCCAGTAGACCTTTCACCAGTGAGCCTCTAATTGACCAGCTTAGAATCTATAAAAGCTGCAGAAGCAGGTGCTCGCTCACTGATTTAAACTCCCTTCATGAAGACCTCCCACCTTCAGGGTGAGCTTCGTGGAGTAAGGTAATGGGGAAGATCAGAAAGCTCTAAGGAGGAGGGTGGCTTGATTTGCTTCAAAGAAAGAGTGGCTTCCCTAGTGAGGGCCTTAAGTTGAGCATGCAGGGTGTGGTGCTACAAAGGTATCATTGCTCTTTCTACAACTTACGTTCTCTCATATGCCCTGAATCAAGAAAATATTTGCAAACATTTTCTTAAAAATGCATTTTCTTGTGTTTTATCACCTCTAATCTTTGAGCCAGTGTGTCTGTGGATCAAAAGGACTTAAAGCCAAAGCGGTTTATGGAGGCAAGTTTGAAGGTTGTGATTTGCAAGGCCAGAAGCATGCTCCAGCCAGCCACTGAGACCTGATCGCTATGAAACAACTAAAGTTTCTAGAACAAACATTTTCTGGTTACTAGGAAATATTAAGGGCATTAACAACCCTGGGCTGGTTCTAATCTCACGCCCTTCTCTGTAGTGATTGAGATGCACCCCTTGAGAGTCTCGTTTGGCAGCGTCCCCTGCTCCCTACAAAGAAACAGTACTCAGTACTTCCTTGTCAATATCTTAAGGGCTGCAGAGTCAAGAAATCTTTTCAGGCCTTCTTCCAAGGATGGAAGAGCTTCATGCTATACTCATAGGGCATATACACTCATACTCAAAACCCATTCAAATGTTAACATTTTAAAAATTCTATAGCCTTTTACAGAGAAGATGGTACCTTCCTTATCTCCAGTGTCACTATGGTAATATGCACATCCCATGTTGAACAAATGTAACCACCTGGTAAAATCCTAGAATAGCTTCTTCCTACGGATATAGTCAGCTTTATCTCCTTCCTGAGCTGTATACTACTTGCATAGCTATTAAAATAAGGTTATTAAGTGGCAGGTATTGCGGTGTACATCTTTAATCTCAGCTTGAAAAGCAGGGGCAGGCTGATCTGAGTTTGAGGCAATTCTGATCTACCAAAGAGTTCTAAGCCAGTGAGGGTTGCAAAATCAAACTCTGTGTCAAAAAATATTTTAAATGCTATTAATATTATAGAATTTATGACCTATAGAGTATCTTTTGATGGATATTTTAATATGCTTTGGTAATTTTGAGAATGTTGGTACCCATAGAGTATTTCTGAACAGAAGATGTTCAGACTCTTGTTACTTGAGGAATTAGACTTACAGAACTGTCATTTGTAATGATATGAGTGGAAAGGATTATTCATACTTCCTTAATACAAGAACTTTTCCTTATTACCTTATAACGAGAATGCTCTACCCCCACAACCAACTTTACTGTTTAGACAAAAATATAAAACAGCATCTTAAGGTCAACTGTTTTTCACTTTACAAATGATTATGCTTTGTGGGAACTATGGATGACTCAATATTTTCTTTTTCTCCTTTGTATTTTCTCAGAAAATGCATATGAACTCAGTAATATAGCTTTAAATTTTGCTGTATTGATTTCCTTTTGCAGTACTGGGATTAACCTAGAGTTTGGCACAGCTAGGCAGGAGCTCTACCATTGAGAGGTATAGTCTCTGTAGTTTATTTGCTTGTTTGTTTTTAGTTTTTAAACAATTTTTATTTTCAGGTTAGGTCTTCCTAAGTTGCCTAGACTGGACTTTCATTTGCAATCCTGCTTTTGGATCTATGTATTTGGTATTACAGGCTCATGGTAATAGGTTCATCTGATAATGAATTTTTAGTGGGGTAACTAACACACCAGGCCCTCAATCAGAACTAAATTTCTAACAGAAAACACGTTGTTTTCATTATTAAGAAGTAGCAGATGCTGTTTCTTTTTGATGGTGCCGTGTGTGTGTGTGTGTGTGTGTGTGTGTGTGTGTGTGTGTGTGTGTTGGGGCTCATTTTTCCTTAAGGGACTGGCCACTGGTAGTTTGACTATGTATGCTCTAGCAAAAATAAGGGCAGCACAAGTTAGACTTGGTAATTTGTTTCTTTGAAGGGGGGGAGTCACGAGGGAGGCTTGACCTGCAAAGATGGGGAGGTAAATGTGATCAGGGTGCATTATGTGTAACTCAGATAATCAATAAAAATACTATGTTGAAAAAAAAAAGTAAGTAATGATGCAGAAGCAAAGAATTCAAGATCTTCTGCAGGAGCTGTTAAAAGAATTAGAAGTGTCTGGTTCGAAGCATAGGAAACAGAACTCTGAATGTACTTTAAAAACACTTTCTTCACCATAGGTACTTTTGTACCCAGTAAGAATATCAGACAGGAAGGAGAGATGACTTACTATGAATTCATTCCTCAGTCTGTGGTTGAGTCACTCAAAGGACAAGGTTTGAAACCTCGAGAAAAGCAAACATCTTACAAGTGGGAAATCCAATGGCTAACAGTAGAAACATCACATGTAGAAGGTGACAATGGAACTGAAATCCCTCCCTCCATTGCATGCCCTAAGTATTTAAAACACAGAGGAGGTGCTCAAGAAACCCTTGTGTCAATCTTGTGGACAGGTGAGATGGGGGCTTACTGCTTCCTTCCCACTTGTCAGGAACCTTAACAGCTTGCCTGGGATAAATATTCAAGTACCAGCATACTGCAGACATCTAGTTATTAGCTGATTTACTCTGGAATATAAGCTGGATATTGCTATCACTTACTAATACGAGTTTGAACTGATCTAGTTTTGCTGGACCTGAGCACCAACCTTGAAGATTATCAGCATCGATCCTGCACAGTCTCAGATCATGTCCCTGAGGCCTGGACTTGGGTTGTGGGGTCTCAGAGCCTCCTGCAGGAGTATTGAAGACTTGTTGCTTGGATATCTAAGTTTGTAATCATGAAGTCTTGGTAGGCTTAGTGCTATTTGATGGCCTGACACCTTATGCCTGATGGCAGGCGGGTCCCGGACTAATTAAGTTGACTGTGGTGTCAGGGGCAGAGATGTGGGTAGGAACAATCTTACCACAGAAGTGTGTGGCTAGATAGTGCCAGCCTCTACCCTGAGCCACTGTTAACTGTCCAGAGACAGGGTGACTTCATTAAGCATTTCATGGCCTTGTTCTCTGACATTGTAATGTGTGTCTTTATGATGAGGGTGTATAAAACGGTGAGTGGTTGAGAGAGCTGGTATAGACAGGAATCAAGACTCTACAAAGAGGTTTGAATCCAGGAACACATGGAAGAGCCCCAGCATGTTGTATTGCTGCTGCTTACTTTTAAACCATGTATAGGGAGCAAATTAAACCAGCACCTGGCATCACTTTTCCTTTTTAAGGCTCAGGTCTTAAATCTTTAATTGGCAAATACTTGAATTTTGTGAAGAGCAAATCTAGACTCTCAACAACCAAATATGTGCTTCAAGTCACATAGGTAGCTTCGTGTGAAACTAGAAAATGCAGATACCTGGTTTTGTATATTTGTGAGCATCAGTTTTAGACATCAACTGAAGAAGGAATACTTTTAAAGCATCAACTATTTCCCTGTGCTTTATCTGTGTAGCATATACTATGTAAATGGCTATACTCGGTATAGGAATATACTAGAATCTTTGAGAAATTTTCTTGGTCAGCTTGTGAGTTTCAGCACAGAACCATTCTATGCTGAAGCTCTCCATTGAGATGCACAATATATTCTTCTTAATGAGTATAATTTTATAGAATGTAAAATGCATCATGCTCCTTTGTATTTCACTGAAGTAAAATGCTACCATCTTTTGTCTCCCAATTGTTTCCCTAGTCTTTGTGTTCAAGTATTTCTGTGTGCTCAATAAACATTGCTTCTGTGTAGACTGCATAAGGGAGTGTGGACAAGTATACTGATTTCTTCAATGCCTTCAGAACATCTTTATTCCTAGTTGGGCTTGGCTAAGCTTGTGCTTTAAATAATCTTGGATGGATTCCAGATTCAAACCAGAGGAGAAATTCTTAGCTAGCTATAATTTCAGAGTAGCTGTTTAAAAAATAAGTGCTATTGGCAAAAACATATGGAATGGATTGTCAACTCAGAAACAAACAGTTGTTTCTTATAGCAATTTCTCCCCTCCCCCCTCTATGTACATAAATACATATTTACTTTCCAAATGTTATCTCCTTACCCAGTTTCCCCTCTGCAAACCCCCTCTGCATTCCCCCCAACTCCGCTCCCCCACCCACTTTATTTCTTAACATAGCAACTTAGAGTCATTTCTTACAACAGCAAGCCACATGTTCCAGTGCTTTCAGATTTTTTTTTCTTTTCTTGCTTGTGCCTCTCAAGGTGTCTGTGGTAGTGAAATAATGGTGAGTTTGCATCTGGGACCATGCCTTCCAGCAACAGTAATGATGACAAGATGTAAAAATCAAATTATTGCTTGTGCTATATCTTTTTTTTTTTGCACTTACCCTGGTGACTAGAAAATATGGAACATATTGTTGATCTCCAGAGGGAGAGTAATTCATATTTATTGAATATTTACATATTTATGCTCTCCTTCACTCTTTACAACAGTCCTCAGTGGTAAATATTATTTCCTCCTTAAGTATTAAAATTGGTCCTTGAGATGTTAAGGTTCACCAAGGTCATACGAACAGGCTTCTAAGACTTGAAACCAAGCTTACTTCCCCAAACAAAGATTGTTCAGTGTGGCATAATCATCCGCTGATGAATAAAGATTTCAAGGAGCCAATCTCTAGGCGAGTAGGCGAGACTTCGGAGTCAGAGAGAAAAAGAAGGGAAGCAGGAGAAAAGGTAGGTGCTTTTGGACAGAAGAGGTGAACACGGAGGCCAAAATGTAGGTAGTGGAGACCCCTGGTTCAGGTGGCAGATCCGTTGGGATCCGCTGCCAGAAGATTTATAATTTACGATTTGGGTGGTTTAACAAAGTAGGACGCTAGTTGCTGTGCCCAGCGATTGTGTTTCCTGTTGATTCTAAACTAAGTTTGTGTGGTGTTTTCCTTCACTCAGCTTCCAGAGAGACAGGTATGGTGAGGAGCACAGATTTGCGAGAAGTGTACCCTAAAAAGCTGTGGGGATTTGAAAGTCTGGAGCTGGCATAGCAGCAACCCGCCATGGGGATTTAGCGAGCGAGGTGGAAAGATTTCAGAGCTCCATCCAGGTCAAAGTGTCTGCCAGGCTGAGAACAGGCTGCTCTCCCTCTGGGGCCTTGCCGGTGCTAGCATGGATTGCTTTGTTAGTATTTCCCGCTATAGTTCAGTCCCTTCACTTCTGGTTGGTTGGAAGCGATTGTTCACTTCTGCTTTTAACTTATCCTAGATCGATCATTCACTTCTTCCCAATGCTGAGTCCATTTTTCTGATATTTCAAATAACCTACCGAATCTAATTTGTGCTGCCTGCATACTCATGAACCTATGGCAACCCAGCTTGTTACATGGGTTCTGTGCCTCAAATTTAGGAACCCATGTCACATGCCAAATACTTTACTGACAGAGCTACATCCCTACCCACACTGTGATAATCTCTTAATGTGCATGGAACATAGATTCATTTGCTATTTGAAAACTATAGACCGGAATACTTACCTAAATATTTACATGAACTGTAAAATTATTACATTAATATTGATTCACAAAATTAGTACCAAGGCAGTTATTCCTTAACTTTTGCTAGTCCCCAACAACCACATGGAGAATACAAGATTTATTTCAAGCTGCATCTCAATAGCTGAACAGTAAATGATTTCCTTAGCTTATAAACTAATCTGGCTACCTCCCAAATACTTTTATGACCCAAATACTTGCATATTATTATTGATCTGGCTGTTTGGGCTTCAGGTGTGTTTCTCTGATCTCCACATCCCTTCCTCATGGCTCCAATTCCTTCATTCTCCTCACTGATATGAAACTCCCTCCCTCTCCCTCTCCCTCTCCCCCCTCCTGCTTTCCCCCTCTCTCCTCTCCTCTCTTCCCCTCCTCTCCCCTCCCCTCCCCTCCCCTCCCCTCTTCTCTCTTCCCATCCCCTCCCCTCCCCTCTCCTCTCTTCCCCTCCCCTCCCCTCCCCTCTCCTCCCCTCCCCTCCCCTCCTGTCCTCTCCTCTCCTCTCCCTGGCTGATGGAAGCTTTTGCCCTATTCTCTCTTCTGCTCAACCATTGGGTGATCAGCATTTATTGACAAGGCAGAAAATAAACAGTAAGAACTGTTTACCCAAACTTGAGACAGAAGATTCTTGGTATAAGCGTTACAGTGCCGTACCTAGATTGAAGCAAGATATGAGAAATGAGCATTTGACTAACGCAAGGGTAAACTTTACAGAATCCCGACAACATTAAGCCTACAATGCACCTTTTATTTCTAAAACCAGGCTTTGTTGTTCTTGTCGTTGTGTGGTGATGATTTTGCTTGATTTTGATTTTTGGTGGCAGATGACAAGTGGTTTATAAGTTATCTACTGCAGAGATGTAGAAATACATAGAGCTTGAGTCCTCAGGACAAATGCCCAAGGTTACCTCCCAGTTATGTTGCTGGCTTGCTGTGTGGCACTGTCACCTTGGAAAGCCGTCGGATCTTATATCAAACAGGAACATCACTTTCTAACTGTCTACATGCTATAGAGCCCACCTCTACTCTGTGAGATAATTTTTACAGAACTATTGGAAAACACGTGGTATTCTAGGAATCATAGGGTATGACAATAATTTTTGTCAAACAAATCAATACAATTTTGTTTTCTTATGGGTGAAAAATTTTAGTGCAGGATGTGGTTTAGTAGCTGCACACGGTTCCATTCTTGAAGGCCACAGTTTTGGCACCCAGGACGGAGGCTCTAAATCTTGCTTTTGATACCCCTCATTAAGTATGTGGCGTGGAGTTTAGCTGGGTAAAATTTGACCTGATAGTTTGTCTTGTGTTTACTCTTCAGGGATTCCCTCCAAGCCTTTCCATGAAGTTATTTGGCCAAGGTACCAGGTGGTTAAATAAGATTCTGGGACTGTGAAAGGGTTTGCCTTGGTTTATATAGCAGGAAGAAATAGTTGACTAGTTCTAGGAACCCATGTATTATTCTAATCTACTTATGTTCAATCAACACTATTTCTGGTAGAAAGCAAATTAGTTGGCACACTTGCCAAACTGATGCTCCACTGAACTTTAAAGAGATAAGGTCTGTCAGTAGTTATGACATTGGCTGAGACAAACCCAGAGGCAAATATTAGAAACCCAATTCTAATGAACCTGTAACTCAATCATCCACGTAGTGATGTTGGCTTCTGACCCTGTTCATCTGAGAATTGAGACATCTAACCACCAGATTCCCATACGTTTGCCTCAAAGATTGGCCATAATTGTTTTTCTAATGCTATGTGTGTGTGCAGGGGAGGGACTTAGGGAGTGGCTGATTTGGCTAGAGTCTAAGTCACTCTCTCCAGTGGAGGTGGGGTTTGGGGCTTGCTTAGAGCCTTGTAGATCTGCCCCATTGTGGTGCATCCAAGCAAAGTGGATTTGCAATCGGGAGTTAAGAAAGCACCTGCTGGTTGACAGTTACCTGTCCTTGGGGCTTCGACCAAACTCGATCTCTCACTTTTCCACTTTGTCCTTTCAATCTCACATGCTTTGTCTATGTGCCAACTCTTGTACTAAGTGGTGTGTCCAGAAGGACATGTTATTTTGAGAGTCTAGCCTGAGCTACCTGATCATCTCTGTAAGCAGAAAAGGACAGTTGGGAGATGGGATTTAAAGGTTTTCAGTCAAGTACATTATGTACTTTGTCATGTATACATGGTGAAAAAAGCCCACTGGATACCAAAGAATACTTTCTTCTCATTACTGCTAGGACCTAGATTGGTGCTGAGGGAGGAAGATGTCTGAAGAATTGAATCCATGATGACAGATGATTAGCTTCTCTTAGCCAAATGGCTGACATTCTCTGCTCTAATTCTCAACTCAATCTGCTGAGTGTCTTCCGCCGTCTTCTGCCCTCAGCCATTTCCCATAATGCTTCTATCTGTGATCCATTGCAATCATATGGACAGGGAAAGTGTGGGCATATTACATTTGTTTGGGGGAAGTTAAAGCTCTAAAGACAAAACTTTAAGAACCAAGGAATAAAGAGCTACTGTTTCATACTGAGAAGCTCTCTGTCTGGGGCTTGGGTATCCCTGCCCAGATAGATAGTATATCTTCCATCATATAGGCTTGCTTAGTTTGGAGAGTGCAGCCTCTAGCTATGTGTTCCTTTAAACACAACTAAAAGTGGTCAAATAACACAAGGGCATAGCAAGCCAAAGTGGAGAACTACCTTAGTCCAGATAACTGATCACTTTAACAATTACTTACTGAATGATTCTGCATACAATCCAGGCCATATTCTGGGATCTAAGAAGATACAAATGGATAAAAGTCTCCATCTTGGATGTTCATTACAGTATCTGAAGATGCTGTCCTGCCTTCATCCATTTCTTATAACAAATACCATAAACTGTGTAACTTGTAAACAATGGTTGCCTTTCTTTACATGATTCTGGAGGTTGGGAATTTCAAGAACAAATTTTTCTTTTTTTCTTTCTTTCTTTCTTTCTTTCTTTCTTTCTTTCTTTCTTTCTTTCTTTTTCTTCCTTTCTTTCTCTCTCTCTCTCTCTCTCTCTCTCTCTCTCTCTCTCTCTCTCTCTCTGTCTCTCTCTCTTTCTCTCTCTCCCTCCTTCCCTCTCCCTCCCTTCCACTACCTCTCCCTGTCCCTCTCTTTCTTTCTTCCTTCTTTCACTCCCTCCCTCCCTCCTTTCTTTCTTTCTTTCTTTCTTTCTTTTTTTCTCTTTCTTGCTGATTTTTATTAGATATATTTTATTTACATTTCAAATGTTATTCCCTTTCCTGGATTCCCCTCCATATCCCCAAACCCATACCCTCTCCCCCTGCTCCTATTAGGGTGTTCACCCATCTCTTCCCACCTCTTCCCACCTCTTCCCACCTCCTCCCACCTCCTCCCACCTCCTCCCACCACACCGCCCTGACATTCATTCCCCTACACTGGGGCATTGAGCCTTGGCAGGACCAAGCGCTTCTTCCATTGATGCCCCCACAAGGCCATCCTCTGCTACATGTGCAGCCAGAGCCATGTGTCCATCCATGTGTACTCTTTGGGTAGTGGTTTAATCCCTAGGAGCTCTGGTTGGTTGGTATTGTTGTTCTTATGGGGCTGCAAACCCCTTCAGCTCCTTCAATTCTTTCTCTAACTCCTTCATTAAGGACCCCGTTCTTAGTTTTATGGTTGGCTTTGAGCATCTAACTCTGTATTTGTCATGCTGTGGTAGACCCTCTATGGAGATATCCATATCAGGTTCCTGTCAGCATGTCCTTCTTGGCATTAGCAATATTGTCTGTATTTGGTGGCTGTAGATTGGGCTGGAGAGATGACTCAGCCATTAAAAGCTAAGCTTACAACCAAAGTATTTTCAAACCCAGTGTCTTGTGAGGACTTGCATTCTGCTTTGAATATGGAGCCTTAACACTTCACCTGCAAAGGAAGGTGGGGGGCACTGCATTTGCATCTATGAAAACAGATGGGAAAAAGGAGCTTAAGCTAGTTATCCTTTAGATCTCCTAATGGCAGTGATCCTGCTCTTATGATCTAATCATCTCCTGCTTAAATATTACAATACAATAACCTGAATGACTTCACTTTTTAATACCATCAAAATGGGGATTCAGATTCCGCATGAATTTTGGGAGAGATACAAATACTCAAACTGGCAGACAGTGGCAGTAAATGTACCAAATAGAGCAATAAAACAGAATGAGACTGAGAGGGTTGGGTAGGATCAGAGTAGGCTCCCAGGGCAGACAGCTGTCTGAAGACAATGTCCCAGGCAACAGGGACAAGGAGCTCTTGATCCAGAGTGGAATCATGCTTGGCATGTTGGAGGAAGAACAGAGGAAGCAGTGGGAACCAGATCCCTAGGAACCTTGGAGGTCCCTGGTAGGACGTTGGTTTGTACTTTAAGAAGCATGGAAAGACATTGCTATTATTCATACACAAATCCTGAGGACTAATTAGCTGTGGCTTGGATGTTGTTAGGTAGAGTTTGGGTGGGGTTCACAGCTTCGACCTGTAATAATAATAATGAGAAAGTGAAAGAAAAATGTGGAACATCTAAAAAACAAAGCAAGCAAGCCAGGAACCTAAAACATGAAGAAGGCACTTGTTCTGACAGCATCTCTACATTCCAGAGAGCCCTAAGTTGATGTGTGCTGTCATCACCTGAGTGTATGAACTGCAGTGTACATGTTTCTCACACATTTTTTCACTGTGAAGCACTTGATCCAGGAGCATTTTTCCATACAGCATTTCTTGGCAATAGAACTCACATAAGAGAGTTCCCAAAGGGTGCTGAGTCTGTGAACCCATGATCTTGGTATTCATTTTCCTAGCTTGGAGTCAGTCATCCAATGTAGACATAAATCCCCATAGTGAAGATATCACTGAAAACAGACTTTCTTTTTTTTTTTCCCTCGTAGACTATGAGCATAGATAAGCCATATTCCCCACTGTTTATACACAGTCTGTGACTGTTTGTATGGTAATAAACAACAACAGGGTAAAATATATACTCAGTTCATTCAATGTATAACCCCTTCCCACCCCAGGGAATACACTGGCAGTACCAATTTAGAAGACATATCTGAGCCTGATCTGCTAGCTCATCAGAGTTGGAGACATTATTGCAGCTCATGTATTTTTAAGTAACTGAGCACAGTGCTTTATTTCTTGAGCATACTTGACTTTGACGGTCCAGGGCTCCCTAATCTGCAATCATCTGGAATGAACTGGAACTCAAAGAGAGGTGGCTACTGCAGTTGAAACAAGTAATCCACTGTGTGCCAACATGCTAAAAAAAATTGTTGAGAGCTTAGATGGGTCTATTCATGATACATTCAAAAAGAGAAGTTTATCAGGTGAAGGAAACCGACTTCTTAGAAAAGAAGTGAGCAGCCTATGTCGATTCAATTGCCTTTATTCATTCAATTGTCTTGTGGGGAGGGGTGAAATTGAGGCAGAAACATCACTGCTACATGGTTTCTCACTGCCAGCTCTCTGGTGCACAGTATTCCAGGTCTTGTAAGGCTACATGAGGGCTCCCACTGTTTCTTCAGTCCATTGCCTAGAAGCTGGTGTCTTACTGACACCTCTGCTTTTGCCTCTGCACCTGGATTTGTCTTCCTTTGGCTATTTGTAAGTCTGTTCTTGTTCACATGTAAACTGTCTTACTGAGATCTCAAGAAAAGTTAAAAATAACATATGTTTAAATAACATTTTTCTTGAAACTCTACAACATTCAGCAATCATTTTGGCATCTCTCAGTTACTAATTAACAGGTAAATTTGTTTGATGTCTTTAAATACATAGCATGGGTGTGTGATTCTGAGTATTCAATGAACAAATCTATGTATTCTCTTCAAATTTGTATAGAGGGATGTCTGTGGCTGCTTGTAGACAGGAGAAAGGGTTAGGAGGCTAGCTCAGATCACAAAATGAATAAGTGTAGTGGGACACCTGTTCTATGAGCATGCTGTCTTCAAAGTCAACCTATTAGTTCCTCTGGATATTTACTTTTTAGTTATTTATCTTTTTGTTGTTTAATAATTCATCAGATCTTCCAAGATCTGAGTTGCAAGCTTACTATATCAATTTTAACAAGTAGTATGTTTTTAATGTTTACTAATCCCATGAAAAATTGGAAGGGCAGAGAGGTTACAGACCTTCTCATAGGCTGTTCCTTCATTAGCAAATTATGTTCTCCCCAGGGCTATGTGATGGTTCAGTGAGCTTCTTGGGATAATAAGCCTCAAGACAGGAGACAATGGACATGTCAGATACTTTGATTCTGGCCTGTGCTTTTTATCCACTAGATGTTTTCAGTATTAACCAGTTCCATAAAAACATTTTAAGTCCAAATTAACCTCCACAAAAGAATTTGTCACAGTTGTCTGCTGAGAAGTCTCGTGTTACTGTTAATGCAGTGTCCTCTCTGGATTTCTTGTGTGTCAGCTACACCTGTTGTTGTCAGTCACACATTGACTTGATGAGTAGTTTCCAATGTATGAGAGCCTAAAACATGATTATTTAAATAAAGCAGATGTGGGCTTTCATGTCAGATACAGAGCTAGGTCTGTGGGTTCCATGGTTTGTGATGGAAGAATGACGCTTTCTCATTTAATAACCTTGGCATGAGACCAGACAAGCCATGGATTTTTGGTGTGGGGGGCATGACTTGAGGGTGACCTTTCCAAAATGCCAGAGATATGTTCCTAAGATGGATCTGGGCTTTGATGCCAGTCCCCACATGGAGCAAACTGACAGTGGAAACCCTGGCTCTATTTCAGGCTTTGGAAGGGACAGCAGGTGTGTGGCATTCCATCAAATACTGTGGTTGTCACCAATTGGCTTGCTTTCCATCCATGATGATCATGCTTGTCCACAGCAGCCTCTGTTCTCTGGGGACAGGATAGAAAAGCCCCATGGCTTCCTTTTAGAGCCTTGAGTTTGTTACTAGCAGTCAGGAGAATGAGACTTGGGCCTGTCCCAAATGCTGAAGCTGGACCAGCTTGGGGAGTGTGGCTAAATCAGGCTCTTGCACCACGGATGTGTTTTCAGAACTGTCCTCCAGTTCACCACTTTCACACCCTCCTACTTCTGCAGCTTCTTGTTTGCAAACAGACTTGCTTTTTAAATGGAAAAAAGCTCACTCTGTATGCATTTGTGTCAGGAACTGGAGGAGGAAAGCCAGTCTTCCTGGTAGAAGGCAGCTGGGGTTGAGTGTTGCTGAGGAGAAAGAGAGTCTCATGAAGAACCCCACATCTCTATCTCATACTTGGTTTGAGGATGGGTCAACGGTAGTGGTTCTCAGCCTTCTCATACTGTGACTGTTCCTCATGTTTTGTTGGGCCCCCCAACCATAAAATTATTTTTCTTACTACTTTATAACTGTAATTTTGCTGCTGTTATAAATCATAATCTAAATATCTGATATCTAGGATATCTGATATGTGATATCTGTGAAAAGTTCATTCAACCTCCAAAGGGGTCATGGACCCACAAGTTGGTCTCTTGTCTCTGAGCCTGAAAGACAAATGCACCAATTATGACCATTATTATTTTGTCATTTCAAATATATTATTTCATAGACAAAACCATCCTCTTTTAAAGGGGATATTTGAATCCTAACATTTATTCTTCTAAGAGGGACTCATGCCCTAAGAGAGAAGGCACTTAGGAAACATTGATAAAAACATGTTTCCATTGTTCAAGACTTCATCTCATTGGCTCATAGGGTTCTCATCTTGGGCCAGAGTTTACTGTGTTATCACACTCTCCTCAAAGAAGTAATGTTGAGAAGAGAAACAAAACAAGTATGAGTTCCAAAAGGACACGCGAGAACTCTGAATTCAAAGCAGAAAGAACAGTCCAACTTGTAGTGAAAGTCACGAGAGGAGAGAAGAGAGAGGAGAAAGTCCTGATGCTAGCACAGAGGTCATGTCTTTCCACTGAATCTTCAAGGCAAACCTGGAAGATGTCACTCTCTTGTAGGGCTGGGAAGAGTATAGTGTGTATCATGGGAGTGAAAAGTGAGATGGCCTTCAGACCTCTGATCTAGAGCACCCAAGTGTCAACAGTGCATCTGTGCAGGGTGTTCTCTAGAAAGGCCAGTACTGATCTCTGCACAACAACCTTGGTTTCTTGCCCCTGCTGACCTCTGACTATTCTGGATACTTCCTTGATTCCTTTTCCATGGAAGCATCGCTATCCTGTGCCCTATCTATACATGACTAGCTCTTCTCCTAACTTTATGCCTTATTGGTAATGGCCTTAATACCACAAGAGAGTGTGATATTCATATTTGGAAAGGTTCTTCTAGGATAAAGGAGAAGGCATTCCAAGTACTATGTAAATCCACCAGGGAGGAGGCTTGGAATTAATGTCATTTGAAAATTCTTCAGATGCATTTAATGTGGTCATGACCACATAATATAGAATTGAAGTGTCTTTCAAATCGCTTAATGAACTTTTTCATCTCTGTTATGCTTGTCACACCTTCAGAAACCCCAGGCTCCTTTCCCTCCCGAACTAAGCTGCAATTAGTCTCACTCTAAAATTACAATAAATTTTTATTGATTTTAAAAGCACTCTGTGACAAAATTGGGTAAAAGCCACATTGAAGTGAAAATGTCTATTAAGATTACCACATATATAGCAGAGGACTGCCTGGCCTGGTCTTAGTGAGAGAGGATACTCCTAACCCTCAAGAGACTTGAGGCCCCAGTGAGTAGGGAGGTCTGGTGGGGTGAGGGTAGGGTGGGAACATCCTCTTGGAGATGGAGATTGGGGGTGGGTGGGAAGGAGGAATGGGATGAAAAACTCTTAAGGGCAGGCTGGGAGGGGATGCTGGGGAAGCTGACTGGACTGTAAGAAAAGATTAAAAAAATAATAATGATACATAGAATTGAGACTTTGCTGAGACTTTTTAAAATCATCTTAACAATAATTCAGCAACCTAGATGTAAAGAGAGTTATGAGTTGGTCCAATGAAATCAAAGTCTTAGCAACCAAAGAGAAGAAAAGAAAGACTGTTTACCTAAAGTATATGGGCTCTAGAAGTCTCGATGGATATCTTACTTAACTTTGTGAAAAAGAAGAAAGCCATCTGGTCCCAAGAATAAGGAATACAGCTTCAACATTTGGCTAGAGAAAATTATGGGTGATATTTGAGATCTAATTCTAAGTGGTAATATGAGACAGTATGACTTTGATGGAACCTACAAGACTTTATAACTTTTTGTGGCTTACCAATAATCCACCAGTTGTCTTTATGTCTATTTAACTTGTGATTAATATTAAGGTGTCCCAACACATATATGTTTAGTACCATCCATACCTGCCTATTTAACACCTGAAGTTGATCCTTCTAAACTGATGTGTTCCATACATAAAACTACATAAGACTTCTGAAACAGGGTGTTAAAAAATATTAACTCAAGAATTACTTGCTTTAAGTTGAAATGACAATGTATCATATATGTTGTACTAGTAAATATATTATTGAATTAGTAGTGCCTTTTAAAATTTTGTTTTATTGGTTATTTATTTACATTTCAAATATTGTCCCCCATCCTGTTTTCCCTCCAAAAGTCCTTCATCCCATCCCCCCTCCCGTTTGCCTATATTATGGTGTTCCCCACCCACCAACCCACTTCTGCCTCTCTGCTCTAGCATCCTCTTATGCTGGGGTATCAAGTCTCCACAAGACCAAGGGCCTTTTCTCCCACTGATGCCAGATAAAGCCATCCTTTGCTACATATACAGCTAGAGCCATGGGTCCCTCCATGCGTACTCTTTGATTGATGGTTTAGTCCCTGGGAGCTCTGTGTGGTCTGGTTAGTTGATAATGTTGTTCTTCCTATGGTGTTGTAATCTTCTTCAGATCCTTGAGTCCTTCCTCTAACTCTTCCATTGAGGTTCTCTGATTCCGGCTGTGAATGTCTGCATCTGTATTGGTCAGGCGCTATCAGAGCCTCTCTGGGGACAGCTATACCAGGCTCCTGTCAGCAAGCGCTTCCTGACATCAGCAATAGTGTCTGAGTTTGGTGTCTGCAGATTGGATTGATCCCTAGGTGGGACAGTCTCTGCTTTATTTTTATTCCCTGCATTTTCTTCAGATAAGAAAAATTCTAATGAAAGACCCCCTCTTGCTTTAGCTGCAGTAACGCCATTTTGTGCTAGGCCCAGAGCAGGCAGGGATAGAAAAATACTGAAACAAAAGTGAGCCAGAGGACAGCCCAGTCTCTGTCAAAACAAAAAATATCTGCAGTTGACCACCTGGACCAGGGCAAGGACATCCTGCCACACATGTTGAGGCAAGGACGGAAAACAACTCTCTGTCCCAAAGGAGGGGCCAAGGCCGCCCTCCTGTTCCGAGAACTTGGGTCTGTAAGGCTGTGCACACATGGGGCAGGCTAGGTGGTCAGGGTCCCAGGTGGCCAAGCAAGATACCGGTGGGCGGCCAGCTAGCAATAGACAAAGAAAGGAAGACACTCAGACAAGCCCAGCTTTCAGATAAGCTGCAGCCCCCGACTGGAACCAGGAGTTGTGTCCTTGGAGCCATATTTCTGCCATAATTCCCACACTTAGACAAGCCCAAGGCAACTATTCTCAGGAGCTGCAGCCCCACCTGGAATCAGGAGCTGTTTCCTTGGAGCCATGTCCTTGGGCTCACTCCCTGGCCACATTTAAACTAACCAATTAGAACCCTGTTGCTATGCTTCTGCTTATGTACCTTGCTTCTGCCCCCCAAGCCCTATAAAAAGGGGACTGCCCCTTTGTCCGGCGCGCAAGTCCTCTGAGAGACTGTGTGCCCACAGGTACCTGTGTAAATAAACCTCTTGCTACTTGCATCCGAAGTGAGTGGTCTCGCTGTTCCTTGGGACGGGTCTCTTCAGACGGAAGATACCCTCCGGGGGTCTTTCACTAAGTTAAAAATTATAAGATGGGTGTATGGTCACATCCCTCAACTGTGGGCCGTGCCTATCTACTGTAGATAGTCTCTACATGTCCTATCTCCCTGTTTGTTGTGTATTTCAAATAATGTCATCCCTGTTGGGTCTTGGAACCTCTTGATTCCCTGGCATCTGGACTTTTTAGTGGCTACACCAAGCTAGCTGTCCCCCAGTGCTACATATTTCTGTTCAATTTTTGGACCCTCTATACTTCTGTCTCTTCCCATACCTGATCCTGCACCCTTTTTCTCCACCTTTCCCTCCCAGGTCCCTCAATCCCTCTATTTCTTGTGATTATTTTGTTTCCCTTTCTAAGTAGATTGAAGCATTCATACTTTGGTCTTCCTTCTTAAGCTCCATATGGTTTGTGGGTTATTTTGTGGATATTCTAAGCTTTTGAGCTAATATCCACTTGTCACTGAGTACATGCATGCAGATAGTGGGATATGCAAGTGAGGGCAGGTAAAATATAAGACTAGAGTCTGTGATTGGGCAATGAAAAAGGAATGCAGGGCTAAGAGTTTTAGATTGGACATGGGACAGAGGACAGACAGACTGAAGGACAGAGAAGATGGAAGAAATGAACCAGATTCACATGGCTTTAAATAGCCGCAGGTAGTTATGAATATCATAGAAGTAATAGAATAATATTAGGTGAGTAGCTTGTATCAATATTACTTGGCTCTGAGTTCATTGTGTGGGCATTTTATGAGCTGAAAATTTACTGTTATAAATTTGAATGATAAATTATAAGCCATTGGAGTTTTGATTTTTACTGGGTTATGGGGATTTGTGACAGCTAGCCACAGGAGGCAGATGACTGGGAATGGGAGCAGTTCAGCAGCAAGAAAATTTTGGTGATAACCATTGGGGTGGGGAGACCATTGTGGCTGAAGAGTAGTCTGCGATAGCATGGATTGATTTTTTAAATTATTACATGCTACATATATTATGTGTGTTCTTTTGTATCTGGGTTACCTCACTGTCTTAGTTAGGGTTTTACTGCTGTGAACAGATACCATGACCAATGCAAGTTTTATAAAGGACATTTAATAATTGGGGAAGACTTATAGTTTCAGAGGTTCAGTCCAGTATCATCAATGCAGGAGCATGGCAGGGTCCAGGCAGGCATGGTGCAGGAGAAGCTGAGAGTTCTACATCTTCATCCAAAGGAAGCCATAAATACACTGGGCATCCTCATGGAGCTAGCAGGGTCTCCAAGCCCATCCCCACAGTGACACACTTCCTCCAACAAGGCCACACATTCTAAAAGTGCCACTCCCTGGGCTAAGCATATGCAAACCATAACACCTCACTCAAGATATTTACTATGTCCATCCATTTGCCTGTGAATTTCATGAAGTCACTGTTTTTAATAGCTGAGTAGCACATTTTCTGCACCCATTCTTCTGTTCAGGGACATCTGGTTTGTTTCCAGCTTCTGGCTATTATAAATAAAGCTGCTGTGAACATAGTAGAGCATATATCTTTGTTATATGTTGGAGCATCTTTTGGGTATATGCTCAAGAGTGGTATAGCTGGGTCCTCAAGAAATACTTTCTTTCTGAGTAACCACCAAATTTATTCCCAGAGTGGTTGGACTCACTTGTAATGCCACCAGCAATGGAAGACTGTTCATCTTTCTCTACATCCTCACCAGCATCTGCTGTCCCCTGAGATTTTGATCTTAGCTATTCTGACTGGTGTGAGGTAGACTCACAGGGTTATTTTGATTTGCATTTCCCTAAATACCTAAATGAAATGTTGAACATTTCTTTAGGTGCTTCTTGGCCATTTGGAATTTCTCAGGTGAGACTTCTTTGTTAGGTCTATACCCCATTTTTAAATAAGGTTATTTGATTTTCTGTAGTCTAATGATGTGTGTTCTTTGCATATATTTGATATTACCTTCTATTGAATGCAGGGTTGGTGAAGATCTTTTCCCAGTCGGTAGGTTGCCATTTTGTCCTATTTGTCCATGGAGTCTTCTGTTCTCTCCATTTTCTCTCTCTTTATAAATTCAGGATTGATATGTATTTATCTTTTAGTAAGAATGTTTCTACTTATTACTAGGCAAAATCCTATAGTATCTTTAAGGAAAATATTAGGTCATTTTAGTTTTAGATTCTCATTTGCAAGTGGCTGAATCTATCAGAGAGTCCTGCCCTGCTTTTATTGTATAGACAGAGACCTGCCTGCCTATGTCTCCTGTGTTTGCTATTTAGTTCAGATGCTATGCTACACATGGCCATGCCCCCTTCCCTTTATTTATAGGGAGAAGCCTTTTGACCTTCTGACCATTTCTGGCCACAGCAGCCAACCTACGGCTGTATTTCTGTACACCAGGAACATTGAACATTAATTTCCATAGGACTGGGCCAACCTGTCATGCCAAGCTTGGGAGAAACCCACACCTGTGTGTGTGTGTGTGTGTGTGTGTGTGTGTGTGTGTGTGTGTTTAGGAAGTCTCCATGGGTTTTGGACTTCATGCAGCTTGGGTGTAACAACAGACTGGTCCCATCCCCTATGCCAGCTACTACTGTGCTTTGCCTTTGGTTGAAGTCCCAATTTCTGTGTTTTGTTTTTAAATTTAGTAGGGGTCTTCTTTAAATGGCTACCTTCCATACTGTCTCCATACAGGTTCTTGCTCCTTGCTGCTTCATAGTCTTGTGTTGTTCTGGGAAGCTTTAACTTTGGTCTGTTCTCCCCCCTCCCCTTATCAGGAGACCAGGCCTCTTGGCCAGGTCGCCTGACTCTTACTTGCTTTTTACTTGGGCCTTTTTGGTCTTCATTTTTGGGTTTTAATCAGCATTAAGTTGGGCTCCATTTTGTTGATGTTGGGGTCCAGTCTGATGGCACCTGCATCATCAGCAGCTATTCCGAATAGGGTGAAGGCCTGAGGTTTGAAAAAGAAAGACATGACTCCGGTCATCCATGTTACCAGAATGCTATTTTACTCTCTGAATTCAGCTCTCAAGATATCAGCTCCAAAGGCAGTATGCAAATTCCCTAGCTGCCCAGGGAAAGAGAACCCCCTGGGTCCAACCTGTAACCTGTGGCAGTGTAAACAGGAACACAGGTGTGAGTCATTGGCTTGTGACTAGGCTGATCTGAACTTCAAAAAGGAAGGCATGTTGTTTTCCCAATGTCTAGGCATACAAGTGGGCAGTTCAGCTAACTCTAAGGGGTGGGGGCGTAGGCATCGCTCCCAACATAGTTCTCCCTCCTAGTCCCATGCTCCCAGAAATAATAATCAGACTCAAAATATATTTACAAATATCTTGGCCATATAGCAAGTCTCTTCTCTGAATAGAATAAGTTTTCTAGCCTATATTCTGCCATGTGACTGGTTACTTGTGGTGTGGTACCATGCATGCATTCCATCACATCTTCCTGGAGAATCTTTTGAGCCCGGCACTATCCCAGAATCCTTTTGCCTCCCACATGACCTACCTTCTATTTCCTGCCTAAGAAACTGGCCATAGGCTTTTTAATTGACAGGTGATGCATTCTTACAACATACAAGATAATTCTCTCTAGACCAAAGTGGTTTGCAGCCATCTGCTCGATTTGTTTATCCTTAGCGAGGCAGGGGATTAGGATTGGCAGGGGACCAAGATGAGGTACAGAGATTAGAAATATCAGGGTAAAGAGGATACTCAATGGGAAATTTTCCTGAGGGAAAATGCACAGGGGTTGAGAATCAGAGAATCGGTAATCACGCATGCTAAGCATGGTGTTATAGATCCGTGATTCCAGAACTAGGGGGTATAAGGCAGAAGAGGATTGAATTTGCAGGCTAGTTTCCACTATGCAAATTATTATTTCAAAAATAAGTAGATAAGGGAGAATGGGTGGATTTAAAAGGTACTGGAATGGTTGTGAAGTCCTCAACTTTCTTTTAGTATTAGAAGCATAGCAGTTTAAATTCTTCAACTTGAACAAACTTCTGAGAGGCATCATTTCACTTTCTTGTGCTGCTGACTTTTCCTGAAAGAAACAGGAATCTGTTTCAATAAGAAAATTGGTACAGGTCATTGGAAGGAGGTTCTGTGCCTTGGAGTCTTCAGTGGGATTCTGGGACCAATGGCCTCTGGTTTAAAAGTTTGATACTGGTTTTGTTCCTCTCATCTTTCTTGACCTACCCATTTGTTTTTAATCTAGATTCTCTTGTCTGGGTTTTAGTTAGAAAAAATATAAATATGGTAAAGGGCTCTACTGGATTTAAGGCACCAATATGTACCTTTATCAGACCTTATAACCAAAGAATTCTAATGCCGTATGCCATCTTTCATGATCTGTAAAATGTGAGCATTTGCTGAGATTGTTGAGAAAGTACTATTTCTAACCTTCCTGCTTATGTAGTTCCAAGTTGAACTGATGCCCATTTCAAGATGTGAAACAGAAGGATCAAGTGACAGTGTGTACTCAGCAGTGCAGGCACTGGTGTTGATGTGCTACATATGCGTAACATCCCCATATAACTTCCCCAAGGCTTCTGCAGCACTGGGGCATTTTGCCTGCAGAAGCAGCGTATGCTTCTCCTCAGACTATATGCCAAGCACACTTCAGAACTTTCGTTATCTCGCCAGCCGAACTACAACACAGCTGGTACCCTAAATGACTTAAAGCCTCCCTCTCCACGAGCTGCATCAGAAAGGAAGAGGCTGTTGTGGTGCCTCTGTGAGATCAGAGCTGCAACCAGTAATTAGGAATTTATCAGACAATAGGTGACTTTCCACTACAGTCCTTAGTGTGTTAGCATAATCACACTTTCTCCCATGGAGAACCAAACCATGTTTTAAAGAATTGGACCTGCGTGGAGAAAATAGATGTACTGCTCATCCATAGAGGCTGAACAAGAAGAGCTAATTTGTTCCCTTCTTATCTAGAGCAAAACATGAAGGTGGGGCAAGAGGGAAGAAAGAGACAGAGATAGACACATAGACACAGAGAGGCAGAGACACACAGAGAAAGGTGACATACAGAGTTGGATATTTAGCCAGTGACTTTTTAAGGGTATCAACGTAGGACATCCACCAGTTCCTACCCCTGAAAATCTCAATACACTTGTGATGGGGCTTGGCTAACATTTTATCAATTCTGAAAGCCAGGATAACTTATCTGGATTTTGTGCCGACTTTTATTTTATTTAGAATGTAGGTTGCTTTACATCTTACCTGTCATTTTGACATCTTGATTATATAGACTTTATCATTCCCATTTTTGGATGAAAATATTAATCAGAAAGAAGTTTGTTTGAGGAAATCAGGTCAAGGACTAATGGAATGTAAGACTAAGATCTCAAGCTTGCGGCATGTTTATACCTTTCAGAAAGAAAAGAAAAAGGAAATTCAGTTTTAAAAATTAAGTGATAAATATCGAAGGAACACTGCCTGGTCCTCTGCCTGTTCTGTAAGTATATGAACTGTTTGCATCTGATAAGCCCACAGGATGAACTACACTTCATACAGAAGGAATAAAACGAGCAAACAAAACCAATCTGACCCAGTAACTAAGATAAAGCCCCACCATTCCCACTGCCCATACGGTGCAAAGCTAAGCAGTCATTTTCTAGGCATTCTGTAGCACTCTCCTTGTACCAGGCCATATACTCAAGACACAGTAAGGAGCAGATACAATACACATCTCCTGTTTGCACTGAGTTAGAAGTAGAAGAGAGGAGAATGGATGGTTTCAGTTTTGCCAAAATGTTGTTTTTGCCACAATACACCATGCCATGGGAACACAAAAGAGATGCTTCCAGTTTTTGTTTGAGGGCTTGCTGCTTCTAAGGTGATTGCTTTGAAAAAAAACAAAACAACAACAAAAACAAAACAAAAAAAGACCATGATTGAGACCTCAGTGGGTTGGCCAGGTCAAAAGGTCAAATAACTTGAGGGAGGTTAAGAAGAATTCTGCTTGATATTCATCCTGTCTGCATCGGAGGCCTGAAGCTAATATGATCCCAGAGAGTTGAAAAAATAAACTTAAAAAAAAAAAAAAAAAAGCTGTTTTCAGATGGAAAACAATGCATGACTAGCCTGGAAAAGGAGGCTGAGACCAGATGCCTAAGACCTTGGCGGGTTTAACTAAACAGAACTGGTTTGCGATCAACCAGGCTGGCTTAGTGATGGGTGGGAGGGCTGCAAGACTAGAGTACAGAGACTGCAGTAGCAAGGTAAGAACTGGTGTCCTGTATGTGACACCGAACATTAAATTATCCGGATGATTTGGGGGAAGATTTAGGGGGCATCACTGCTGTTCCTTGTTCCTTACAGAGAAAGAGGCCAAGGATGCTATTCTACCTTTATGGTTCTAAAATTTAGGAAAACAGGGAGAGAAGGAACATGATAGGATGAGAAGTTGGGGTGGGGGGTGGAGGAAGGCTTTAGACCTTTGCTTTTAACTGTAAGAAATGAAGAAAAGATTACTCTCAGAGGACAGTGGATACATGAATCAGAGTCCAGATCAGATATCTGAATCTTCAGCAGATGAATCAAAGCCTTCAGAGGACAGTCAGTATTTTTAGGAGTAGCACACAGAGGACCCCAGTGAGGCAGAGCTTGTAGAGCAAGGTGGTTAGTCACTCTGCTACAAGAAAAATGTGTGATCGACTTCCGACATGGCCAGACTAGACAAATCCAGAGTCAGCAGGAACAAATGCTTCGAGGGGCCATGGGAGAGGTGGGATAAGGAGCAGCGCCTGGGGTGAGTACAGCATTCCTTTTGGGGATGGTGATGAAACATTAGAGGGTAGCAGAAGTTGAACAACTCAGAATTGACTGAAAACCCCTGGATCATATATTTTGGAATGGTAACTCACAAAGAACGTGGCGCGTGAAGGATGGTTTCAGTCGGCTTATTCTCTTTAAAGAGCACCTCAGTAATGTTCCATGAGGAAACATCCTAGTTAGAGACAGAAGCTCAGTGTGGATGGGGGTAAGGAAATAGAAACGGTATAATAAGATTTCGACTTTTTACCCAATTTCCTTTCACTTCGCCAATACTCAGCCTGAGCTGTCTTTTCTCAGTATTGCTCCTGCCTTGAGGTTTATGTTTATAACTCAATACATTAAACTAAAACAACAGACAAACATGAGACGGACATTGCATTTCAAAACCACAAGACTGTAAAAAGTGTTTTCCTTGGTACAATGAGCACAAAGCAGCCAGGATGTGAAAGGCCTCCAGGCATCCAACCAAGGCGTGGAATTACCATCGTTTGCCACATCATTCTTGAGTGAGCAATATTATCTACCCACTCCCCTTTTCCATTATTTTTTCTTAACCACAAAATAACCAGAACCTATTCTTGCAAAAATTGCAATTTAAGTTCTTTTGATTAAACCCAAAGTGTTTTTCCATTATAGTATCTGAGGGCTTGGCTTCGGCCTTCAATCTCCCTGGGACCCCGCCGAGCTGCTGTCTCCTGACTTCTTCAATTTTCCAGAGCTCCCCCGGGGAGTAGAAATGGCTAAGTTAATGTAGAAGTGATGTAAGGAGTAGGGGCCTGAGACAGTGCTGAGAACAGTATGTGAGCAGCATATTTGTAGGGACCCGAGGTTGTAAATTGGTCTTAATGAATTAGTGAATTAGGTCCTCACATCTCATGTGATTGGTTCATAACGTTACATTAGTTAGCCTTTCAGGTACACTGGTCTCTTAATGGGGAGTTAGGAAAACATAAAAATGCCAGGATTGTGCAGGGCCTTGGTGGATCTGACCACCTTCACTTGATCTGGCATTCACTGCATGTGGGTCTATTCTTTGTGATGGGAGGTAAGAGAGTATGTGAGGACTTCCATGCTAGACTTATTGATGGGCTTGTATGAGCTTGTTTCTTCTAGCCTGCTCAGAACCAGGTGAAGCTACATTTTGTAAACTGAGCATGTAAAAACTCTGTGAAGCCTTATACAATAAATGTGCTGTGCTCTTTAAAACTCTCCCCACTAACAAAAATGCTACTGTGTACCGCATCCACCTTGTTCCTTTCTGTAATGCTTTGAAGACCAGTAAGGCACTGCCTGTGGTACTGGTAGCACCTCATGAGATCAGACCCAGAATATAAGCCATTCCTAAGTGTCCGGCTAAGATCCAGACTGCCCCATTACCTGGCTGATGACAAACCTTGAAAAAGGTGACTAATGGGATTTGCTAGGCATGTATAATTAATTACCTGCTAGGTAAGAAACCTGTTATACTAGTTAAAGCAGGGTATCTGTATGCAGAACCAGAGTCTAGCACAAGGGTGGTAGAAATTTAGTGACCCCATTCCCATAGATTGTTGACTAAGTATACTACATAGACTCCCCCACCCACTTTATCCTTGGCAGTCCACGTGCCCCTGCCAAATAGTTTCCCTTTCTGCTTCCATGTCACATATATGCCAGTGCCCCTTCTTTTCCTCACATGATAAGGCAGAGGAAATTTCAAACATATCTCTACAGCAGCTGTGGCATTTCACAAACAAACATGGGTCTGAGAAGGTCCTGATTCCACCATAATTTTGGTATCACTTATTTTCCGGTTAAAAAAAAATACTATACAGACTTCCTAGTAGATATGAAATAGAATCTTACTGTGGTTTTTTTTATAGACTTGTTTTGAGATATACACAAATATTTTCTACTGTTACTAAGATTATAGCTTCTTAATTGAGTGGTCTTTTTTTTTTTTAAAGAAATTATATTTGATTGTAGGTTTAGCTTCTCAATCTAAGATAAGGTTACAGTTGAAATGGTCTTTTTTTAGAGATAGGGTCTCACTTCATAGCCTGCAGTGGCCTTGAGCTAACCATGTAGAAAGATGGAATTTGTGACCATCCTTTCCTCAGCTTCCCAAGCAGAGATTCCAGACATGAGCCATCATATCTGGCTAAATCATTCTTTAAATTTTTTTCAAGTGAGAAATTTTTTTTTTCAGACATACCATTAGGTGCACTCAGACCAACCCAGGGAACCACAGACCTTTGGTACATGTTGCTATGTGAGTATGGCTGTCCTTGCCCTCCCTCAGACTCCCTTCATCTCTGGTGTGGTCTAGTACAGAAGCCTATATTTGCCTGCACCCACCATCACGTTCTCTTCTTGCTTCTCTTGCTTGCTGAAGGCAGGCGATCACATTGGCACAGATATTGGCATCAGACATTAGGCTGGGTTTCAGTTTTCCCTCTGATGCAATAGAAACATTGGGAGGTTATCTTAGGGGTGTTCTTACAGGCGCACCGAACCCTGTTTCCTTACCCACAAAACTGGAAAATAGTGTCCGTTGGATAAGGCCTTTATGAAAGCAGGCTCTTGAGCACACAGATGCCTCGTTGTTACATAACGTTTTCCCTAGGGTTCCTGCAAATTGTTCCTGTAAATACAATTTAAAAATCTTGTGACTTTTTAAAAACAATTTCAATATTTTTATTTTCAAAAGGTTCAAATAGCATAGACATCTGTAGGGGCTCCTCTGAAGCCTAAGCTACTGCTACCCTTGTCTGCTGCCTCAGCCGCCTGAGCCATTGGACAGAAAGGGCCCACTAAGTATTTGGTCATGATACTTGCATGTGTATTGAGCTTCACATAGGGAATTGGTTGTCCTTTCTCAAGCCTTCTCTATGAGGTGCCTTCTGGGTGAGGCCTCATCTAACATTCTGGGCTTGGTCATGGCTAATGTTAAGGTCACTTTGCTAATATAGGTGTTCTTGGAGGATCTGCTCTGTCTGATCACAATTATATGATGCACTCTCAACAGGTTTTACCAAAAGGTAAGTGGAACTAACATTTAGATATAAATGTCCCCTTCAGGCACATGTATTGAGCACTTGATCCCCAGGAGGTGGCACTGCTTTGGGAGATTAAAGAACATTTTATACATAAGGTCTGTCTGACATATGCAGGGATGGACCTTGAAGATTATAAGACAGTCCCTCACGCTTTTAGTTTTTCTCCCTATGTCTTGATCGATGGGGATATACTGTTCTGCATTTCTACTTAGTCCTGTCATTGCCTTATCATCAGTACCATGATGCATTGCTTCCTCCGAATTGTGGGCCAAAAGAAATCCTTCTTTCTCTAAGTTGGCTTGGTCAGATATGTTGTCCCAGCCATGAGAAAAGTCAGTAATAATATGGGAGTTCTTCTGCTTCTGAAAGCTTACTGGAGACACCAGCACTATTCTGTTGTCTAACTTGGCATGGTTGTTAGGATTGTGTGTAAGACACCTACTTCTTAAAGCATGACTTTTACGTGGCCACCAGCCAGTCACTGGAATGAACCCCTTAAAAGTGAGCCATAGATAAAACCTATTTGCTAGTGTCAGTCCTGAAGATACTTTCTTTACCAGGGACTCTATTGAGTAACCAGTTTGTGTAAGTCACTTAATAGTCCCCTAAGGGAGACAGAGAATTACATAAGATGCTTTTGTTAATAAGGCTTCTCAAGATAAATGTTTTTGCTTGTCCTGTGGCTTTGAGGAATGAGAAATCCAGTAGGAGAAAGCATATTCTCTGTGCGTTTTCTGAAGTGGTTTTAGAAAATGGTGACCGCTCCTGTCTTCTTGTTTCCAAAACTGTTCAGCCTTTCCGTTGGACAGATGGAGAGACACTTGTAGTCCTGACTCAGCTCCTAGATTTCTGGTGAAGTCTGAAACCAAAGAATGGAGAGAGATCCTGTTGTTCACAGAAAAGTCAAGAATGAGATCACAACTGGTAACAAACCAGAGTGGGCTCTCCACAGAAGAGCCCCTGTCTCTCTGTCCATTTCTTCCTATTGCCTGTTGGGCATTTTTTTATTGTTAAAGAAAATACATTAATATGTTTCTTCATTGGGTGTAGTTCTCCACCTTCTTTTGATCATATTTAAAGCTTAATTAAAGCTACAGATTCACTGACACTGTTTAAAAGACATTTATGGAAGAGGAAGGAGAAGAAAAGTTACAGCAAAAAGCACTCCTCTAAATCTAGTCTGACCATAATTCTGAGCCTCTCAACAGTTAAGGCAACAAAGGAAAATAATCAAGAATTGAATTCATGCCTTGCAATCCTTCTCAATCACTTAAGTTGTTGAATGGTTTTTGTGTTTTCTTTATCAAGGAATTTGTGGCAAATGTCAGCATCCTCAGTATCCTTTGTTCTGTCTTGTTTCCATATTGGAGATGATGTTGAAGCTACCCTTGAAACCAAGGATGTCCATGAATTTAAAAGATTATAGTACAGCATGGTTCATATCTTATATATATATATATTCTGGAAATGGTACCTTTTTATCGCTTTTTATGCTGAAGACAACTTAGCACAAAATTATACAAGTCATATGCCTTATTAAATATTTTTATATTTATACAGAGTTCTAAGATTATCATCTTCATTTAACATGGTTATCACTGAGGCTCAGAGAGTTAATCATATTACCATATGGATATACTTATGCTAATCTTAATATATATTATATATACGTGCACACATACATAATCTTTATATATATGCGCAGAATTGAAGAATTGAGATGGAACAGATACTCATAGCATCAGAATTCACTTTTTTTCTGTCATTCCTTGCTCCAACAACTATTTTCTGGTATCTTAGTAAAAGCCACTATAATGAAATACCATAGGCTGGGTAACTTATAAACAGAAAGTTATTTCTTGCAGTTCTAGATGCAAGAGGTCTAAGGCCCAGATAACATTATGGTCGGGCTCTAGTTTCCTGTGCTACAGATAGCTGACTTCTAAGTACATCCTCATATCACAGAAAAAGAAATCTCTAGTCTTTTCACCTGCTCATAGAGGCATAATCCCCATTTATGATCTTCCACATTGTGATTTAATTATACCTCAATAGCCCGATGGTCAAATACATTGAGCTTCAGGCTTCACACATGTATTTGTGATAGGAGCATAAACAATAGGTCTATAATAGCGAGAAGCCACAGTTACCAGATAGACAGTACTGCTATTGCTGTGGGAGTTCATAGTGATGTGTAGCTAGGCTCTAAACTGACAGGGAGAAATCACTGGGTGGACATATGAGTCAGTGGGTGACACTATAAACTACAGTCCTGTTGAAATTCAGTGTTCTCATATTCCTAGGTTTGCCCCCAATCTCACTGAGGGTAGATATTGTTAAGCTGTTTTTGATTAAGGGTCAAAAAGGTTTCAACTGGGATGATTGGTAGGTAGTAATAGAGAATTCTCTAACTACAATTTGTGTATGTGTGTGTGTGTGACACACACACACACACACACACACACACACACACACACATGCATAATGAGTGTTACCTTCAGTTCAAATCCCTATTCCTTAAAAATTATTTTTGAATGACAACTTTAAAAAGAAACCTTTGATTGCATTTTTGATTGCATTTTTGGGAAGTGGGTGTTGTATTGCATTACCCAAAGCTTATTCATGGTTTTCTCAGAAATGAATATTTATGCAAAGCTCAGTCATCTTCAAGCAGGACCAACCAGTGATCATTGGCTCCACAATAAAAGCCAGTGATGGGAAGACTGTAGATTGAGGCTGACTTATAGAGAACAGAGTTGGAGCTTCATAGTAAGGACATGTCCTACTACTCATCCTACAAATTCCTGACTGGCAGTGTTACACAGTGTTACTTCTACATTCTTATAAGCTAAAATTTTTTTCTCCTTTAAAAAACTTTATTATTTTATTTACTTACAATTTAAATGTTGACCCACTTCCTGGACCCCACTCCCATCCCCCTCCCCTTTGCCCCTGAGAGGGTGCTCCCCTGACTCCATTCCACCCCCCAGAAATTCTCCTTCCTTGGAGCATCAAGTCTCTATAGGATTAGATACATCCTCTTCCACTGAGGCAAGACAAGACAGCCCTCTGCTATATATGTGTGTGTGTGTGTGGGGGGGGGGTTATGGAACAGCCCATATGTCCTCTTTGGTTGGTGGCTTAATCTCTGTGAGTTCCCAGAGGTCAAGGTTAGTGGACACTAACCTATGAGGTTGCTATCTCCTTCAGCTCCTTCAGTCCTTTCCTCTAACCCTTCAGTAGGGGTCCCTGACCTCATTCCAATGGTTAGCTGTAAGTGGGTTAGCTGTAAGTGTCTGCATCTGTCTCAGTCAGCTGCTGGTAGAACCTCTCAGAGGACAGCCATGGTAGGCTCCTGTCTGCAAGCACAACACAGCATCAGTATTAGTGTCAGGGTTGGATTCCTCCCCATGAGATAGATTCCAAGTTATTCAGGTCACTGAATGGCCTTTCCTTCAGTCTCTGCTCCATTTGTCCCTACATTTCTTTTCAGCAGGAACAATTCTGGGTCAAAAATTTTCAAGGTGGGTTGGTGACCCCACCACTTGGGGCCAATATCTGAACCCCACATGAGTCTGACCCTCCAGGATCCAACTGGCTAGTGGCTTGAACCATGTTTATGATGTTATTGGTAGAGTGCTTTGAGAGGTTGTTCTTCGGTAATCCTTCTTAATTTTAAATACTCCTTAAAATGCTTGTGAAGTACAGTGCGGGGGCCAGAGAAGTCTCATCAGTGTTTGGGTGCCTGTAGGAGCTATGGTAGGGTCTGAAGAAGTCCTACCATTTTATTTTCTGCTCAGTATAATGAGATTTGGGAGGAAGCTGGGAAACTTTTGTTTTGTTTTATTTCATTTTGTTCTCTCAGACTAATGGATACCCTATTTGAAGTACATCAATCTTTAAAGATTGTTGTACAGCTCACATGATTTAATTTTTTTTCTTCTAAACTACCTTCCTTTTGACAACAAAGCCAGCCTCTTTGAGCAAGATTTAAAAGTCTGAGTTAATAAACGGCAGGTGTACCCTGCTGCAGGCTACTGCTTCGTTCTTTTGAGTTGCTGAAAGCAAGACCCCATGATCAGATTTGTGCATTTGGATTGCTTTTGAGCTTACTAGTTAAAGCATGCCATTGATGTCCTATGCTTTCACTGTGTTTTAATGAGGTCCCTTGAAAAGTAAAAATATCTTTTAGAACTCCTACTGTGTCCATACCAACACTCCTCTACTTCCCCCAAACACAACTTTAAAGGTCCTTCTGTATATTTCACTTCAATAGCTTTATTGGGAACTTCTTGATCATACATATGAAAATCACAATGATCCCATGAGTAATTTAGGAAGCTAACTCTAAACCACTAGGTAACTATTAGGGTTGATGCTTAGAGAGACAGAACTGTTAGATGTTGTATGAGATAGACATGATTTCTTTTCATTAGTAGTGTTTCATTGTGTTCTTTAGTGTTTCATGGCAGCAATTGGTAAGAGATATTGACTTGCTTCTCTGAGGTTCATGGAGCACAGAAGTGGTATGGCAGTTGCTTCCATTAGAGAAAAGGAGATGGGACCAGTAAGGAGGAGATTTCCAGTCAACATCAGCAAAGACCAGGGACGTGAAGGTGCCTTTTATTTACTCTGAAAGGTAAATGCTTCAGTTTCTGGTAATCTCAGAAGACAGTCAGAATTACTTTTTTTTTAAAACTTCCTTTAGCTCCACCTCCTCTGTTTTTTCTATTTGGATGATAGAAGATGAATGGTTAGACTCATGAATGGAACAGAAAGAATCAGAGGGAACTGCCATAAGCAAGTATGCTCATAATATCAAGAGAGTAATAACAGCATGTAGATACTCAGATTCTTATACAATACTCCAGGGATTTTAAATGGGCACCTGTGTCATCAACCCTTGACCATTAGTCAATGTAGGTACCTCAAATGGAAGTCTGGGACTTAAAGGACAAGGACAAGACAAGGATGGAGCCAAGACAAAGTTCTGATCAAGGCTCAACTTTATTGCAAAGCAGCAGGTTTATAAAGGCCAAAACAAAACAAACAAGCAAAAAACCAATGATAAGCCCAACCCCTAGATGTGATTGATGACATAAATTACTCCATGCCGGTATCCAATGGCATAGGTTTCCACTTCTCAGCTATGGTCTTTCTTATCAGACCAAGAGGGGAAATTCCACTAAGTTCTGTGACAGCAGAAATAGCTGATGTGACAACTCCTGCTATGCAGGTCAGGGCAGAACCTCCACACACCTGCATTTGAAAACTTGCATTAGAAATTATCAAACCCCTTCAGCTCCTTCAGTTCTTTCTCTAACTCCTATATTGGGGTCCCCCCCCAAATATTCCAGGATTAACTGCCAACCAAAGAGTACACATTGGGGGATTTATGGCTCCAGCTGCATATGCAGTAGAGGATAGTATTGTCTGGCATCAATAGGAGGAAAAGCCCTTGGTCATGTGAAGGCCTGATTCCCCAGTGTAGGGGAATGCCAGGGTGTTGATGTGAGAGTGGGTGGTTGGGAGGGGGAACATCCTCATAGAAGCAAGGGAAGAAGAGATGGAAGAGGGAGAACCAGGAATGGGGATAACATTTGAAAGGTAAATACATAAACTATCCAATAAAATTAAAAGTTATCAGACAACCCTGAAATTACATTTTACTATAAAAGTACCCATTGCCACATGCCAGTGGTACCCCCACATTTTTAGGAAACTTAGAAACAGTTAAAGGAATTTAAATTTTATCTACATAGACCTAGAGGGATCTTCAATATATACCAAGTACCAAGAAAGGCAAGCACGGGTACACACCTTTTATGAGATGCCATATAGTTTTGTGGCTACATTAATGTTCAAGAGTCTGTATCAGCAAATGCATTTATACATGTGTATGAACATATCTACAAAAACATAAACCTCATTTTTTAATTCCTGGAAGGAATAAGAAAAGATAAAGATGGATGATGGTTACTAAAGCTCTAGCCTCTCCTAAATTAGTCACCAAAAATCTAAAAAGAATAGATTTCTGTATTGCTTATCTAATTTGGTGTTCAATAATATTTATATTCAATAATAAAGTTCAAACCATGAAGAACATTCTTCATTTTGTAGTGTGCTTGGGTAGTTTGGGAGATTAAGAAAAGCCAAAATCTACTGATAAGTTTTAGAGAAAAAAGCAAAAACAAACCAAGATAGCTTTATAAGTAGTAGAAATTAGTCCTATTTGACCACCAAGTTTTGCTTGCTCATATTCCCTGCCCTAACCATTCCTTATATTTGACTACTTTTAAAATCCCTGCTCTTGTTTAATTCACAGGTACCTCATACCCAATAATTATGCAGTTTCTGGTGTGAATAGGTTCATGTTCCCTTCATGGCTGACCAGATTTTTAGGAAAAGCCAAAATCTTAAGCAGGAGCATGTGAGTATCATAAAAACTTCAGGCACTGAAGGGATGACTAGAGCAGCCAGAAAAGGTCAGGCGTCTGCACTGGATTAGAAGGAAGAACAGCTTAGTGTCTTGAGAGCAAGTGGATGTTAGTGAGGTCGAGAAATGTAATTCCCACGACAACACACCTTCATTTAACCAGCCATCTCTCATCCTGTGGCATCATCTGTTTGAGGAGAACTGCTCTTCCTTTCTTCCTTCAGATGCCCAGTCTGAATCATTGCAGCGATGTTGCATTTAGATCACACTTGCAGACCATAAGGACTTTGTCTAGAAAGAAAGTCAGCCATGGTTTCCAGCAATGTTCAAACATGAAAACCATCTATATTCTACCAGATCCAAAGCTCTTTCTAGTCCTAATAACTCTACACCAAATAAATTAGTTGTAGTGTGTGTGGCTTATATGGAATGAGGATAGAAAAAAATCAATAGAATCCAACTCTTTGGCCTCAATTGATTCAGTCTTACAATGTTAGAAATAGTGTTCATGTGTTAGTTTCATCAAATTAGTTTATCGATCAGCCCTTTAATTAGTATATCCATTGCTTGGAACCAATATTGACTTTTTTCTCCATTAGTGTATGGTTCATGAACACATTCCTTGAGAACATTTTGTAGGAAGATAAAATGCTATCCTCCACACCTTTGATACATGTTTTATAAGGACATATTTTATGTTATATGAACTCAGAATGTGCTTTCTTTTAATATGTACTGAGAATTACATTGCCAACTAGGGTTGAACCCAGGGAACCCAAAACTGTTTTATTTACTGTCTCCCACAGGAAATTCACTGTGTTCCAATTCATTGTTTTCCTTTACACATAGAATCTTTGTATAACTAATAGGGATTTCATTATCAAATTTTATGCATGTCTCCTTAAAACATTGATTTTATTAGTAGATATTGATCTTTGGATATGTATCTAAAACTGTTTTGGTCTTTAATCATTTCAATTAATAAGTACATATGAACTGTTCCAATGTGGGCAGATACTATGACAAAGGAAGTAATAACATCTCAAAGGTTAAAGGAAAATAGAGAAGAGAAATGTATAAGAAAAAAAGAATGCAGAGATGGAAGTATGAATGAAGTGATTATGAATGGTATAGATGAGCAGCTTCATATGACAATCCTCTAAAATTACTTCTGCATATGAAATACAATAAAATTTATCTCAAATCCATTTAAAAAAACTAAAATATGTGAGAAAGTTGATTACTCAGTAGCTGGCACAAATTAGCTTCAACACATTATTAACCTCCTCTCCTTTCTGAGCATTCAGATTTCCTTCCTACAAAGGTGGCCAACCTTTCAGTGAATTTGGAAAACTGGCGTATTCCAGTTCTTTCCAAGTCTTTTTTTCTATACAGGCAAATTTCATATATAAGGTAATCTCACCGGTCATTTCTCATGCTGCTGACTCTTACGCTTAATATTTTTTCTGTCTTTGCTCATCCATCTCAAGTTTTCTGCAAGTGAAATAATTTGAACCACATACAGTTCTCCAAGTGCAGAAGTGCTCTGATTCTCTAAAACCCTGGGATAGAATTTTTGTACCTTTTGTGACGGCAGTTGACACTTCATTGGCCATTTTTCTAGGTAATAGCATGCAGGGTCAGCATCTTCCAAAATAGTTATGGCATCATCAGGGATTTTCTAAGTTATACCCAAGAGAAAGTCAACTCAGGAGCCAGGAAAATGTAGATGGCATTTGCTGTGAAAATGATTCCTTAGATATGCCATTCTTGATTGACTGTGTACCAGTTAAAACTTCAGTAGTTGGCTCTGCAAATCACCTCAAGTGACTAGCAAATGTTGCCCTTTGTGGTCCATACCAACAATAAGAACTCAGAATGCCATTTATACATTTAAAGATTTCAGATTACACTTAGCACAGTGTAAGAACTCAGTGGAATCCATGCATTCTCTCCAAATTTCCATGTTCCTAAACTATCATCTCCCAATATATAAGCCAAATGGCAATTTTTTGAAAATTGTTTGTGGCATGGAAAGTTTATAAGTATTTGAGTCTTAGGAAAATATGAATAATGAAAAGATGAAACTAGCTAATATTTTTTGTAAAGTGCAAACAAAGCTAAAGCTATAGACATCTATATACTCCCTATTGGCTGAAATAAAATGGCCAACAGTAATTCTCTAATTGTACTTCTCTTCTTCCTTTGCAAAGGTTGCCTCTAACTACATTTTAGTATTCTCTTGGATCTCTTTTTTTGTTTGTCACATATATAGCCCTATATATGGTTTTGTGTGTGTGTGTGTGTGTGTGTGTGTGTGTACACACATATATGCATGTGTGTCTGTATATATCACCCACTCCTGTCTTACCTTCTTAGCATTCCCTTCAGTCTCTACTCCACAACTTGTCCCCACATCTCCTTTAGACAGGAGAAATTCTGGGTTAAAATTTTGGAGATGGGTGGGTGGCCCCATTCCCCAACCAGGGGCCATGCCTAACCTCTGCATTTGGTCTCTACAGGTTCTCTCTCCCCTGTGTTAGGAATTTCAACTAATCTCATCTCCACTGGGTTCTGGGAACCTCTGGCTTCCCTGGCATCTGGGACTTTATCATGGCTACCCCCAGTTCCCCATCCTTCATTGCTATATACCTTTGTTCTATTTCCTGACCCTCTGTACATCACCCCCATCTCCTCCCATGGTACTGCCCCCTCCCCGCCTCCTGTATTCCTCCAAAGGCCCTCTCACCCACTAAAACTTTTTTTTCACAGTATTTCACTTGTACTAATATACATAGTGGCCATTGATTAATTTTCAACTCTGTACTGTTTTAATATTTACATTTATTGGTCTGTATTTATATAGCCAGTGATAGTTTATGGTAGTGGTTATGATGGTTGTGATGATGTTGGTGATGATAATGGTGATGGTGATAATTGTGGTTGTGTGTGTGTATTATTATTCATTGCTGTTATAAATATTCCTTGGATATTATCAATAAAATAAAAACAATAACTCTTAATGAGGATATAGAAGTAAAAGAAGCACTTATATACACACCACTGATGGGAATGTAAACTGATCGACATGATAGAAGTAAGTTTGGAGATTTTCTTTAAAAGACTAAAACTTTGCCTCCTAAATGATGCATATATGTCATAGTATATAGAGTGTACTCCTCATAGTATCAAAGTAAGGTTACTCTAGAAATACTTGTGAGCCATGTTTATTGTTGTATTATCACAACAGTCAAATTGTTACACAATATCATCCAAGGTGCCCAGTAAGAGGTGACTAGAAAGAAATGTGCCATATGCACACAATGGGGTTTTGTTTGAACATAAAACAATGTAAACTTATGTCATTCACTAGAAAAGGAATCGTCTTGTTAAATGAAATATCCCAATCACACAAAGATAGGTATCATGTTTTTTCCTATTATAAGTGAAGTCTAGTGGTAGAAAAAAAAATATGGGCATCAAAGGAAGAATACAAAGGACAGAAACAGGAAAAGAAGGGAACGGGATTTAAAAGGTTAGTAGAGGCAAATTTGATCAATGTACATTTTAGGCCTGAATGGAATTTTTGTAATGAAATATGTTTATACAATTAAAAAGTTTTCTTGCTCCACAAAGTTCTTAGAAATGTCTTGACAACCGCACATTGAGTAGTTTCACTGCATGGAACTGAATTTGTAGATTAAGGACAATGACAGTCATGGTGTCTTTTCATACTTGAACACAGTATACTGACAAAGAGGTCTATTAATGTCTTTCAGTAAGGGCTAGAGATCTTTCCTGAAATGTATATATATTAAAACATATGTCATGATAACCAAAGGCATAAAAATTATTTGTTTTAGTTAATTTAGATGCATATAAAACAATAGTCTAAATTTCAGGAGAGCTCATAAAAACATAAAGTTCCACACTAAACACACTGGGTATTTCCCTCTAAGATAGAAGTCAAAATGAAGGAGAATGAACCGATGCTGATTTATGGGCTCAAAGTTGGAGAAGTGTTATTAAACCTACCCTTCAAAATGCCAAAATACATAATAAAATGCTCTGTCATCTATTGAATATATTTTCCCTATTCATTGTTGTTGGTATTTAAATGTTGTGGTTTAATTTTTTTTTTGTTGTTGTTGTTGTTTTCATCTGTTCTTCCACTGGGTTGCAGAAATTCTTTTGCTCTGTGCACATTGATCTAGTTACCCTGGAGGCCAGCACAGTGGTTCAGAGGGTAAAGTATTAAGGTCATAAGATAAGGACCAACGTTTGGATCTTCAGCGCCCAAGTAAATCCTTGACTATGGTGGCAGTCTGCCTCTAACTTTAGCACTAGGCAGGCAGAGACAGATTATCCACAAAGCAAGCTGGCTACCTAGACTGGTCTGAGTTGGTGAGCTCTGGATTCAACCACAGGTTCTGCCTCAGTATATATAAACAAGGACTATGGCGGTGGACCCTCATTGCAAACCTCTAGCCCTCTCACACATGTGCACCTACTCACCCACCTACATACCACTGTGCACACATACCCACAGCCACCAGCCGTTATACCCCATCCCATCACACCAGGAAGCTAGTCAGTCACCTACAAGGTTTTGAATATCTGTCTTTGGGTTCACTTGAGATGTTTGTTTCTGAAATTAATGATATAGTGTGAAGATTACAGCTTTCCTTAGTCATCTTAATACAGTACAACATGGATAGACTCAGAAATAGTGGATCGATGAGTGTGTGTGTGTGTGTGTGTGTGTGTGTGTGTGTGTGCGCGCGTGCACGCACGTGTGCATGCATGTTCAGTTTTAAAATTTAGCTAAATTCCTACTTTGCCAGGACTTTTTGTTTTCTGATTTAGTTAATATGTTTTCAAATTGTTTCATATGTACTAATATAACCATGTAATTCTCCTACTTCATTTCAGTAATCTGAGTACATAAATATATCTGATTGTATTAGTTTTAAAATTTTTGAAGGGACTCTCTTACATTATGTAATATTGTCTTCATACTTTATAGAACTTTCTTCCCTTAGCTTTCTTTGTTGTTTTAAATTCATATTCAGGAGTAAGAGGGATCTAGTTTTCCTCTTATTTTCTTCTATAAGGTTTTACTCTCACAAAATAAGTTATAAAATAATTCTTATATTTATTAAAGGTGTTTTTAAGACTACTTGGCACAACTGTAAAGTAGTTATTTGATTGTGAATAAAGTAGTCATTCTGATTAAAATGTCATTCTCCTTAGGGAATAAGAATGATGTTAAGGGCATGTGGATAAGAGAATTAATTAAAACAATTCACTTGAAACACAGGACTTATTGGCTGCCAAACTGAATCTACAAAAATAATGACTGTAGTAAAAAGATTATCACCCCCCCTTAATCCATAAATCCATAAACACATTTTCTACCAAAAGCAACTTTCCCCTTCTGAGTTATTGTTAAATGTACGTGAACTTTTAAAGCCACCAATTGTGAGATGATAAATTCTATAGCATGCTTACTTTCCAAGCATCACATATCACATCCATAGGAACAGGAACTTGCTCCTTTTAAAAACTCATTTATGTGAATTTACTGTGAGAGCAGCCAGCAACAAGTAGGTCAGAGCACATCCCCCATAAGCCTTCAAATTAAAATCTGTTCACTTGGCAACTTGAGTGTAATGTCCTTGAAATGATTAGAGAAAATATATAACTGTTAGACTGCATATGGGGTGCTCAATGCCATTCAATATGGAGGCCCATAGGTAGCAACTGGAACCCATCGCTTCACTGAGCAGTTGATTACGGATGTGATCCCATTCATATTGGAAGGCAGAACGCTCATGGTCTTCAGTTAAGTGTACTTATGCCTCTACAGGATATACAACGTGGCTAAGGAATAGAGGCTGGCAATGTTAGCATCAGACAGTGCATGGTAACAACTATCCACTCCAGAATATTGTCAATGGTATCTAAAGTCCACTTGTATAAAAATGATTATTTAACATACTATACTTTGAAGGTTTTCCCATACCTAAGTCTTCATCATGATGGATTTTTATCTTAACTCTGAAGAGCCCCCCAAATCTGAACCCTTAAATATATACATGAATCGGATATAGGTACTCCAAGAAACTGATGCTAAGAAATACTGGTGTGGACAAAGGGTGACACCATACCAACAAATTAATATGCATATTGTTTAGAAGTTAATAAGGAAAAGAGCAGCAGGGAGAATATTGGTGCTTAGAGCTCTTCAGAAACATAGTAGCCAGCCTCCCATGGGCTTTGTTGGTCCAGTGGTAAACAGTGATTTCTCAAGTCAGGGCCTTTTGTAGCTGTGACTTCTTAACCCTGGTTCCATTCCCAGCACAGCTGAATGGTTCTGTCATTATCAAGTGCTTGGTGCTCAGCCAGCCACATCTTCAGGGTCACTTCGCTGGTGAGAATCTGCCATCTTTCTGAGCAGGCTGCAAACAAGGCTGAGTGCTATGGGCCAAATTCACACTGCCATCCACAGGATTGTATTTACTGTGCTCTGTTATGGGTAGGGTTGGGAAATACTCAGAGAAAACAGAGTGGGGAGTTTGAGCTGTTCTTTCCAGGTTTTAAGTCTGTCTTGTTTTCTGTTTCTTCTTTCCAGAGAGACACTGACCCAAACTCAGCTTCTTGGGTCTCCTTTAGTGCTTTTAGTCATCCCTCGGCTTTCACTTTTGTGATTTTATAGGGATTGTTCTACATACTTGAGCTATATCACTTGATTTTTCGAACAGTCAGATGAAGGTCACTGCACTTATACTTCCTGTCTTCAGATAAGGAAGCTGAGGCAGGGCAGAGGTGGAGAATGGGGATTTAATACCAGACCCATAGCCACATGACTGGCATGTCTGAAGACTTGAATCGAGGGCCTTTGGTTCTACAATCTACATCTCAGCTACTTAATTCTTATAAAACTCTGGGGTCATGTATTTATAAAACATTGATGTCCTATAAAGTCATAGTTTAGAGACTCTCCTTTCAAGTGAATGCCTTGCTTTACAATTTTGGGTTTATTTATACAAATATTCCAAAGAATCTTAGCGGCTTTTGAATCAAAAAGAGCACCTGTAAAATCCTTCCCTGGTCATGTTCCCCAGAAATTCATGCCCTAACCCCTGCCAGCAACTAAAGTCTAATTTTCTTGATAATAAGGATGAGATGAGAAGAGAGATAAGACATATTTGTATAGGAATGAATCCATTTCTGGATATATTCTTAGAATATAATTCAGCAAATGAGTGCCTTTTGGATTAGTCAGAGGAATGTTAAAAATTTCACTTTTTTTCCTTCTCAGCTGCATTAGCTGTAGGATGAAGCTAGAGGTGTAAGTGCTACTAAGTCATGTCTAAGTCTATCCTAATCAAAGGGTAGCATTGCTTTGTTCCTTGGCTTGATATTACCTGTGCTTTATTTGAATTTAAAATAATTATGGAGCCAGCACAGTAGAGTGCCTTTTTATTTCTCTATCTGAGAGATGAGGTTTCTACCATAAATTAATGACATTGTTTTAGGCCATCTTATTACTTTACTCCCTGGGAACTCTGTTGACAATTTTTATACAATGTCCATTTATGTATGTGTTCACTATTTCTATTTTGATTATCATTTGAAAGTTAGGAATATTTTCATATTTATGATGCCTCTTCAGTGAGATTCTAAAAACTTTCCAGGTTCAAAGAAGCAGCAGTTTTAAGAATCACAGAGTGGAGTATCTTTCCCGTGCTGCCGACAGGACTAAACAGGGAAGCGAGATGGTAAAGAACTGACATTCAGTAATGGGGCTGCTGATTGCTAAGGCAATTAGTGCCACAGGTCATGACTACTGGCCTATCAGCAGACTACAGATGGCCTGGAAAGGCCACATGTTGTTTGTTTGCTTGTATCCTCTTCTCAAGCTGAATAAACATGAGGCAGAAATTTCAACCACAGGAGCGTTAATGATCTGGAGGCCGCTTATCTGATATCTGTGAATGTTTAAAATGTAAACTCCTCATCTAATAATAAAAGGCCTTGGAGTAGCCAAAACAAATGTCAGAAACTCAAAATATTAAGTTCATATATTTGCTTACTAAAGAGCGGTAAAGTGTATTTTCCTTTTGGAATAATTCTAATTGTCCTGATAATGTGATTGACAGACCCTAATACAATAGCAGAGGTGGGAGGAAGGAGGGAATTTCAAACTTCATAAACAAAAGCAAAACGTTTCTAGTTGACAGTTTAAAAAAATGAATCAAACTCCGAGAGTCAGAAAAAATGAAAAGAGTAATGTGCCTTGGAGCTGGGAAGACAGGGCACCAGCTGCATTGAGGGTATTGTGTAATTACTTACCTTGATTACAGTGAGCCTAAATTATATAAACAATAGCTAAATTATCTCCAATATAGGGCATTTAATAAACCAATTGCTTATGATCTATTTTAAAGACTAACCCATTTATTTTCCTTTGTGGATGTATAAAAAGTGGTGTCTATGTGGCTATGCTACATAATCAAAGTTGGGAAAGAAGGTGCGCTTTGAAGTCCGCAGTGACACTTATCAAGTTGTTCAGTTTTTTTGTCATTTCACACGACATGGGACCCCTGATTCTGGGAAGGAGGCAGTGTAGACATAGCAGAAGTGTGCCTCTCGGCTGGTCCAGGAACTCACTGGCTGTGTTCAGCTACCTGTACTCAAAAATGGGGTGCTCTTTATAAGTCTTTATAACTAGCCCTGCTTTTCTGTATTTAAGACTAACTAGTAGCCTGGCTTTGACAATTCATCTATATAAGACAGCTCAAACATCTGTTCCATTCTAACGGACCACGGTTTCTGCAAGAGGCCAGCAAGCATTGCACAGAATCACGTGATCTCGAACTCTGTAGGCTATACTGCAGAGGAAGTTGCAGTGTGCTCACTGTGCCTAAAGTGAATCTGAAGCTTTGTGGTTAGCATCTTCGGAAATGAAATTTTTAGTCGGGAAAACTAAGTTTGGACTCAGAGTAATGAGATTTGAGTGATACTTTGCTCTAATTCCTGGGCTGCTAATGTGGTCCAAGCAAGGACCAGACAGTTATGGCAGACACAATGTAGACAGGTAAGTGACACTAATTATTCTACTCTGGGAAATGTGAGCTTGTTAAAATGCTAAATTTTCTTAGCAATTTCTCCAGTTGAACAGATCTGCATTTTTATTTGCTTTCTGAGAAAAAAAATCAAAAACACCTTTCATTTTGCTAAGATTTAAAAAACATCTCTTCTTTTGCTAAGTTCCTTACTATCCTGATAGAAATCGGGACATTAAAATGCCCTACAGAGTGACCTAGCCACAGTCTGTACTGGTGATATTAGTTACATTGCTGTTTTCTGACCATTAGCTGTGTGCACAGGGTAGTACATCTGCTAGAAATCAGGGGATAAATGGAGAAAGAACTCCCTCTCCTCAGCTTCTGTTTTCCCAAGCTGGAGGCAAACAAAGTATAAATAAAGATTTGCACAGGCACTCAGCTCTGTATTAAAAGTAATACAAGAAGGAATAAGGACTGTGTCAGCTAAAGCTACTGTAGCCAAGGTTGACACCCTGAGCAGCAAAGGAAACAACCACTGCTCCTAAGCTAGCAGAGGAGCAGCAGGAAGCATGAGACCTGAGCAGTGCTGGAAAGAGCTGGAAGAGGAGCAGGCTAAGATGGAGAGAGGCATCAATACAGAGCTCTGAGCAGGTGTCTAAGTGAGCGGGGTAAGCGTGAGTATCTGGGCGAGCTAGGACGATGGTTCTGGTAGTTGAGGTTGAGATGAAAGCAATTGGTAACTCACAGAGGAGGTTTTTAGAACATGGTAAGTGGGTTGGGTTTACCCTGTAAAATGGGACACTGTTACATAGTTTTTAATGGAGGAACGGTATGGTTATATGTGTTTTAAAGGGTGTCATTTGTGTCCTTGGATAGCAGGCTGGTAGAAGAATGGAAGCCAGGGGATGTGTTTCTGGAAGTCAGGTGCTCAGTGTAAAGATGGTTAAGAATTGGAGATGCAGGATCAGCTGTAAGTGAGCCATCAGGTAGAGAGTGGAGCAGTCTTCTAGAGATGGCAGGTGTAGTCCAGCGGAACGATTGGATAGGGGAAATAAAGATGAAGGAGAACATAAAGATACATTTTAGTTTCGTCGTTTGAACCAAGCAAATGACAGTATTTTCAGAGATGAGGAGGAGAGAAGATTACAATACTTGTTTTGACATGTCTGTGTTGAAATGCCCATTAGTTTTCTAAATACAGAATATCTGGTTTCCCCTCATCTAGAGCCTTTATGAGGGATATAGCTGAGGAATATAGCATTAGGTCCCACACTTAGTAAACATAATTACATTTCAGGGAACTTACCTTCCCAGTTTATCTTACTTTGCAATAAGAATAAATGCTTGCCACAGACATGCAAGTAATTTGGGGCAAACACATATTTTGAAAATTCTTTGTCATTTAAAGAGGGAATTGGATAGCCATCATTCTGATGAAAGTTTAAAAGATATTCATCTTTAACTGCTATTGGAACATTGTGCTTGGGACTAAGACCCCTTGAAAGGGTTTCCTTTCAACCTATATATAAAGCTGCAGTGTGGCTGCAGGGAAATTATAGTCTTGGTGATAGTGGAGAGGGTTACTTAGGAATTTGCCTGCCTGTAGTGTTTGTTTTTCTGAAATGGAAGGTTTTGAAATTAAAACAAGGAGCTTCCACAGCCTGGAGAAAATTCCCATACTTAACATTGGCTTCAGAAACTTTCAGCTCTCCTGGTCCCTCTTGGTCAAATTATCCTCTCACAAGTGAATAGGAAAATTATTAGAGCAACAGTGTTGCTTTTAAATTGGCAATGGAAGGACTGAAGCATTCTTTCCTATGTGCAGAAACTTTGGAATAAACACTGACATCTCTTCGTCAGAGTAAAGGTGGTATGGGAAGAAATGATATATTTGTATTCATGTCTGGAGCTGCTGTAACAAAATCCTGGACCTCAGGCTGGGGGAGGTGGCCCAAGCCACAAAAATTTATATTATCAAAATTAATGGTGTCACATGACTCTCATCCCACTATTTGGAAGGCAGAGAGAGAACTAAGAACGTAAGGTCAACTTCTGCTACATAGTGAGTTTCAGGTCAACCTGAGTTATATGTAACTGCAGAAAAAAAAGTGTTAGACAGTTTCTCTAGTTCCCTCTCCATTGGCAGATGGCCATCCTCTCATTGTCTCTACATGGCCTCCCCAGTACAGTTCCCTCTCTTTGTCTGCTCTTCTTCTAAGGACACCAGCCATGCTGCATTAGGACTCATTCACATGACCTCACTTAACTCCATTTTTTTTTTTTTTTAGGCTTTGGTTTTTTTTTGAAAGAGGGTCTCTTATAAAGCCCAAACTTAGGCACTTTAAAAGCCACTATCTCCAAACAATCCATGTTATGGTATTTGGGTCTTCAACATTATAAATTTTAGAGATGACAGTTCTGCCTTTAGTAATGTCTAATTTAATTCTTGCAGAAAACTCACTTGTGAACTTAAAGCATACAGGTTTTTGTAATCATTTTAACACTGTTAGCAGTTCTTAGTTGCCCTTCCCTTGGTACCTCATAGAAAGCAGTTTCTACATACCCTACATCTTACTAATTGCTTGATGTTCTGACAACTTTCTTTGCTCTGACACTAACAGTATATAGCCACATGGTATAGCTCTAGCTGGCTTAGTCCTCACTTTGTAGACCAAGGTTGTCTGGAACTCAGAGACCCACCGGCCTCTGCCTCCTAAATGCTGGGATTAGAGGAGTGACCTACTACGGTCTGTTGACTGCAGGTTCCTAGATGCTATTGTATTGTGCTCAGCACCACAGTTCCCTATTCATACTCAAACTCTGAATCTAATGGAGGAATGAGGGTGCAGGTGCATCCAATGAATGCTAGTGTTCAACCTGGTACACGGAAGCAAAGGAGAGGGTGAAACATATGTAAGTACAGACAAACTATATTTCATCAGCAGTGTCTATGAAGATAACCTTCTGATGATTATTCAGAGCATGATGTTCTGATGCTGTGCTTAATTGATTTAAATTTCTGTGCTTTTACTTTCACAAGGAGAACACCATGCTTTTATTCAGCCAGTGACTATTAGAGTAAGTGAAACAGAGTAAGAAAAACTGGATATAAAGGGATCAGTATAATCCACATCAACTGGAGCTGAATATTTCTTCTGTTGGAAGAATAATCTATCCAAAAGGACTTCCCATTAATAGCCCATGCTCATTTCTAGAGTGCTTTTCTCTGAGCAATGTTGAGCTCTTAGGATCCTCAGTTCTGTACTTTACAGTGCTCTCTGCCCTGAGCAAGCATCTCTTTGACCTCCCTATCAGAAGAACATGAGAATACCAGGCTACTTTTTGAATAAGATATTCTTCTAGAGGCTGGATCTCCTAAAATGGGAACAACTAACTACTGGAGCAATAGAAACATGAATGATCTAAGTTTGGGAATTCAGTTTCTCAATTTGTAGCCACTGTCTTTCAAATCCTAACTAGCCCCTCCTTGTTAGCGATAACCAAACTGAAGAACACAGACCACAGACCATTTCCATCACCACAGATTTCTCTTGTTAATTCAAAAATTTAGAGCTCAGAATCACTTGTCCATCTTATGACATGTAGAATATATAATCCTAATTGGTGCCAGTTACTGAACACTTTACCTTATGTATTTTAAAACTTCATATTTTGAGTGTATAGATGAAGACACAGAGTTGACTTGCTACATGTCTACAAATAAGAAAATGACAGAGCTCACGCCAGGAAGTGGTGGTGTACACTTTAAATGTCAGCATTTGGAGGCAGAGACAGGCAGGTCTATATGAGTTTAAGGCCAGCCTGGTCTACAGAGTGAGTTCCAGGACTGTCTGGGTTACATACAGAAACCCTATTTTAAAAACATATATACATACACACATACATACCAGAGCCCAGATAATAACAAAGTACTTATTTTCAATGATTACTTTGGTATATATAGAATGGCCTTGGACTATACTTGTAATATGTATTTTACATGTGAGTTAGAAATGCAAAGTTATAATTCTTTTTCATATTTGTAATATTCTTTTCAATATTTTCAACATCTAAATTACAGACTATCATTATATAAGAGTGAGATTCATTGTGATGACTTCACACATGTATACAATATACTCCAGCCATACTCCCAGTATTGCACATTCCCTCTCCAGCTTATACACTTCCTCTTCCTTCATACTCTCCCTTACATTGTCTTGTTTAAAGCCAAGGTTCTGCATTTGAGAAAGAAATATGTTCTACTTGTCTTGCTAAGTCTTCATCATTACTCTTATTGTGGTCTCCTGTCCTGCTCCTTTGCTTGCAAATGAGACATCCTAGCTTTTCTTTCTGACTCCATAATAATATGTTAGTGGGTGTATATCCCACACTTCTGTATCTGTTGATGGCAACTTTAGGCTAATTCTACAACTTGGTCATTGTGAAAAATGTCACAGTAGACATCAGTTTACAGCTATTTCTCTCATACGTTGACTTTTGAATCTGTCTGTCTGTCTGTCTATATCCAAGGGTCACGAGATCTGGGAAACCCAGCCTAACCCTGCTGGCTACAGCCTTAGGTGTCTATACTCAAGTGAAGCTTGGATCTTGACTTTCACTGTAGAAAAGAACTTCAGGATGAGACAGCATGAAGTAGAGTTGGGATTTATTAAGAAGGGGCTAGAACATACTTGTGAGTTAAGCATGGGTGGTGCGGGAGGTGTACCTTAATGTCAATATGGATTTTGGTTTTTGAAGTTGCACTTCTCAAAGGAAGTAATTTACAGCCAGGTTTAGAGATAAAGCAGAGTTCAATTTGGGTGAAAATGTGTTCTGATTTTTATTTATCTTAAGGAAAATTATTTTGCAAATGATTACAACATGGATATGAGGTCTATTAGTTAGGTTTGGACACGAGAGAAGTACTGATAGTTAAACTCAAAGATCACATACACTCTCATTAAGTGTGGTTCATTGTCTAAACTTTTTTTTTTGAGACATCTCTCAGGAAAGTAAGTATTGTCTTTGTAGGTAAGTTTTATAGTACTTCCCACCATGTTGGGTCAAAACTAGTGAAGCATCAGTCCACTAGGAAACAAATCAGATTCTAGGGTAACAAGCTGTGTGTACTCCCTGTGAATTGTTTTTCCTCTTTTTATAACATCTCAGTCATATCTGGTTTTGTTGATGCTTCTTTGGGTTGATTTCCATAGAGGTGGCTCTAATTACATTCTCACCATTGTATAGACACACACACACACACACACACACACACACACACACACACACACATCATAGAGGGAGAGAGACTTAAACAAATAGAAGAGGGAGAGGAAGAAAAGGTATAAATGGAAAATGAGTGCAGTGTCATCAGCATTTTTTGTTTCTTGAACATAACCATTCTGTCTAGAGAGAGATGGAATCTCAATGTTGTTTTGATTTGCAATTCTCTTAGGACTAAGGATGTCAAGTATTTGCTTATGTATTAATTGACCATTTATATGCCATGTTGTGAAAAGTATCTATTCAGTTTGCTTACCCACTTATTGAATGGGTTGTCTGTTTTTAATTTGTTTAATTGCTTTAGCTCTTTATTCATTCTGGATATTCAGACCCCCATCAGTTTGAAGAGCTGGCACTCTCAGAGGACTCTTGTGTTCTATAGACTTTCTCTGTACTATGGTAGCCATTGCGTCTGCTGCATAGAATCTTATCCCAAACAGTTCTTGCTCATATTTTATGCCATTAGAATACATTATAGAAACTGTCTCTTCCTCTCTATTCAGAAGTAGTTTTCTTGTTTTTCTTCAGTAGCTTCAAATTTTTGTATCTGCAGCAGTGTGGGTTGGTTTCTGGGTCCTCTGTTCTATTCCTTTGTTCTGCATCTCTTTGTGGCAGCACCATGCTGTTTTTGTTGTTGTTCTGTGAGATAATTTGAAATAAAACATTGTGATTCCCTCAGCACTGTTTTTGTTGTTCTTAGATTTTTTTTGTTTTGTTTTGCTTTTCCCCAAAATTGTATTGGGCTATTTGGGATAACCTTATACTGCTATAAATTTTACAATTTCTTTTTTTCAATTTCTGTGAAAGATGCTACTAGAATTTTGATTAAAACCACATTGAATTTGTAAGTTGTTTTTTGGCAGTGTAACCATTTTCACAATAATCTATCTGCCCAACAGTTTGAGAAGTCTTTCCATCTTGTAGTATCTTCAATTTCTTTCTACACTGTTTGTTACTTTTTATTGCAAAGGTATTGGATCTTCCTGATACACATTATCTCCAAATTTTATGTTTTGAGGCTATTGAGAATTTTATTGAATCTTAATCATGTTTCTTGTGTAAGAAAATGTACTGTCTGTTATATGTTGAATTTATATACTGATAACCTTCTCCAAAGCATTGATCAGATCTAAGAGATGTTGACTTTATATACTGATAACCTTCTACAAAACATTAATCATAACTAAGACTTTTCTTATATCTTTAAAGTACAGGATCATATGCTATGCTAGCAAAATTTATCTGGATTCTTCCTTTTTAAAATTTTTATCCCCTGTATTTGCTTTTCTTATTTTATGGCTCTTCAACTTCTTGTTCATTATATTGAACAAGATTTTAAAGAGTAGAAACCCCTTTGCCTTCATATATTTAAAAAGAATGGCTCCATTTTTTTCATCAAATATAATACCATGACCCTGGAATTTTTATTTATGACTGTTTTATGTGCTGTATAACTTATTGATTTATGCTGTTGAACCATCCTTACCATCAACTTGATGATGGGCATGATATTTGTAATGTGTCTTTTTTTTTATTTTGTTTTTTGAGCTTTGCACTTATGTGGTGATTTGAATATGCTTGGCCCATGGAGTGACACTATTTGGAGGTATGACCTGGTTGGAGTAGATGTGGCCTTATTGGCAGAAGTGTGTCATTTGTAGTTGTGGGCTTTAAGATCCTTTTCATAGCTGCCTAAAAGAGAGTCTTCTTTTAGCATTCTTCAGATGAAGATTCAAACTCTCAGCTCCACCTATACCGTGCCTGCCTGGATACTACCATTGTTCTACATTGATGATAATAGACTGAACCTTTGAACCTGTAAGCCAGCCCCAATTAAATGTTGTCCTTATTAGCGATGCCTTGGTCATGGAGTCTATTTACAGCAGTAAAACTCTAAGACAGAAATTGGTACCAGGAATGGGTATCAATGTCATAGTTCTGTCATGCTTTTGTTTGGAAGAATGTGGATTTTGGGACTTTGAGTTTGGAAAGCAATGGATTGTTTTAAGTGGAGCTTAGTAGGCTATTCTAGTAGGAATATAGAAGACTTTCTTACTGGGAGTGACTTGAACTGTGGAAGCCTGGCCCAAGAGATTTCAGTGAAGAAGACTTTAAGAATATGGCTTGGAGACAGTTTTGTGGAATTTTGGTAAATAATGTGCCCTTCTCTGAAGACTCTACCTCAGGCTAAGGTAAAGAGATTTATATTAATTTCATTGACAAAGGAAGTTTCAGAAATTCCCTATAGAGACTTTGTTCTTTGGTTAGTCTCATGAAGAGCATTCTTATCAAGCATAGCAAGCTTAGAAAGAAAAAAATATAAAATTATGGTTCAAGTAATAAAGTGTCACCAGCAAGTGAAATAGAGTCAAATCCTATGCTCAAGGAGATAAACAGATTAAACAAGTAGTAACTTTGGGCAAAATCCCACTCAGCTAAGCTTAGGTCCAAGCATGGAGTCAAACAGATCTGAGTTCAGAGAGTTCTATAGCCAGCCTGCTATAGAACAAGTTCCAAGTAGAGAAAAGCTTAAGCCCAGGCATGATGGTACGTGCCTTTGATCCCAGCTCTCAGGAGACAGAGTCATGCAGATTTCTGAGTTTAAGGTCAAAGTACATAACACGTTCCAGGACAGCCAAGCTTAGGCAGTTAAGGGGTTGGAAAACAGAAGGCTGAAGATAATGTAATAGAACAAGGGGACCATGTTTCAGCTCCAGCAAGCAGCAGAACATGTCAGTTTTGACCATGTATTTCTGCTTTAGAGTGAAAAACAAAAGGGATTTCTGGAACAATTGATGCTGGTTAGCTGGAGCTAAGAAATTATCAGTGATTAAGAAGAGATTAGCATCACTGGGGTGAAATCTTCTGGGACGTGTTTTATGGGAGCACATAGTAGCTATATTCTACAGTTGGCCAAGGTTGTACACTGTGCAACCTTGTAGTGTGTAAGAGTCACCCATGTTTTGAAGGTATATAAGGGTCATGGAGAGCAGCTGAGACTTGGCACTTTGAGAGCCCAGGGAAGGCCATTGGCAAAGCTGCAGCCTCAGATATAGTTGATAACCCAGGACTGAAGAGGTCATGCAAAGGATTTGAGACTTGACACTATGAAGAAAGCCTATGAGAGTCTATTTGTGAAGCGTATTTGCAGCAGAACACCCCAGTGTATAAGAGATGCTAGTATCATAAGATCACCAAGAACAGCAATAGCAGTGAAGTGGAGTCAAGTAGAGTTCTACAGAGGTCAGAGCTGGAGATGTAACTCAAACCCTTTGGAGGAGCCCAGAAGATCTTATGTAGATCCCAGACCTTAGAACAAGAAGCTATACCATTGAAACTGCCTTGGAGGCCCTAAGATGTTTGAGATGCTAGAGCCATGGGCTATCTGGTGAGGAAAGCTACTAACAAGGAGTGGAATCAGATCAAGAGAAAGAACTTTGTTGCAGTCAACAAAGGTGAAAGGGGGAGTGGAAATCTGAAGACTGCTTTGACATTAGACATGGAGATGCAGAATTTAGAGTCTGCCCAGCTGGTTTCCTGTCTTGCTTTGGAGATTATAATTAAGTGATTGGATGAATCTCAGAAGAGACTTTCAACTTTGGACTTTTAACATTGTTAAGACTGCTATAGACTATGAGAGCTTTCACAGTTGAATTAAATGTATTTTACATTATTCTATGTTGAGGTATTGCCCCTGTAGATTTGAACAATCCTATGGTGGCCAGGGAGTGGAATGTGGTGGTTTGAATATACTTGGTCCAGAGAGTGGCACTATTTGGAGGTATGGTCTTGTAGGAGTAATGTAGCATTGTTAGAGAAAGTGTGTCACTGTGGGTGTGATCTTTAAGACCCTTGTCCTAGATGCTTTGAAGAGAGCCTTCTTCTAGCAGCCTTCATATGAAGATACAGAACTCTTAGTTCCTCCTGTACCATGCCTGCCTAGAAACTGCCATGCTTCCACATTTATGATAATGGACTGACCTCTGAACTTGTAATCCATTCCCAGTTAAATGTTGTTTTTATGAGATTTGCCTTGGTCAGGAGTCTGTTCACAGCAGTAAAGCCCTAAGAAAACCTACATTCACTGTACTAAGCTTTCCACCTATGTTGATCAAAGAAATTGTTCCATGTTCTGGTTTTGTACTTACTCAGCTTTGGTATCTGAGTAGTATTCTCATTGGGGAGCTGAGACTCACATTTTTAATGTTATATGGAGTAGTTTAAGGAACATTGGTGTTCTATTAATATACTATTTAAATTTTGGTAGAATTTACCAGGAAATCTCTCTTGTCTTGAGATTTGTTGTTTTGGAACAATATCATTGCTCAACTCTCCTTTGATTAATCAGGTTAAGAATTTCTCACTCTCGCTTATCTTCTCAAAAACAAATTCTTTATTTCAATATATCTTTGTTTTATTCTTTTAGTTTCTATCTCCTTATCTTCTATACTGATTTTTATCATGCTCCTCTACCTAGTTTTTGTAATTAGCTTGTTCTTTTTTTAATAAGGTGTATCATTAGGTTATCGATTTGAGCACTCATTGATGTTTTAATGCAGGTGCTTAAAGCTATAACTTTCTTAGAGCTGCATTGCTGTATCCCAAAGATTCTAATAAGTTAAGTCTCCTTTTTTTTTCATTTGAATTTTAGGATTTTTAAAATGTCCATTTGACTTTTCTCAACCCCTGGTCATTCAGAAATGTGTTGTTTTACTTCCAGGTGATTGTAGAGGAACTGCGGGTACTTTTGTGGGTGATATCTAATATTATTTCCTTATGATTTGATATGCTGTGTTATTGTTATCTTCCTCTGTGTATTTGTTAAAGTAAGATAATTCTTTGGGGGATTGTTCATAGTAATCTAGGTTCAGGTTCCTACTGCTCATTTTGGTCTTCTGCCCAGTGTCTTCAGGTAGTTGAGTCTGCCACTGATAGATAACCTGTTAACAAGTTGCAGCAGAACCCTGCCAGGCTCAGTACCTCGTGAGAATGTGAAGGTAATTTCCCATCCTAACAGTTTGTTTTGAAATTAATCCTGAGTTTCATAACTGCTTTCTGTTCTTTGCCAGATCTAAGTAATGTTTAATTAGAGAAAGCGCAAAACAACAGGTTGAATATCTCTTCTCCAGAAGGTGTTTGCCTGTATTCTGGACTTTTGTAGATTTTGGAATATGATGAATGTATATATATGTTCATAGATATAGATTACATATGTAGATATATGCAGACATCACATCTTAGAAAAGGGAGCAAAAATTCAAATACAAATTTATTTGTTTTTGAATGCTTTATACATATAACCTGAAGATCATATTAAATGATACTTTAATGTTTTTATACACAAAGCAGCCCGCATGTTTTGAATCATCAGAAGACAAAGGCATCACTATCTTATTACACATCCAATGATCTCTTATAATGTTAGATAAAAGATATATACCAGCTTAAGGGAACTTTGAAGGTTTTTGGCATTTAGGTTTACTGAATCAACTATGCATTTTACATCTGTGTTCTAACAGTAACCTACATTAATGATAGTAATTTAGTTGTGGGATTTTCATATATAGTTCTAACATAACAATGCTAAAAAATGTGTTGGCTTCAGGAGCATTTTAGATTTTGGATTTTGAGTTAGAGATGCTCAATCATGCCTTTTACTAAGGCAAGGGAGTCTCCAGATAAAAAGATGTACTCCTTGCTCAACAACAGAGCTCTGCAAGGTTTAGGAGTCCAGTCTTTTGATTCATGTCTCCCCATGAGTTATAAAACACGCTGGCAGGGACAGATACTCTAACTTCCTTGAGAAATGGGCCATACTGAAGAAAGGGACAAAAGCATATCTGTGAACAAGAGCTGTTATGGCGGCTCGGCACTGAGGAACTACGGAAGTTGTGTGTGCACTAGAAATGCAGTGCTTTGAAATGGTGACAAAGCAGCAAAGGACCTTTTGTGGCTAGAGCAGAGGTGACGTTTATCAGAAGCAAATTCTTCTAGTACTCTCAGTGCTCCAATGCAGTCTAGCTACTGAAAAAAAAAAATCAAAGAGACCAGAGGCCATGGGAAGCTGATTTGGGTCCTTGGTGTAGATAGAAAAAGAAGAGCAAATGAGCCCGCCCCCTCACTTAGTTCCTAGACAAATCCATTTCCCAGGGCTGTCCGGAGCATGGGGACAGGATGTAGAGACAATTAGCCTCCCCTTCTACAGGTTCAGAAAGAAAACTGGCATTGCAGGGGGCAGGTAGCTGTGAGCCAAGGACCCATGAAGATCACCCCGGGTGGGGGGATTGAGTACTCACGATGTCTGACATGGGAAGGAGTCAGTCATCTGGTACTGCACGTTACCCCAAAGCTGAGTGACTTCAGTAGCAAACTGGCTATGCCATGGTGTTTTGTGAGTCAGGAACCTGGGTTTGTTTTAAGGGGGCTGTGCAAATTAACCTTTCATTGCTGTGACAAAGGCCTGGGAGAAATACTTGAAAGGAGGAAAAAATAATCTTTGTTCGTGATTTTAGAGATTTCATTCCGCTATCACTTAAGTCCAAGGGTCTGGTTAAGGTGACATTTCTCATGGAAGGATGTGGTACTGGACAGCTGAGGTTCTTGGCTGTCAATAAGCAGGGGGCATGGAGAGTTAAAACACATTCAACAAAGGCGTGCTCCTAGTGACCCACTTTCATCCACTAAGATTTCCATTGTAGTTGTCCATTCAACTCTGGATAATGAGGCTACCTTATGACCATATCACCTGTTAATTACATCACCGGCTGGGAACCAAAATCATCTCTAGGAGTCAGTCCTCTGGTACCGTTGCTCTCATAAGGGGCCACCCTCATCTCAGTAATGGACTTGGGGAGCAGCACATCCAGAGTCACTCACCTGGCTGTTGGCTGGCCCCTGGTCCTCACTGGCTTTCAGCCAGAGGTCTCTGTCCCTGACTATGTACGTTCCTCCAGAAGGCAGCTGGCTTCAATCACAGTGAACCATGAAGCCAGCAAGAGAGACATGCACCATACAAACAGAACTCTTTCTGTGACCTGTATTCGGAGGTCATATCACCTCAGTTTTTGCTGCATTCTCTTCATTAGAAGCAAGCTACTAGATCCAGCAACCACCCAGGGAGCAGAGGTTGAGCAAGGGTATGAGCCCCAGGGGGCAGGAATTGCTGCAGGCTCTCTACATAGCACAGTGGGACTGGAGGCAGGGTATGGAATATATTATAGAAATACTCTTGTTTTCTCAGTCAGGTATTTTAAAATGTAGCAGAGCCATGTGTAGTCAGTCCCTTGCTGAATAAAAAATTAAAACAGATGCCATCACAAAAGCTGGAGGTGTTCTGATATGGAGAGGGGAGAGAGAGAGAGAGTGAGAGAGAGAGAGAGAGAGAGAGAGAGAGAGAGAGAGAGAGGAGACAGAGAGGGGGAGGGAGAGAGAGGGAGAGAGAGTGTGGGGGAAAGAGGGGGAGAGAAAGATCATTAAGAGGCTAGAGTTTTTGACAAGGTATGTAAGGTAGATTCCTCATTTGGGGGCAGTGATTTTATGTTAGCATGAAAAGAAGGTATGCAGACGGAGCCAAGAATAGAACACTGAGCTTTTGGGAGAGGTGAGGGAAAGGTAGGTGAGCAAAGGCAACTGAGGAAATGGCCCTGATGAGGCAGGAGAGTGCTCAGCAGAAAACTCATTTTGAGTCTGTGCCTCTGGCAGCCCCACCCTCCTCTCCACGTTCCCTCTTTGCTCTCTCTGCTGCTTTTCCTTGCACTTCCCAAGGCTGAAACCTCCAGACCCCAAGGAGCAGAAAAGAAACCAGCTTTTTAGTAGCTGGTTCTTCAGTGCCTCAGCTAAAGCATTCCTCACACACAAAGATACCAGGGGCATTGTCCATCCTTAGTCACTACTTTCTGAAAGCTGAGATGTCTTATAGACAAAGAAAGCATCCAGCTAACTAATTCCTTTTTAAGTCTATTGGTTGCACCAGATGTGAGAAAACAGGCAGGAATGTGACAAAGCTTCAGGGCATATAATTGACTTGTAAGATGAGGATGGAAGAAGGAAAGGGACAGTGCCTGGACATCACCAACAGGTGAACATGGAACAAACACTCCTGACTCCTGCCCCAAGTAAAATGGTTCTGAGTAGCAGTTCACACACAGTAGAGGGCTGAGCTGAAACTATTTGAATCAGAGTGGCACTGACTGGCTCTGGGCAGAGCTCTAACTCTCTCCTTTTTTTTTTTTTTTTTTTTTTGATATGATTTACATAAATTTGAGTTTGGGGGTTATTTTTCAGGGGGGCACAGGTGATGGTAGAAATGCAATGTCAGCTTAGGGGACTATCCATGTGACTTAAATTTGGATAATAGACCCCCAATAATCCTTAGTTTCAGAGAAGCACCAACACAAAGACTGGATTTCTTGACAAATGAGTAGATGTGTCATCTTTTGATTCTTGCATACATGCTGTTAAAGAAAAGCTTTCCAGGGAACACGCTTGACCTGTAGAAAACATTGGTGCTCTTCCCTACCCCCCTACAGCAGCCAATCTCCGGCTCCTAGGAAGTCAGATGCCATAATTGTCTAGCCTAAAGCTACCAGTTTCTACTTCTTCCAGTTCCAGTGGCACTGGTTTGTGGACATCACCATGTCCCCGCCATCCTCACTCTCATCTCTCACTGCCTCAAAACACCCAGAATTTCCAACAGCAAATGTGTTTCAGCTAATTTGGCTCCTTGTTTGATCACTGCCAGTGTATGGCTTTGGGTAAATGACAAATTCTGAGCCCGACTCATTTAGCAACTACCTGGCACTGAGCTGCGCATACTACACACCCCTCAAATGGTGACTTGCTTTCCGCTTCCCCCAGAAGCTAGCATTGACTGCCACACCCTCTTTGGAACTGTCACCTCATGCTCCTTCACCCACTCCTTGCTCCTCATTCTCTATGTGTCATTCTGGATAGTAACGGTTCTCATTCACCTGGCAGAGGTTGAGAAACACACCACGTATGGATGAGACTGTCTACTGGTAGGAGAGAGGGAGACCCACATTTTAAGATTGGGAAACATGGGCTCCACAATCTGAGACAAAAAAAACCCAACTCCGTTAGCTCTAGAACTGCTGATTCCTCTGTGGCATCCATAGCAATCCTGCAGAATCTAGTAGAAATGTAGACAGTTTACAAGTTGGATCTGGAGGACATGGGGTGGGGTTGTCTCAGCTAGGCTGGGATCCTCAGAAAATAAGTAAGAAGAATTTAAATACATTGCTGTTTCTCTCACAATGTGCATTAAAGTTAATCTATAGATTGTCTATGTAAATGATTAGGTTCAGTTTGTAGGTTTGCTGAAATTTGGAGCTCACCCAAAGTCAAGAAGCCAGGCAATACGAGTTTGAACCAGAGCCTTTGGAAGTCCATTCTTAGATGCTGCTATTACATCAACATCTTGCTCATACTGTCCTTAGCACTGGAAGCCTAGTTAGAGGGCAAGAAAGGGCCATTGTGCTGTGAAAAGCAAATGAAAGTCACCTGTGGTTATTTGTGTTTCTTAGAGTTGGGGTCAAAGGATGGGGAATACTTCATTCATGTTGGGAAAAATAATGCAGTATTGGAGTAGGTGGGTGCTGAAGAGGTGTTTCCTATTTAAATATAGTTATGGAGTATGTGTGGATGCTGAAGGGGGTATTTTGCATGCATGTGTAGTTATGGAGTATCTGTGGATGCTGAAGGGGTGTTTCCATTCATTTTAGTCTGGCAGTCATGTAGAAGCTGACAGTTGACTGTGAGAAGGAAATGGTATGATTTTCCTTTAGCTTCCAACTTCCCAATGTAAGCCAGACGTTGCCTTGAGTAATCAGTTAAGGGTAATTTATGCTTTGTGAATTTAAAACTGGTTCAACTGTCAGAGAAGCTGCCTGCAACCCCATGAAAACCAGCCCTGCATCTTCCTGTAAATCACTCTACCAATTTTGCAAACATCAATAACGTGTTTTGATGGGAATCAGGCTGTGTATCCTGCTGTTACAAAGAGACACAGGCCATTAAATAGTGGTAATTCCTATAAAGTTCTTTTTTAATTCTTCTCTTATACAATATATTCTGACTGCAGTTTCCCCTTCCTTCATTCATTCCAGCAGCCCTTTCCCATCTCCTCTCTCCCCATATCTACTCCTCTTCCATTTCCCTTCAGAAAGGAGCAGGCCTCCAAGGGATTTCAATAAAACATAGCCTAAGAAGTTACAATAAGCTAAAAAAGGCTACCAACATCTACTGAGTACTTGTTATATGGAAACACTTTTGGGGGTGAGAGCTGGTTCTCTTTAGCTCAATCCTCAAATTATGGAAAAACAAATAACATTTTCCCTTCTACAAAAAACTTAAAAACAAAACAACCCCCCTAAATACAGTAAGGAGAGAAGTTAACACAGTTTGCTCAAGGTCTTATGACTCAATCCAGCAGTAAGATTTCAGTCTGGCCAGTATGATTTCAGAGCCCAATACTCTTCAGCATTCAGCTGAAATAAATTTTATATGAAAATCGAGTCACAAAAATCAATCAATGTACAAGACAGCCTTAAAGAAAACATCACAGTACTTTAACCATAATTACATAAATGCATACAGCAATACATTAGTGTCAAAAGAGGTTTCAGGTCTATGAATGTCGAGCCCGTCTGAGAAAATCGTTGTAGCAGCACCAATGTCAACCTGGCTGCATCTCTGAAAACCCCCAGGAAGCTTGCTGCCACAAAAACCCTCTCAAAACTGCTTCTGTCTTGTTTTTTGAGACAAACAATGACAATTAGCAATCACCCATTCACCAACTGGAATTTAAGAAGATCTAGAATGTCAAGCACCATATTAGAGCAAAATTAGAAAAGCAAAGCCTTAAAAAATCATAATTTGTACTCAAATGTCTTTTATGCCTTCTGTGTCCATTTATAATACATTAAATTCTGACCCATATATAGGTAACTCTAGGCTGTGTCTAGTTTTAAGAGTTTTATCTGTATATGTCATGGACCATATAATAACCTTTTTGCCAGACAGATAACAATTTCTCTGACTTCACAGTAAGTCTACAGAATTTGTCACATAACCTGTTTCATAGTTTTGCACATTTTTTGGCAGTTCTGAGGATAAAATATCTATTTTGTTTTGTTTCTACAGTACAGGGAAGTTGAACTGAGGGCTTCTTGTATGCTAGATGAGAGCTCTACCACAGGTGTATACCTCAGTCTTGTTTATATTTCTTTATAGACAAGCAATCAGGAAATAGGGCTTGAAGCATGTACCTCTTTCTTTTATGTTCAGTAGTAGTTCTTTGGGAGACAGATTGCTCTAAAATAGGAAGGTAGTCATACATCATGGAAAGACAGAGGGATAGTCTGAGACATACACCATAGATGACTTTATTGCTGGTCCCATAATATTATACCAGAGCTAAAAATTCTTGCTTCTTGAAAATTATAGCCATCATTACATGGGATTATGACACTGGATCCACCACCATTAAACCCACCCCACTGTCAGTCACGTAAAAGTCTACACGACATAATGCACAGTTCATAATAAATGTTACTGGTTTACGTATTTACTATTTTTTTATTATTTTAGAGTGGACTCATGCCTATTTCAGGGAGGGGCTTCTATTTGTATATACATATGTGTGAGCTTGCATTTCTCCTGAACTAGGAACAAAATGTGGAAGAAGTTATTGGTCGCTGATTATTCTACGTACATGTACACCTAAGCTAATGTTTGTGTTGTCTCTTAGCTTTGAAGAAAATATTTTAAGGAAATAAAAAATACATGATTTGATATTTTATAAAAAAGATATGAGCTGTGTGCATAGTTCAGTGGTTAATCATTTCTAGAATTCATGAGGCCCTGGGTTTGATCCCCAAACCACATTAATTTTTTTTAAAAAGGAAAAGGAAAAGGCTTACTGGATAATGATTCAAAGAAAGCATTTTTATAAAGACTAAAGTTTGTGTTTTAAGCCGAGTGTTATTGCTCCATTCAGTCTAAATTTGCAGGACACTACCATCTACATTTGTTTACGTATATTCTATGATGTTTGCACAATAATGAGATCATCTGCTAGTGAGATTCTATGTCATTAAGTGACATGTGACTGTTTCTATTCTGGAACAATCTTTCTATAAATGTCTGTTATGGAACATGGAAGAAAGAAGCAACATCTGGCTCACTGATTGCCTGGGTGAGGAAGTCTTATATGTCGAATATTTACCCATAAAGAAACAGCAATGTGATCCCATCACCTGCACTGGAGAAGAAAGTAAACTATGAAATAGGACTCACAGCGATTCTGTACATTTGATGCAAAAGACACCAAATGGTGCGGTAGAAATAGTGGCAGTTCACCATTCTAAGAGTGTAGATCTGCATGCAAATGTTGACTGTGCCCTCATTATACCACACATCCCGTTGTGCTTGGAGTTCAAGGAAGTGGTACTGCATCCTAGTTACTAACATTTAGGCTTCAGCTCATGACTTCAGCACTCTCTCTCTCTCTCTCTCTCTCTCTCCACATGTGTGTGTGTGTGTGTGTGTGTGTGTGTGTACACATACACACTCACTCATACAGAGATAAAATTAGCAGTTTCATTGGGAGGATGTCTGAGTCAGACATTCCTATAATCGTTAGTGCTGTCGACCTGATAGAATCTAGTCTCACCTAGGAGATGAGCCTTTGAATACGCCCATGGCTATTATCTTGATGACATGGATAGGCACAGACCACACTGTGGCTAGGCCATTCCCTGGGTTAGGATCGTGGAATCTGGATGAGGAGAACGTGAACTGGGCAGCAGCACCCATTCATTGTCCTCTCCTGGCTATGACCCAGCTGTGTCAAGCTCCCTGCTACCTTACCTTCTCCCAGGACCCTGGAAAACCAGAATAAACACTTTCCCTGAAGATGCTGTATCACTGCTTTATCATCACAGCATCGAGGAAAGAAACTGAGATAACACTCCATTTCATTGCATCTTTTCCTTGAAGCCGTGGATAAGTGAACAACTTGTTTCAGACATGGAGTTGGTGAGTTCTCCTCAGCTGAGTCTTGGAGAATGGGTCTGTGCCTGTAAAGAGTCAGTAACTCAAAATACCAAGATATATAGCAAGCATACTCTTTTAGGCAGAAGTACTGACTAAACCTGGGCCTAGTGCTGAGCTGGAAGGCCAAAAGAGGAGATGTTACATCCCTGTAGAATATTCTTAAACCAAAGAAATCAGCCTGTAAGATCTGTTACACCTCCTCTCTGTGAGATTTGAAACTAAGGCTTCTTTACAGGTAACATTACAGGCACCGCTGGCCTTCTCTTTTCAGTATGTTTCCCTGCAGTGGTCCAGGCTATCCAAAACTGTAAATTAACCTTTAAGTTTGCTATGACAAACTACATTTTAATATAAGGCCCTAGCCCAGATAAGCCAAACCATGGTCTTTTCACTCTTAGGTAGACTTATCCTACAGAAACAGTCAGACATTCAGGGATCCCACAACCAGGAGACAAACAAAACAGTGTAAAAGTACAGGGTAGCAAAGCTGTGCCTTGGTGCTGTTGCTGGGAAGCTTGTCTTCCGAGGGTACAGGCTCAGTTACCAGCCTGTGGTACTACTAGAAGAAAAGGTAGCCTGGTGAATGAAAGTTGAGTTACCATAAACATGTCCTGGAAGGGGATGTAAGGATTCATTCTCTCTTTCTCTCTCATTTCCTCTCCTTCTCACTGTCCTGTTTCCTCTCTCCTTCCTGCCCCCTCATTTTCTCTCCCTCTCCTTTCCTTCTCTGTCTCCTCCCCTGTTCCGGCTTGCTAGCCCTATAAGCTGAGCAACATCTTCTGTCCTGTAATCCTGTCAAGAAATACTATCCCACCACAGGTTCAAAACACAATAAGCTCTACCAAGCATGTACTTAAATCTTGGAAACTATTGTCCAAAATATGTTTCCCCTGGGAATTAAAAATTCTCAGATGTTTTGGTATAGTAGTGGAAAGTTAACTAGCATCTATATAGAGTATGTGCTGTAGCTATGGAAGCACAATGGTGGATCTTTCAAGATTGGATTATATATGAAAAGTATTAGAAAATAAGGAAGGTGGTGTAGATAAATCTGCCAGATCAACAGAATTGTGTGTGCAGAGGCTCACAGATGACACTGTGAGTAGGTAACTCGATGGGACTGAAGTTGTTGAGCCTTGTGATGGGAAAGACCTGAGGATGGGCCAGAATGACAGGGAGTAGATGACAAAGAACTTGGGTTTCAGCTATAAAAGCTGACTGTTATGGGGAACCAAGCAAGAATGTTGAGCTAGGGAGTAGCATCTCAGATTCCGGTTTCATTGTGTTGGAAACATGGAGGATTGGTAGAGAGGGAGCAAAAGACTGGACTCAGAATGAAGACTGGTGCTGTCACCCTAAGAGCCCAAACCAAGATACGTACAATGGGAATGGAGCAGAGAAAAGCCAAGAGAATTCTATTGAGTGTGAGAGGGTGGCCTGTGGGTGACTTGCAGACTTTTCTATGGCTGTGAGAGAGGACAGTCCCCTGTCACAGTGGAGAAAGTGCAGATGAAACAGCTCTAAGTTTAAATACTGGCAGGTTTCCAGACGAGCTGACTTGCCATCAGAGGTCCAGATGGAGATGAACGGCATTTACCACGAGGGATGGGAGCTGACATAAGCTTTAGGAGCAGTGAGTAAAAAGCTTCTAGTTGAGATCAGTGACTTGAATGGGTTTAGCTGGTGACTGCTATTGGGGAACAGGCTGAGGACAGGGCTAGAAAAGGCGTGAAAGGCTTGGCTGAAAATGGGCAGGAGCCACAGTATCCTTGCTACGTACAAAATTCAACTTAAAAGATCAGTGTCTCAAGATAGAATGGCTTGTAGGTCACAGGAAACCTGAGATGAAGGTTACTGGCAGGCAGTACATGTGATTGAACAAGTGGATGTGACTTGGCTGTGTTGTCACAAGGGACAGGGCCTGGGATGCTGGTTCCTAGGTGTTGGTATTAAAAAAAATATATATATATATGCGAAAATGTCGCCCTTGTTAAGGAGCATCAGAAGGTCTCACCACTTCTTGGCACTGAGGCCATGCTTCGGTGGCCGAGAGAGACATTTACACAGTCTGTCCTTCCATGGAGCTCTGGTTCTTTCCTACTTGGGTAACGAGAGTCTGCAACTGATTAGACTGGCCAAGTACACACCATTTTAAGTGACTGTGCCTATGGGTCTGTTTTCTCATAGGATACTCACCACAAGACATTTTCAATATACCAGGAAAGATAGCTCTGTGATCACTGTGTAAATAAATAAAACGGAGTCATGATAGTTTATGGTGGTGCTTAACCCTCACTTTTAGTCAGTCCTTTCTCGTATCTCATTTCAATCTCTTCTGCTACATTTTAGGGTTGTTCTGTCTCATTCTGACCTCCGTAGCAAACAGACTGTTGGCAGCTTCCATAGATCAATCCTTGCTGTGCTGGCAATGAATAATAAATTTCCTTTCTGCTTCGAATTTGGGATTCCTCAGTATAAATAACTATCAAAAATGCCTAAATAATTGATCTTGCAGACTGCCAAGAGGATTAACTAGTTAACAGATACAGATTGTAGGCTGAGCAGGCAAGCCAGCAAGCAAAATCAGAGAAATCATTTGTGTGTGTGTGTGTGTGTGTGTGTGTGTGTGTCTTTGTGATGAGGTAGGAGTAGGTATATACTTGCAAACACACACATGTGTAAAAGTCTGAGGAACATCTCAGATGTTATTACCAGGGATGCCATCCACATCCTAGCCTGAAGCTCCTGGTTAGGCTAGACTAGCCACCTAGAAAGCAACAAGGATCTTCCTTTCCTTTGTTCCCAACACAGAATCACAGGCACATCTTACTATTCTCAGAACTTTTGTGTAGGTTCCGAGGACCAAACTCATTCTCATGCTTCTGAGGTAAGCACTTTACCAGCTGAGCTATCTTCCCTGTTCCCAATAGAAAGCTATTGGTCAGATAATGAGGTATGCATCACACTTTTAGGTTATGTTTTGCATATTATCTTTGTTGCTTTACACATGGATTTCTTCTGCTTCAACTTCTGTCTTGAACAGCTGAGAGGTTTGAGTTTGATGATTATACTAACCTGCAAATTCCAGATTAAACTCCCTGTGATTTTTATAGAATATTTTCCATTCTCTTGTCTTGAAATAGAAATATATTGGCACAAAATATATGAGAAGATATGTCACAGGAACCATCTAGGGTTTTGCAGGTAAAGATGAGCATTGCTTTTAGTTGTTCCTGTTAGGGGCTCTGACTTTGTATTAGCTTCAGTCATGAACTCTCAGAGCAACAATTAGTAGCAGCTATAAGATAAACATCATTTTCCACCATTAACCTGCTCTATAGAAAAGAAATGGATACTGATGCTCACCTAGAAACTGGACCAGGAATATATCATCCAAAACTATACAGAGAATGGCTTCCAAACTCCTAGATCTTGTTCACTGCCTAATGGAGAGCATTGTATGTATGTGTATGTTGAGCATATAAATAACCACCTGCAGATGAACTGTGATTTCAGAAGCCTGCCAGAAATACATTTACTCACATATGTTAGTTAACACTGTGGGATAGAATTCATGAACTTTAGAAGAAAGGCCAACACTTCTTTCCCTATTGACATATAGGAAAAACTGCCAAAGGAAAAGTGAGGTGGATAGATAGTAACTTGGCAACCTGTTGAGGTTGTATAGCTCCTGCTACTAGGAAGAAAATGTGTTGCTGACAGAAATAGACTTTAATCTGTTTCAGCTAAATGCTTTGAGACTTTAAGTGCCCCTAGGTATATAGCTCTTTATTTACTTTAGGGATAGAATGTTAATCATTGATAATAGTTCTTCTTACTCTTATTTGAAGTTACCAGAAAGTCATTCACGGTGTCACGGAGCAGACAGAGAATATATAGATATATCCTGGTGCACTAGAGCACATGATGATTTGCTGGTGAGTTGGTTAGTAGGAGGGTTCACTTCATGTTCCAGGTTACAGGAATACCCAGGGAAGAGGTAAAATCCTTTCTGGAAGTGTCTCTTGGGATGATTCTAAAAGGTATCTGCATTGAATTAGGAGATAGGGTTAGGAAGAGCCATGTTCTGCAGGGTGGGTGGGTATCCTTTAATAGGCATAGGACTTAGATAGAAAACAAAACAAAAGGGCATAGGGTGTTACAAATCCCACCCTCTCTCCTTGAGTTGTCATCAGTCTTCTACTCTTGGGCTTCAGAGCTTCTGCCTCTTCCAACTTCAGACTCCCAGATTTATAGCAGCAGCTTTCACGTCCTGTCACTTGTGACTGTCATATCACAAGAATTTTTGGCCTCCATAAATGCTAGCTTTGTGAGACATCTGTGTGTGTGTGTGTGTGTGTGTGTGTGTGTGTGTGTGTGTGTGTGTGTGTATGTGTGTGTGTGTGTATGCATCTCTTATTGGTTCAATGCCTCCAAGAACCCCCAACAAAGCAAGGTTTCTGTTTTAAACTCCTGCGCTATTGTGAATTTATGATTTCCTGATTCTGGCATCTTCAGCAAGGCATGAGTTTTACTTCTGATGATTCACTTCAATATGTCAGATCATCTTCCTACCTTGTTCTTGTCTCTAGGGAAGAATTCTCACAAGGTCTTAAAAGAATGAAAGAATGAACAATAAAGGAATCAGCCTTTGTTTTAAGGGAATAATCTTAATAGGATAGGTTTTTGTTTTCCAGGGTCAAGAGTGGCTTGGGGTTGTGAGGCTTCCTTCAAGGAAAAAAGGTCCAGTAGCTGGTCTTTGATTCACTGTTTGCCTTTTACATCTAGGATCCATTTGTCTTCTGCAATACCTCATACCTGCTGTCCCAGCTGCCACGCATGTCTTGATACTTTCTCCTGTGCACCAGTTACTGGCAGAGTTCTTAACTATTGGCTCAGCATTCTTCCCCAAACTGTCAACCATCTGGAGTGGGCTTTGGCCCAGACATCCATATATTTCTTCTAGTGGTCCAAGTGACTCTTAGGTTCATTGTAGAGTTGAACTCAGTTGCTTTATAGGGCTCAGATTAGTTCTTTATCTTGTAAACTCAGCAAATGAGAAAATATGATTGAAAAAAAAATGGGGTAAAAATGAGCTCTGTCCCTTCCTTACTAAAGTAAACCAAGGGTCTCCTAGAAATTTAGTGCTTTCTTTTGCTTCATTGAGGAAGAGAGTGAAATTTCCTGAAGTAATTTAAATACAAATGTTTTCATGATTCTTATAGTGATGACCCCTGTAGTGGTTACAGAATAGGGATGGTAGTAGCCAAATCTAAGAAAAATATGCTTTTCGGTGTCTGGAGTCAGCACATGGAAAAGACTGACTGGCAGAAAAATCCTGTATTTGTGTAGCCATATGCCCATGTGCTCACTCCTGGAGGGCCAAGGCTCTGGAGAGGAGAAAGCGGAACCTGTAGCCCTGGGGAAGGTGCTATCTATCTGTGCCTAAGACGGTCCATGAAGTCATGGTCATCTGCCTTCAAAGATGCTCTATGCTCCCAGCGCAAGGGTCAAGCACTTGCCCCCGGTGCTGTGTACCCTCCCAAGAACTCTAGAGTCACAGATGAGAGACACTCGCGGGTCAGCTTAAATTTTAATATGTCTAACTACCTCAATGGCTGGTCATTTCTAAGTCTCCCTGCAGCTAGCACACTCCCCTCTTGGATTCCCGAATTAACATTTTCTAAATCTGTTTTGTATCTTTGGTTCCCCCAGATTTTTACATGTTGGCGGGCCTTTAATTCTGATCTCTCTGGTTCCCTGTCATGGCGATTCTCTGTTCTTGTTCTCCCTCAGTCCCTTGCCTGTGGAATCTAAACATCCTGGCTCTGTCTCCCTGCCCAGCCATTGGCTGTACAGCAATTCTTTATTACCAATCAACGACAGCTGTGGCAGGGACCCTCGGTGTGGTTTTTGGGAGCCACATTAAGACAAAGCATTAGAACTAATCTCCAACAGCATGTACCTTTCAGGCCTGAATTTTGGGCATCTTGGCTGCAACCTTCAAAGTCTAAGCTACAGATTAAGTATACTTTGTAAACCTCCTGGGATTTTTCTACAGCTGTTGAAGAAAAACCTTCTCCCAAACAAGGATGGAGAGTGAAGTGATTACTAGTAAGAATTCAGTCAGACAAGTATACTAAAGGAAGAAAACTAATACAGTAATACCTTTCCTCCCTTTCCTTGCCAGGATTTAGGGGAAATTCGAGTCTTTTACAGAAGTAACAAAGCATTATGCTTAATAAAATTGAGTAGTCATATCTTCTATGCTTTTAGTTTTATTGAATTTTTATTAGATTTGGATTTGGCCAAGAGTTCTAAGGACTTTTGTAGTAGAACAGGTATATTTTGTGAGCCTTAAGACAGACTACAGAAATTTTGTGGCAAGGATTGTGGTCAGCAGTAAAATTGTGAATGTTGAAGAAAAGGGAATTTCCACAGCATTAAAAGTTTTATTTTCATTTGACAAGGGTTTATAAAGTTGGGTTGTTTATGTATCATTTAAAAAAGCAAAACTATGTCCACTCAGCAAAAGTCTTTTGACTGCAGCACTGTCCCAACCCTACTTCACAGTAAGGAAAGAGATTGAAAAGAAAATTATCACTAAGTATGAAAAGTATCAATTATACAAGAACTTGAAACATACTCTTCAAGAAGGAGCCTTGGTATGGTGCGAGAAACTTGGATTTTTCTAGTCACAAAGAACTGAATTTAAATAGCTATTTAGTAGCTTTGAAGCATTTTTTATTCGTTGAGTCAAACTGTGCACAGCATGTATTAGGCAAGCAATGGATACTCAATAAAAATAATGAAGGAATAAAAGCAATAAATAGCCTTCCAAATTCTAGGCAGTCACTTAACAGGCCTAAGTACCTTTCTCTATAGAATGGGCATCAGGGTGACTATTTTGAAAGGAACTTTTAGGACTAGAAAATGTTAGGAAGGATCGTGTTCAGTGCCAAATTTCTTGCTGGTCCTTCCCTTCTGTATTTACTTTTTGCTCACTAGTTGTGATACGTGACACATCTGAGTATGACTGGAAGAAGTGGGTAATTTTTAAAGATGCTTGTCCTAGACAAGATAATTTATGGGACTTTATGTATCATTAAATAATGAAAACAAGTCTTTTGCCTGACAGAAACCTATTTTGCAACTTTTACCATCTGAATGTCAGCCCATAAATTTCATTATAATCTCCTAACTTCATCAAGTATCCATTTTGAAAAGGCCAGTGCTCCATTGCTCTTAATTTTGTATGGAGACAATAGGATGCCTTGTTCCTGCTTTCGGGTTTTACATCTGAGAATGGACTAGTGATGTCATAGATATTATGCACACAGTATCCTGAGTGCCCCGCACATTGGAGATCTTAGTTTCATTGACCCTTTTCCTTCAAAAATAACAGAAAAGTATCAGATCGCACTCTAAAGCATGATAAACAGAAAAGTCCCTGAATTTTTATTATTTTCCAGAAATAAAACTGAATGCACAGCAGCCCATTCTCCATAGTGTAAGCCTTGTCAGAAAAATCTCTTAGAAAGTGGACGGGGGTTAGGAAAAAAACACTGTGGCCAAGAAAAGACACTGGGCTTCAAATAAAGAGCCAGCAATAGCACTAAAAAAAAAAAAAAAAAAAAAAAAAAAAAAAAAAAAAAAAAAAACAATGAAATCAGTAGCTCTAATGGCACACAAAGGCATCTGTCCTTGTCCTTACACGGCTCATTATCACTGGATAGTGACAAAGTATAGTCAGGATTAGATGTTTCCCTGCCTACAAAGTCACAGTGCTTACCATGAACCAGAGTGGAGACACACACTTATAGTATGAACCCAAAAAGTTAAAGTGCTTCTAGTCACACCTTTTAAAAGAATAATGTTCAGGAAATGTTAGACCCAGAGGCTGGCTCACTACCCCCCCCCCCCCGCCTCCCCCATGTGACCTTTGCCGAGTCTGAGGTTAGACAGTCTATGTTTTGATTTGCTATGGTATTTTAAAATTTCTCCTACTTATTTTTCTCCCTGGATAGTATATCTAAAGCAGAAAGAAGCCAAAGTAGTGTGTTTAGGCAAAAAGTGTAGTCATTAACCTTGTGTGAATGGTAAATGAACTACTCTGAGTTTCAATGTTGACTCCTGATAAACCATGGGACTAAAAGAAACCTCCATGTGACCTGCTGAAGGAAGAGACGAGGCCGAATAAGAACTAGTAGGTGAGGAGAACTCCAATAAAGGCACCGAATTAGATAAGAAAAAGCCCCCGAGGCCTTAACTTGACTCAAAGAACTACAGACAACTAAGTAAAGCTGGGAGCAGGACGGGTGGCCCTCCCCAGGCAGAGCACACAAATTGCTTGTTCAGTGCCAAACAGTTATCCCTGAAAACAAACATAACAAGTACCATTCAGTGGACTCAACACATTGTAATGTTACCGAGGAGGAAACTCCACAGAAAGCTAAGCACTCTGAGGAAGAGTTTTTGAAGCACTGTTCTCACATTAGAGAACATTGAATATTGAAAAGTTTGTCAGAGGGAATAGAACGAGCAGCCAGTGGATGGAAGAAAGAGAGGGCATTGCCTAAGCCATATGAGCAAAGTATTGAAGATAAAATCTGTATTCAATTTTTTTTGTCTCCTGAAATTTGCATCTTTATTGTAGGCTGCAATGGTCCCAGAGTAATGAGAAGCCAGAGATGGCTCCCCAACTTTGTATAGATTCTAAAACACGAAATACCAAAGGGGAACTAAAACCCAAACAAAAACAGACAGAGCAATGACAAAACTTTCCAAATACTGCCACTGGAAGCATTGCACATGGAGAGCAAGACACTAACCTGGTTACCCTGCTCAAGTCTTCAACATTTGGGTCTTAACTTGTAAGGAGGGCTTGTGAACGACTGAATGACTCATGGCTCTACCATGGGGGTAAACAGTATCTTAAATGTTTAAGGAAAGATTTTTATTAAGCAGATTTATGCATAAACATTTTTGTTAACATGGCCAGTTGTCCCAAAATTCTCTCATTGGTTTCACAATGTTTGCACTTTTCTATGTAGTACAGATTTATGCATAAACATTTTTGTTAACATGGCCAGTTGTCTGGAATGTATAATTTTCTGATTGGTTTCACAATGTTTGCACTTTTCTATGTAGTACCAGGTACCAACGTAGGCGCTGCAAATGCCCTGCTATGTGAGTGGTTCTCTGCCAAGCAAATAAAATGAGGATATCACAATAGTCACAATGGATATCGGAATAATAGGAGAACCTTTCTATTAGTCCTTGTAGGACAATCTGTGGATGGTCTAGTTCTAAAAACCCCATTTAGTTTTCACGTAAGAGACACTGTTGGCAAAGCCTTTGGATGAATTTGCACTTTCCTGCACAATGAACTTAACAAGTACCATTAACATCATCAGTTCTGTACATCAAAACCTGATATTCAAGAAAATGGGGGTAGGACACATCTTCTCTTAAAAGGCAATCAATGTCATGGATTTTCCTCTGCAGTGTTAGCTTACCTTAAATATGAATCACAAATCTGCTGGCCCTGCTGTGTCTCAGATGCTTACTGCTCACAAGCCTTTCAGTTCTGGTGATACATAGATCTAACTATAGGGTTGCCGTCAGTCATCCTGTTATCTAACTGAAATAGGGTGGCCAGTCTTTTTGTTTTATCCCAGAACATTCTTTCACAGTGACACAGAGACAGAGAGAGCCAGCGTGCCTGCCATCAGCTCCAGTTTGGCACCCACCTCAACCCTTGACCTTCAGGCAAGGAGGTATGAGCAAACAGCAGAGACAGGAGAGCCAAGTGCCATCATTTTTAAGTTCAAAGTTTTTTTGGGTTAGATGGTCACTTGGCTTTGTCAGAGAAGACAAGTGATGCTGTGAACTAAGCTGAGATTGTCCTTGTTGAGGGACAATCACTCAGCACTACCACCAGCTGCTGCAGGTGAGCCTCCTAGCTTGAAAGGATGATGAAATATGATACATCCGGGACACTCATCAGTTTTTACCTTTAATGCAGATTTGAGGCTGATAATCAGTGCTCCTAGAGTTGTGGTCATTGGACATAGAGACTTTTTTATTGGCTCTGAGCTCTCTGGAACATGTATTCTGTCATTTTTTTTAAACTGTTGCTTGACTGCATTAAAGGGATCCTTGGCATCATGTTAGGATGACTCGTTGAATGTCTGAGTCTGTCACTTATATGACGTGTGGCACTAGGCAACTCATTTTACCTCTTCATTATTGACCTGATCATCAAATACATAGCATAGGAGCACCTACCTTGTTGTTTTTTGTCTTGTTTTTTCTATTTGTTTTGTTTTTAAGCACCTACCTTGTAAAGAGTACCAGTTACTATAATCTGGTAACACAAAGTCTCTATTATAATATAATTGATAAAAGTGACCTTTGATTTCCCCTTTTCCATTTTCTCCTTTAATACTTAGGATAAAACTGAGGGTTACTACTGAGCTACTTGTTCCTCCTCTAAAAAATATATTTATTCTGTGCAAATTTTATACAGTATATTTTGAACATAATCACCCCCCAACTTTTCCCAGACCCAGCCACTTTGTATCTTATTTTTTAATAACCCACTGAGCCTAACTTGTGTTTCCCCATATACTCCTGAGTGTAGGGTCATCTACTGGACTATGGTCAACTGACCATAGCTACACCCTTATAGAGAGATGACTCCCTTACCCCAAAAGCAACTGTCCATAGCTCCTTAGTTAGGGACAGCGGTTCGTTTACCATCCCTACTTCATGCTGAAATATTGACTGGGAAAGTTTCACATGGGTCTGGTTCAGGCAACACAGCTGTTTTAAGTTCATTGGTATTGCTGTCCTAGCATGTCATGGAAACATTTTTCTATGCTCCTCCCAGATAAATAACTCTTACAAATTGTCTGTCCCCTCTTCCATGATAGTCCCTGGGCCTTGGCTGGTGGTATGACATAGATGTTTGTAGCTGAGCATCACACTGCTGGCACTTATTCCCCACTGTACTCTGCCCCAGCCATGAATTTCTCTATTAACTACTGATTTTTCAACTGTGCAAAGAATCCTCTGTTGAGCCCTGAGAGCTGCATTCATCTATGGGTAGAGAAAGAAAATATAGGTGATGATTTGATGCTATGTCCATTTAGCAGAATAATTGTAGTGGGTTCTCCCCTGGGGCCTGTGGACTTCCCACCTATGGATTCCTGGACAGATCTACAGTGTTCAAGAATGTGTTTCACATGTGAAACAGGCCTTAAATCCAAGAAGAAAGCGATTGATTACTCCCATTGCATCCACAGTGCTACTGCATCCTCTGGCATAACTGCTACGGTGGTCATCATTGCATCTCACAGTTGCCAGCACCATGAAAGCTAGACAGAACAGAGGAGACTGCCTGGTCTGTACCAACCTGATTTCACTATGACCACTGTAAATGGTGTCATCATGAACAGGACCTTACCTAGTGGATAACCGAGAGAAATGGCTTGGTAGTATGTTGAGGGTCTCTAAGATAGGATCCTCTGCCCATGAAATAAACATTTCAGTTTAAGCTGCTTGGTCTGTCCTTAGACTCACCATGTGGCCTAGACTAGGCTTTGAAATTGAGATCTCAGCCTCCTGCAGTTGCCCCACTTTAAAAAAAAATGTTGTTATGAAATTCAAATAACCAAGAATGAAAGAGCAGCATAATGACAGATATTGGAAAGGGGAATCAATACTTTTATCAAGAACAGTAGCAAAGAAATAGAAGGTGACCACTTTTGAAATAGACCACAAAACTCCATTATCATTTTATTATGTCAACTTCTATTTGATTTTCATTTTGTTATTTTGAATTTTCAATGAATCAGAACCACCTTCTATAGTGCTTTTTGTTATTTAGAGAAAAGTAGAAGGGAAAAAAAATCTTTTACTCTGATTCCTGTCTCACTTGATCATCATGTTGATTTATTTTGGTTTGGTTTGTTTTTTTTTTTTTTTTTTTTTTTTTTTTTTGTCTTCAAAACAAGATTTATTTTTTTTTAACATGAAAATACATGGAAAATACATTGGTCTCTTATCTGTTACAAATAAGACTCAAATTATTAATCATAACAAGAAGTGTTTCTTGAGATATTTCCATCTACACAAAAGACTAACAGCTTATTATTTTTTTTAAAGATTTTAAACATTTTTTGCTTAAAATTATACATTTTTGTCAGTACTGTTTTTTCAGACATTAAAATAAATTTTACATAAAACCATATGAATATGTTTTTTAGTCAGTACTTGATTTTTTTCAAGGGCTTGACAGTATGCATTGAAAACGTACTAGTTGCAATAAGCGTAAAGTACATGCAAAACAAGACGCAACATGGAAATAGTCAAAGTCTTCTTGTTTTGTGAATATATGTATAGTTTTTGTTTTCTTTATTTCTTGGACTTCATACAGTCTGTGAGTTGTTTCTGGGGGAGTGCAAGCCTCTGGGGTTAGCATCCCACTATCAGTGACTGCATATTATGTCTGTTCTTTTGTGACTGGGTTATCTCACTCAGGATGATCTTCTCTAGATGCAGCCATTTTCTTAAGAATTTGGTTAAGTCATTGTTTCTGGTGGCTGAGTAGTATTCCATTGTGTATATGTACCACAATTTTTGTATCCATTCGTCTTCTGAAGGACATCTGGGTTCCTTCCAGCTTCTGGCTATTATAAATAGAGCCGCTATGAACATTGTGGTGCATATATCTTTGTTGTGTATTAAAGTGTCTCTGGGGTATATGCCCAGAAGTGGAATAGCTGGGTCTTCAGGTAGTACTATATCCAATTTTCTGAGGTATCGCCAGACAGATTTCCAGAGTGGTTGTATTAGCTTGCAACCCCACCAACAGTGAAGAAGTATTCCTATTTCTCCGCAGCCTCGCCAGCATCTGCTGTCATCTGAGTTTTGGATCTTGGCCAATCTGACTGGTGTAAGGTGGAATCTTAGGGTTGTTTTGATTTGCATTTCCCTGATGGCTAAGGATGTCGAGCACTTCCTCAGATGTTTCTCGGCCATTCGGTGTTCCTCAACTGAAAATGATTTGTTTAGCTCTGTACCCCATTTTTTAATAGGGTTATTTGATTCTCTGGTGTCTAGCTTTTTGAGTTCCTTGTACACCTTGGATATTAGGCCTCTATCTGATGTGGTGTTGGTAAAGATCTTTTCCCATTCTGTTGGTTGCCGTTTTGTTTTCTTGACGATGTCTTTAGCCTTACAGAAACTTTGCAATCTCATTAAGTCCCATTTGTTAATCTTTGACCTTAGAGCTTGAGCCATTGGTGTTTTGTTCAGGAAATTTTCTCCTGTGCCTATGTGTTCTAAGGTTTTCCCTACTTTCTCATCTAATAGTTCCAGTGTATCTGGTTTAATGTGGAGATCTTTAATCCACTTACACTTGAGCTTTGTACAAGGAGATAAGAACGGGTCTATTTTCATTCTTTTGCATGTTGAGTGCCAGTTGGACCAGCACCATTTGTTGAATAGGCTGTCCTTTTTCCATTGAATGTTTACTGCTCCTTTGTCAAAAATCAGGTGACCATATACATGAGGGCTCATTTCTGGATCTTCTATTCTATTCCATTGATCCACTTGCCTATTTCTGTACCAGTACCATGCAGTTTTCAGCACAATTGCCTTGTAATATAGCTTGAGGTCAGGGATAGTGATTCCCGCAGATGTTTTCTTGTTGTTGAGGATGGATTTCGCTATTCTAGGTCTTTTGTTATTCCATATGAAATTGCACATTGATCTTTCCAATTCCATGAAGAACTGGGTTGGAATTTTAATGGGGATTGCATTGAATCTGTAGATTGCTTTTGGTAGGATGGCCATTTTTAAGATGTTGATCTTTCCAATCCATGAGCATGGGAGATCTTTCCATTTTCTGAGATCCTCGTCAATTTCTTTCTTTAGAGGTTTGAAGTTCTTGTCATACAGGTCCTTTACTTTCTTAGTTAGAGTCACACCAAGGTATTTCATAGTTTTTGTAACTATTGTGAAGGGTACCTTTTCCCTAATTTCTTTCTCCACACGTTTGTCCTTTGAGTATAGGAAGGCTACTGATTTGTTTGAGTTAATTTTGTATCCGGCCACTTTGCTGAACTTGTTTATCAGCTGTAGAAGTTCTCTGGTGGAATTTTTGGGCTCACTCAAGTACACTATCATGTCATCGGCAAAGAGTGATGTTTTTCTCTCTTCCTTTCCGATTTGTATCCCCTTGATCTCCTTTTGTTGTCTAATTGCTCCAGCCAGGACTTCCAGTACTATGTTGAATAGGTAGGGAGAGAGTGGGCAGCCTTGTCGAGTCTCTGATTTTAGTGGGATTGCTTCAAGTTTCTCGCCATTAAGTTTGATGTTGGCTGTTGGTTTGCTGTATATTGCTTTTATTATGTTTAAATATGGGCCTTGGATTCCTGTTCTTTCCAGGACTTTTAACATGAAGGGGTGTTGGATTTTGTCGAATGCTTTCTCAGCATCTAGTGAGATGACCATGTGATTTTGGTCTTTAAGTTTGTTTATATGGTGGATTACATTGATGGATTTCCTTATGTTAAACCATCCCTGCATCCCAGGGATGAAGCCTACTTGGTCATGATGAATGATGGTTTTGATGTGTTCTTGGATTCGGTTTGCAAGGATTTTGTTGAGTATTTTTGCATCAATGTTCATAAGTGAGATTGGTCTGAAGTTCTCTTTCCTTGTAGGGTCTTTGTGTGGCTTAGGTACGAGGGTTATTGTAGCCTCAAAAAATGAGTTGGGTAATATTCCATCTGATTCTATCTTTTGGAATAGTTTGGCGAATATTGGTGTTATATCCCCAATAAATGTCTGATAAAATTCTGCACTGAACCCGTCTGGACCTGGGCTTTTTTTGGTTGGGAGGCTTTCGATGACTTCTTCTATTTCTTTAGGTGTTATAGGGTTATTTAGATGGTTTACTTGGTCCTGGTTCAACTTTGGGACCTTGTATCTGTCTAGGAATTCGTCCATTTCCTCCAGATTTTCCAATTTTGTGGAGTATAAGTTTTTGTAGTAGGATCTGATGATTTCTTGAATTTCCTTAGTTTCAGTTGTTATGTCACCACTTTCCTTTCTGATTTTGTTAATTTGGATACTCTCTCTTTGCCCTTTAGTTAGTCTGGCTAGGGGTTTATCAATCTTGTTGATTTTCTCAAAGAACCAACTCTTTGTTTTGTTGATTTTTTCAATGGTTTTTTTTTGTTTCTATTTGGTCTATTTCTGCCCTAATTTTGATTATTTCTTGCCGTCTACTCTTTTTGGGTATATCTGCTTCCTTTTGTTCTAGTGCTTTTAGCTGTGCTGTCAGGTTGCTGATGTGAGCTCTCTCCAGTTTCTTCTTGGAAGCACTTAGGGCAATGAGTTTTCCTCTCAATACTGCTTTCATTGCATCCCATAGGTTTGGGTATGTTGTGTTTTCGTTTTCGTTAAATTTTAGAAAATCCTCAATTTCTTTCTTTATTTCTTCTTTGACCCTGCTATCCTTTAACAGAGTGTTGTTTAGTTTCCATGTGTATGTGGGCATTTTGTTGTCTTTGTTGTTGTTAAAGACCAGCCGTAGACCATGGTGATCTGAGAGGATGCATGGGAGTATTTCAATCTTCTTATATCGATGAAGGCTCGTTCTGTGTCCAATTATGTGGTCAATTTTCGAGAAGGTGCCATGGGGTGGTGAGAAGAAGGTGTATTCTTTTACTTTAGGATAGTATGTTCTGTATATATCTATTAATTCTAGTTGGTTCAAAGTCTCTGCTAGTTTTGCAGTGTCCTTGTTCAGTTTCTGTTACCCTGATCTGTCCATTGGTGAGAGTGGGGTGTTAAAGTCTCCCACTATTATTGTGTGGGGTGAAATGTATTTTTTGAGCTTTAGTAGAGTTTCTTTTATGAATGTGGGTGATTTTTTATTTGGAGCATATATGTTAAGGATTGAGAGTTCCTCCTGACAGATTTCCCCGGTAATGAGTAAAAAGTGTCCTTCTTTATCTTTTTTGATAACTTTTGGTTGGAAATTTACTTTATTCGATATTAGAATAGCCACTCCAGCTTGCTTCTTGGAGCTGTTTGCTTGGAAGTTTTTTTCCCACCCTTTTACTCTGAGATAGTGTCTGTCTCTTTCTCTGAGATGAGTTTCCTGTATGCAGCAAAAGGCTGGATTTTGTTTATGTATCCAGTCTGATAGTCTATGTCTCTTTATTGGGGAGTTGAGACCATTTATGTTAATAGATATCAAGGAATAATTGTTTCTGTTTCCTGCCATTTTTGCTTTTTTGGGTTGAGTTGGGTCTGTGTTTTTTTCTTCTTTTAGTTTTCTTGTTTAGGAGTTTTCTTGTTTTTACTAGGCTGTATTTTCCCTCCTTGTATTGGGTTTTCCACCTATAATTCGTTGTAGTGCTGGGTTTGTGGTCAGATATTGTGTGAATTTTGATTTGTCTTGAAATATCTTTGTCTCTCCATCGATGGTGATTGATAGTTTTGCTGGGTATAGCAGCTTGGGCTGGCACTTGTGCTGTCTTAAGGAGTGCATGATGTCTGTCCAGGCTCTTCTAGCTTTCATAGTCTCTGTTGAGAAATCGGGTGTGAGTCTGATTGGTCTGCCTTTATATGTTACCTGACCTTTTTCCCTTACTGCTTTTAGTATTCTTTCTTTATTTTGGGCACTTGATGTTTTTACTATTATGTGTCGGGAGGTATTTCTTTTCCGGTCCAACCTATTTGGAGTTCTGAAGGCTTCTTTTATGCTCGTGGTCATCTCATTCTTGAGGGTAGGGAAGTTTTCTTCTATGATTTTGTTGAAGATATTTACTGTGCCTCTTAGTTGATACTCTTCTCCCTCTTCTATTCCTATTATCCTTAGGTTCCGTCTTCTCATTGTGTCTTGTATCTCCTGGACATTTTGGGTTAGGAGCTTTTTGTTTTTTGCATCTTCTCTGGCTGTTTTGTCTATGTTTGCAATGTTGTCTTCTGCCCCCGAGATTCTCTCCTCGATCTCTTGTAATCTGTTGGAAATGCTTGCTTCTGTGACTCCTGATTTCTTTTTTTGATGTTCTGACTCTAGGGTTATCTCTTTTAGCGCTTTCTTTATTGTGTCAATTTCTGTTTTAATTTCCCTCTTCCATTCCTTTATTTCTTTGGTTCTGTTTTCGTCTCGTTCTTTGAGTTCTTTGAGTGTTTTTCTTGTTTCTTCTTTAAAAGCTTCTGAATCTTTTTGCTTTTCCTCCCTTTCTTGTTTAAGTAACTCTATCAGCGTCTTGAGGCATGTTTTCAGGTCTGTGTCTTCTTTCTCTGGAGTGTTTGGAATTCCTATGTTTGCTACTATCGGAGAGCTGGGTTCTGGTGTTGCTAGATTGTCTTGGTTTCCTTGGGATATACTCTTTCTCTTTCCTCTTGCCATTTTGTTGTCAGTGATATGTTCTTGCCTTTCCCTTGTATCTGGTCTGTGTCCCTGGTACACTTTCCGTGTGCACTCCTCAGAGATCTCTCTACTCCCCAGCAGCCCAGGTTCTGGGTGGCAGCTGGGACAGGCTCTGCTCTGCGTCCTGAAGTCGCCCCCGGGTGGGAACAGACGTTCCTAAGATTTGTTCCTGGTCACAGATGCTCAGCCTCTCCGAGCCACCTTTCCGGCTGGCTGTTGGGCCAGGCCCTGCTCTGTGTCCTGAAGTCGTCTCCGGGTGGGAACAGAAGTTCCTAAGATCTGTTCCCGGTCACTGGATCGGGGAGGACAGGGCAGGTCAGGGCAGGGGGTGCCCTTTCTGTGTGCACTCCGCAGAGATCCCTCTGCTCCCCCGCAGCCTAGGTCTCCCACTCACCAGTTGCTCAGCCTGTACGAGCCGCCTTTCCGGCTGGTGGTTGGGCCAGGCTCTGCTCTGCGTCCTGAAGTCCTCTCCGGGTGGGAACAGAAGTTCCTAAGATCTGTTCCAGGTCACAGTAGCTCAGCCTGTACGAGCCGCCTTTCTGGCTGGTGGTTGGGCCAGGCTCTGCTCTGCATCCTGAGGTCGTCTCCGGGTAGGAACAGAAGTTCCTAAGATCTGTTCCCGGTCACTGGATCGGGGAGGACAGGGCAGGTCAGGGCAGGGGGTGCCCTTTCTGTGTGCACTCTGCAGAGATCCCTCTGCTCCCCCGCAGCCTAGGTCTCCCACTCACCAGTTGCTCAGCCTGTACAAGCCGTCTTTCCGGCTGGTGGTTGGGCCAGGCTCTGCTCTGCGTCCTGAAGTCCTCTCTGGGTGGGAACAGAAGTTCCTAAGATCTGTTCCAGGTCACAGTAGCTCAGCCTGTACGAGCCGCCTTTCCGGCTGGTGGTTGGGCCAGGCTCTGCTCCTTTTTTTTTTTTTTTTTTTTTTTAATGTTGTTTTCTAAGAATAGGTAATCAGAAATAAGATTTTTACTCTAATGCTGTTTATAATTAACTGAGGTTATAAGTAAAATGATTACCATTTAATAAATTATTATTGTGTTTTTAACATGCAACAGCTACCATGTGAGTGTGTATCAAGAAAGTGATATGTATCCTTCAAGAATACAAAATCCTTCCAAAGTCACAGTAGAGACACCATGAACTGGATGTTAGGCTGTATGTCATTGTGACACCTTAGGGAGCTGATTTAGAATAATCTTCTTTGTAAAACAAAATAATGTATACCTCTGTCACAGAGTTTTGTGAAGCCTATATGGTTTACTGAGCAAAAATCATGGTTCCTGTTAAGCAGAGATAATACTAGCATTTTCAGCATAGCTGGAAATAGGTACATGAATAACCATTATGTCAGTTAATACTCTTAGGAAACTGGCAAAGAGAGGTTCTGTGGGCCTCAAAAAAACCCAGGATTTCACCTAAACTTGGGATCTATACATTATACATATAATATTATGTATAAAAAAAGAACAAATTAAGTCAACTTTAGTGTTAGAACCAAAAGAAAGGTTAGGAGAAAAAAACCAATGGGGTACTACACAAAAGATGTTGGGGAACTCAAAAGCCTCAATTGCTAATTCAATAATCTTAGATTTGTTTTGTTGGTCATTGTATAGAAAGTTACTAAAATTTTTCAAAAGTAAAGTATTAATACCAAAACAATAGGGACCTTGCATAGTATTAAAGTACTTACCTAGCATTCCTAAAGCCTTTAGCTTGATATCAAAAACAATGAAAAAAAATTTTTAATAATCTGACATTGTGGTACACACTTATACTATTGGTACTAATCTAAGGAGATAAAAACAGGAGGATAAAGGTTTTAAGGCCATTGGACTACATTTTAAAACCCCTCCCTTTCTTGAAAAAAAGTAATAAAACCACTGGGAACGAAAGGCCAGAAAGGGGATGTTAGAATCTTTTTAGCTGTGGAACAACAATTGCTAGTCTTTGTTATCCATTGCTGTAGGACAGGAAAGAAGAAGGCCTTTGAGATGTAGGACAGTGACATCCAGATTTGGGTTCTAAGGAAGTCAGAAATGCCATTAACATGCTTGGAGAACATGCGACAGAAATGGAAAGAAACCCTTTTGGAGCTTTAGAACACAGTTGTTTGTGCATCTGGCAAATCCAGGGATGAATTTAGAATTGGTAGAGGTTAGAAAAATTGAGGGCCACAAAGGTGGAGATATTAAGACACCTAGCATGTTCTGAGGAGTAAAACCAAAAGCAACAGAAGATGATGAGCTGAGGAACCACTCTGTGGATAGTGCTTGTCCTTAGGGTGGGCAGGAGGAGGTGGAGATGAAAAGTCACCGGAATTAAGGCAGAAGAGCTCGAAGAGAGGGTTGTGTAAGAATGGAGGGCTTTGGACAGTAACATGTTAGAGAGCCTGGGCTTGATTTGTCTGGGGGATAAGGAATTTGAAATGAAGGAGAGATGAAGGTAAGAGCTTAAATGTAGGGCTACTGTGAGAGTTTGACTCACTTAAGAGAAGGCAGGAACATTTTCACAGTCTCAGAGATTCTGTTTCCTGGGGAACATGAGAGTCTTAGCACTCTAAAGGACAGAGTTTGCATTGTAAAGATTTTATTGTCTGATCCCAAAGCACTTTCTCCTCTGTCCTTTCTCTTTCTTGGAAATGAGTGGTGTGTTTATCTAGCACTGTGTGAGTGATCACAGGTTCGATTCCTGCTCCTCACCTAAAGAAAAAAAATCATTTTGTTCCAGTGAACTCAAAGTTGAAAATACATTACTAGGAAGCCCTATAAATTAATACTGTCACATAATCTGAGGTGGGTTTTTTTCTATAAAAATCTTCTCTTTCCTGAGGCAGAGACTGGAACTGGATAAGGGTGTTTTCTAGAGACTGAAAATTTTGATAAAGTTGAGTAAGACTTGAAGATAAAAGTGAAGAAAGAAACAATGAACTAGAGGAGAGAGGATTGAATTTTCAGAGTGAGAAAATGTATCTGTGGATTTTAGAAATGGATTATTCTCAGTTGGGACCAGAAAAGTTCACAATAATATCTCATTAAGGCAGAGTAGAAATAACTAGGTTCCTATGTCACTTCAGACTCATTATGCACGTAAACATTAAAGTCACTTGGGATGACAGTTAAAGTGGAAGTAGAAAAATTTCACATGCTGGCCTTTTACCCCCAATTTCATCATTACAATGGTAATGGATCTTGCCTCATAAAACTTGGTAAATTCAGAGAAGCCTAGAATGCTTTGTCATTGGAAGGTAGTCAATAACTGTATGTTGAACTCATGCAAATGACTTCATTGAGTTTTCTGATTGTCTTTAAAAGCCAAATAGATGATGAGAGAAGAAACTAGGGTGCTGCCAGGTTGCCAAAGAAGGTTTGGAGGGTAGCAGCCATGTTCCCCCAAGTGGAAAGGATTTTGTACATGAATAGGAAAGTAACGGTCTGGATTTGGCATTGGTGTTTGTGTGTGTGGGTGTGTGTGTGTAAAGGAAGGCATGATTCTGGAGTGCTAGCAGCAAGATGTGGAAAAATGTGCAAGCTCTGCACAAAGGGAGTTCTTTATAAATGATATCCTTGGACAGCACCTGGATATGAGATGGATATGGGGTCGAGCATTATGAGAAAGAAGAAACAAATTAGACGGGAGAAGAGTTACAAATTACTACTGGGATTAGATAAGCCAGAAGAGGCTGGCAACTGGAGGGACTTGGGGTTTCTATTATATTACTTAAAAAGTGACTCATACCATTACCCAAAATGGCATTCAGTGTAAATTTGAGTGCCAAGCACACTTGATGGTCCCAGATGCCTGTCTGTGCAGTCTGTGGAGATCATAGCTGCTGGATGGAGCAAACGCAGGTGTGGGCAGCCATACCAGCTGGTGTCTAGAGCCAGGTCAGTGCTGAGCATATGGCTCTGGGCAGAATGGAGAAGTAGGAAGCAAGGCTGGCTGAGGGTCCCTTACTCACCTGTATGTCATCCACTCTGCTCACCCAGTTCATGTATAGAGCTGCTAGAGATTCCCTACACAGGCATGTCCTTCAGCAGGGCTGCTTTTCAGCAAATGGCGATGTACTTAGTCAGTTGGTTGCTTTGGGGTGGCTTTATTTAATTCATTATTTTCTTGGCAGCCTGTGTTATAAGAATGTTTGAACATGTGTGTGGGACAAAAAATCTCCAGAAGAACAATAGGCCTAAAGGCAGCCAGAGCAAGGTCAAACTACAGTGGTTTAAACACACTGGGATAGAAAGAAATGGGAAATGGAAATTGGAAAAAGACCTTTGAAAACCAAGATTGAAAGAGTACATTTGTATAGTTTTATTGGTTTATGGAAAATCTGATCTATAGCCACATTCCTGTTTTTTTTTTTCCAAGTGCCTATTTAGGAGTTGTTTGTTTTATACTGATAAAATGTATGTAGATAGGAGATAGTTAACTACCATTTTAGTGGAGGCTGCAATTAGCATTTTTCATGAAAGCATTAGGCACTTGGAAGACTTCTTCTACATTACAGACTGTTTAACTTCTATGACCCCTGCTTCCCAATGCAAGTAACCTCTTTGTCATTTTGACAACTGAGTCCATTCCCAGGCGGCCAGTGTCCTTCAGAAGGATCACATCTCTTCTGGCTGATTCACAGTCTAGAAGGGAAAAGCCACCTGGGGGAAAGTTTTATTCTCTCTAGAGATTTCACTGAGCCCATATTTAAATAGCAGTGATATTCTGGAGTATTGTTCTTTCCACTCAGTTGAAAAGAAGACCATGAAGCCCGACTTCACTGCCCAGAATTGATGACACACCCAATCTGATAATCAACAGTCACATTTATGTGAATAAATGTGACACTCTTTCCTTGCCCCAAGTCTTCTCTGCATGCACCTGCAGCTTAGGACTGTAGCCTGTCACTTGTCTCAGGTCGCAGTCACATCTCTGTAGACATATGCTACTAGTAAGCACATTCACAATCCTTGGAGGAAGAGTGTTTTTTCTTTCTTTCTTTCTTTCTTTCTTTCTTTCTTTCTTTCTTTCTTTCTTTCTTTCTTTTAACATTAACTTGCGTATTATGAGCACATGGCAAGAAAGTTCTCTTTGTTTAATTGTCTTTCCAGCACCTGGTTGACATGAGGGTGGGATCAAAAGGTAAAGGGGATATTGGCAAGGTGGAGGTTCTGCTCTATATTGGCTTCTAACTTTACATGTTGCTGATATTGGAAACCCAAAGTCAAGAAATCATGGATATGAGAAAGGCCATGATTGGAGGATGGAAGAACAGGATGGAAGATGAGAGCGGAAAATGTTTCCACCTGAGGGAGCGTTGTGCATGATGTGTATGTATTATTGTCAAGGGAGGTATGCCTCCCTCCCAGGAATGTGGGCAAGAACAGCGCCATTAGCACAAGATCTCTGGGCTCTTAGGAGGGATGCTTTACAGAATTCTATGTGGGAGGAAGTCCTCCTTCAGAATTCAGACATGTGCTCTGCTTGTATTTCAACTCCTCTTTTCCATTTGGACCTCCAGACTTTGTTCAATCTTCTCCTATGGATGTAAAATTCACTTTCTGTGGGTTTCAACATTTAACTTGTCATCTTTGGCATGTGTGCTTCATTATGCCCCTCCCCCGCTAACTATACTTCCTACCCCTCCCACAACCTGACATGAACTTTCACTCCACTCATCTTGTCACACTCTGATGGCTTCTGTATTTTCTGTTTCCTTCAATCACATCCTACTGTGCCCTGCAGATTTAGAAAGATTGCTTTGGCTTATTTTTATATTCACTCAGATCTTGAAGTTATGTCTTCATGTGGATCATACAAGTCAGAAGTAAAGCACATGGTGTAAATGTGTAGAACGTGTGTCTATTCCATGATCGAGTCTAATATCTTTAACCCAACCAATATGCTTAGTACTAGAAGGGTTTTGAATATCAATTACATTAAAAAAAACATAGTATCATATCTTGGAATATATCTAAGCCTAAACATGTGCTTTACCTAATTATATGTAAATGTTACACAGAAATAGTATGATATATCCTAGGTAAGTAGGAAGTTGCCCCCACCCCTCACACTCTGTCTTTTTTCCTGCCAGGAGGATGAAGTTGTACTCCAATGCATTGCAAATATTCACAAAGAACAGCGGAAGTTCTGCCTGGCTGCTGAGGGACTTGGGAATCGCCTGTGCTTCTTGGAACCTACCTCAGAGGCCAAGGTGAGATAAAGATCCTGTCCCATACCTTCTCTTGCTGGCTTCCCATGCGATGATTTAGGGCAAGTGTTTCTTGGAAATGGTGACAAAGAAGAAATTTGCTGTACTTATTTTCCCACAGGGATGATCAGATTTAGAATATGTCTTTCATCCCAGGAAGCACTGGCATCAGACCCTAGAGCTGAGAGGGGGAGTATTTTGTCTGTCAGAGTTCCCTAGAATATCAGAGATGCCTGGAGCCACCAGCACTGGCTTACAAGGAGATCTCTTGATATTCCCAGAATGTTGCCTTTACATTGTTAATTCTGAGAAATCTGGGTCCCTGTTCTATTCTCTCAGCTGTCATTTTATTGCACATGGACTCTTGGCTGTTTGAGCCTGTGCTTTACAGTTAACACGGCATAGATCTGATTGAACTGAGATTGTTGTAACTGCCTTCTGTGACCCAAGGGCCCTGGGGGCCATTTCCTCTGGGTCCTTGCCTGCATGGAGACATGTCATGTCACATCTATGAGCTTTCTCCTTAACATATCTTGGCTGTGTCTGGATGCTTAGAAATCTTAAAGTACCTTGCAGTCTTGACAAGACTTTTATTAGTGAGGGCTCTCCAGAGATACAGAACAAGAAGCTCAGTGGCTGGGAGAGGGGTAAAAGAGATTAGCTCAAACAAATCCTGAGGTCTGGTGAGCCTGAAATCCACAGGTCCCACGTTCATCTGCACTCTAGTATCAGCAGTTCTCCTCTAGGAAGTCCAGGGGCAGTGAGTAAGGCATAGAAAAAGTGTGAGGGACAATGACCTTTCCTTAAGGTCAACTGATTACAGATGTTAGTTCCAGATGTAAAAGAACCACACCACCACACCCAAACTTTGCTTAGACGGCTCTGGAAGTAAGGGTTCCTATCATTAGGTCTAATGACCCAAGTTCAATCCTAAGGCTGCCAATGGTGCAAAGGACAGAGCAAACTGTCCTCTGATGATATCCTTAAGCCCTGTGCCTCAACACAGGGAAATAAAAAAAGAATGTTTTTAATTATTAAATGACTGCACTGTGAATGAAGCAAGTTAATACACAACTAGCTATTATTACTACTAAGGTGAGTTTTTCTTGCATAGCTATTTTTAATCAAACGTGGTTTGCCCATGAACATGGGTCATACGCACATTTGAAATTTGACCAAACATTGGAACACCAGAGGTAAGGGATTAATAGGTGTGTCTCTCAGAATCTCCTCCTTCACTTCAGTGCGTTGTCTCCTCCACATGTAAGTTACTGATTTCTGACAGACACTGGCCAGCACCTATAGGACAGAGTCCTGGTAAGATAAAAGAGGTAAGGGAGTTTTTGTTTTTTCTCAAGTTGTTCTTCAGTTCTATTTTCCTTAGTCTTTTTTTTTTTTTTTTAAACATCTGCTCTTGTTCTTAGCAGGAGATTTTTTTCCCTCTTACCTTTAGTTATAGATAATAAGAGGATCACTTGGATAGATGTCAAGCTGTTGGTCATGAATTGATAGCTTGTCATGTGATCCCAGGTGAGTCACTCAACTTTGTTTTCAGGTTTTTTCTTTTGCCAAGTCAGATGCAGTGTGCTGTGGTACCGAGCGTGCTGGCAAGTGTTGGAACAATGAGATGGCACCAGATCCATGCACTCTTTCCTCAGTGGAGCTCGTTGATGGTGACTCTGTGAACAGGCTGTAATTGTCAAAAGTGTCTACCACTTCCTAGTCAATCCAAGACCTTGAGCACATGATCTGATCCTGCTGAGTTCAGTTTTCTTACTAGCTTAGTGGGAATTTTGCCTTAATTTTACTTATAAGATGGTCTCAAGATGGAATGGTCTAGTACTTGTGTAGTACCTCATTTGTTTCAGTGTATAATATAGTAGCACAATCATTGCTATTACTAGAGTTAATATTTAGTAAGACACTTAACTGGACACAATGTCTTAATCTATGACATAAAAATAACTCCAACTCAGTTGTACCACAGAACTTTAAGAACAGCAACATGTAGCGAGCACACAGCACTTAACTCAGTGGACAGTAGCCGGAATTAAAAATAATACCAGGAACAGTATTTTTATTATTTTCATTCCTGTTTCTGTAGAGAAATAACATGACAGGAAGGAGCTTATGGAAGAAAAGATTTGTTTTGGCATATGGCTTAAAGGGGGTAGGAGTCAGTCACCATGGGGATGCATGGCAGCAGGAGCCAGAAGCTGAGATGTCACATCTTCAACCATAAACACAAAGCAGACAAAGCTCCTGGTGATACACTTCCTCTGGTAAGGCTCTGCCTCCTACAGGTTCCTCCACTACCTCAGGCAACACTACTAAATCAGCTCTGGACCAAAGCTTCAACATGAGCTTGTGGGGTACATTTTGCCTCACCCTGTAGGGTAATATTTCATCCCTTTGGATGAAATACAAAGCCTAATTTTGTATGACAAAAAAAATCAGTCCTTGCACTTACAAAATCATGAATGTTAAATAAAAGCCTTAAAATTAAAATATGTTTAATTATAAAAATTATAATTTTTTAGTTCTGAAAATGTGATGGTGTATAATAGTCAAACCCCAAGTTAAATAGGAGGGGAAAACTACATATTGTGATCTAAGAAGGTTTGTATCCTTCATTTATAAAACTAAACCATATCACTCATAAGTATATTTGGAGATAAGAAAAAAAAACCCTTTCTAACTCCAGCTTGGCTAAATTATTATCCTCATCTTGATTTCATTCTGTATTTGAGATAATGGCTGAAGAGTCTTTGAGACATAGCATTTTGTGCACACCTCTCTTGGTAACAGTTCTTCTCACCTGGTCCCTGTCCATATGCTCTTGTCTTCAAAGCTGGGCTTACAACATATACTCAGACTTTATGCATTTGTGTTTAATAGTTCAACCATTTATCAAGTGCCAAATAACCTTCATGAATATTTTTCAAATCATATAAGTGGTTCTGTTTATTTACCTTCCAAGAATAAATACTCAGAATCAGAATTCACAGTATCTAAGGCACGAAAAAACATGTCTTATGAGGATACCTTACTTGTTATAGCGACATTCCTGCTATGGTTGTGTGGCTTGTGTATGTGGTGTGAGGAAAATGCTCAATGAGTTTTGTTACAGAGAAACCGGATCAAGATAGAGTGGATGCTCATAATTTTCTTGTCTCCATCATAGAGAGCATCCTGATAGATGAACCCACTTTTTGGGAACTTGCTTCTCGCCTGCCCCATTCTTCTCATCCAATAGAGCCTTTCATTCCCTGCCATGAAGTTTCCAAGCACTCACACTGTTCTAAAGTTCTTGGAAGATAATGTAGGTCATGCAGAGAGGTGAGAGGCTATGTTCGCCAGGCTGGTACTGAGCATGAAGCATAGACATCAAACATAAGTCTTATCTGCCACCCCCCACCCCAGCCAATCAGTGCCCTTGATGATTGCTAGCCCAGGATATTTTGAGCTAGTTGACACTCAGAGGGATAAAACTGAGATGAACTCTGAGGAAAAAAGAAAGACTTCAGAGAAGGGAAAAAATGAGTTAGGCTATTCAAAAGACAGTCTCAACATGTGAGCTCTGAAAAAGAAATAAAAGAACTTGTGCGAGCAAGGAGTGGGGGTGAAAAATGAGGAACAACAGTATGAGAATGTCAGCATGTGTTGTAGATATGAGACTCAACTATATTCAGGAAGCTTCTGCGGCTGATTCTTGCATGCCTTGGCCATGAGGATCTCTAAATCTGCTGGCATTATCTGATAGAAACATGGCCGCTTAGTTGCTCTTTCAAATAAGCATAGTCACAGGAATTAAATTGACCACGCTGATGATAGGAATGAAAACCACAGCCAGAAACCATGATGCAAAGAAAGGAATTATTTCTTCTTTATTTTCTTAATAACAGCAATAGCTTTATTTATTATAATTTTAAAGTAAAATCTGTATTTTTGGCACTAGGAATTTAATAATTTTTCTTCTAGTCTTTCATATCATATTATATCTATTTGGTTCCATAGATCCTTTTATAGAACAATCTTTGATTCCCTTTAACATTCAATCTCCTAAGACTCTTTGGCTGTCTTTTCACACAAGGACATAGGAACAAAATCATGGCTTGCCCTCTGGCAAGCGTCAGTCACTACATTTTTGCAGATATCCTTGTAGAGGTGCAGTTCAAGGGATAGGATATGAACATCCCACCCCAGATGACCATTCTGGATGCAAGAGAGGAGGCTGGTAGCAGCTAGAAATGAGAGTGACCATGGTTAAAGATCCATTCATCACAGGATCCAATATAGATCCTATACATCCAATATAACTACTCCTCCTGTTCAATGGACAGCCCTAGCTATAAAGTCCCTACACTGAAGCAAGTACAGTGACAGGGCCTCCCATAGCTCCCCATCATTTTCCCAGTCCTGATGCAACCTGTCAATTAGAGATTGTTCCTATCAAAGCATTTCCACTGGCAACATAATCAGCATACCAGTCTTATCAGATGACCATAGGAGCATAACTGGAGGGTTACCTAAGGATCAAATGTCTTTTTGAGAAGAGACTTTACGGCCTCCACACAGGGGTTTATTGATGATGTTTAAACAAATACTATGCTCTTTTCAGATTTTTGTCAAGAGTCTTAGTTCCTTTCTTCTAATATCTTTCTAGACTCTCCGATTCCACATGCCTTAATAAAATATCACTGAAGAGGTAAAAGAATGTAGGAACTTCTAAAATTGATTTTTATTGATTAGAAAACTGAACTGTATGGCACTGGAACAATTTAACTTGGATCTCCTAAAATTTAGTAGCATCTTTCTTGATAGCTTGAGTTTTAAATGTGTACAAAAAAAAATGTTCCCCTTGTTTGGGGGATGGATAATTGTTATTTGCCTGACTCCAATTAATACAAATAAAGAAAGTATAATTAAAATCTTATTTTAAATGGGAGATTTTGATCTTATTGGTGTTGTTTTTACTTCCTGTTTAGGAAGAGTAGACTAAAAGGGACTAGAATGGGATGAAACAAAACAAGAGAATGCAGTCATTTCTGAAAGTTGGATAGGCACTCAAGAGACCCAGAGTCAGAAACCAGTTAGACAAAGATCTTTAAGGAGATGATGCGAACTAAGATGCAACTCTCAGCCAAGGATGGCATTATTTTTGACCATTTTCATAGCAATTAGCTTTGCAAGAGATTTTCTATTTACTTCTAAGAAATAAAGTAAGGAAGTCTGTAAGCAGAGGTACAGCCTGGAGCTGTATGCTCTGAATTACTGATGTTTTTGCTATATTCTCAGTGGCCCTTAGAGCTTATGAAATTCTAGGTGAGCATGGTTTTTAAATAAAACTCCTTTGTCATATAATCTTAAGGGCCTCATAAGTTGAGATTTTGATTTTCTGTAACACTAATCAGGTATTCTGTGGCGTATCCCACTTACTCAAATGATGTTAACTGTGTAATCTGCAACTCTACAAAGCAACCATTGTTCCAACAAACAAGAAAGGGGAGTATATAAATTTACATGGAGTTAAGTAGATTCCTAAAAATTAGTTATCCAAAAGTTAAATTAATGTGGAGTTTCTACAATATTAAAAAGATAATCTGTGTTCTCGGTCTTTATAGATAGACATCAAGAATACATGGGCATACCTCTATACAACCTTTCTACATCTGACCTATGAATTTCTGTTATTCCAAAATTAGGAACATGAATGTTTCCTCAGTAAATGGGACTGTGAAAACACAAAAGCTGTGAGCAAGCATATGAAACAAGGTTGAAATATTTAGACATAACTTTTTTTCAGTGCAGATGAAATAATGATGTATTTTTTCAAAGTAAGCTTGCAAAGCAAAATGAGAATTGTTAGGTATGTCTTACTAGAACAGACATGATGCTATGCATATGTGTATATAGGTGAGAGAGGGCACCAAACATGTACCATGTTGAGTTTTCTAGTCTTCCGGTCCTATCTTATGCTTTCTACTAGTCTATAAGCACAGGGATCAAGGATTTTATAAAGCACCATGGTAAATAAACATAATGTTAGAGCCAGATGATTTGGGCTTGAAATTCTACCTCACTGATTTATAATTATTTGGTGTGCAAACGACTATTTCTTTCTGCCTATGCCTCTTATTTTAAAACCATGTCTTATGGGGAAATGAGGAATCTTTTCAATCTACTGGTAAAAAAGCTATGCCAGTATAGAAATCAGTGTAGAGATTCCTACAGTGACTAAAAATAGAGCTGTCATATGACTCAACTATACCACCCTGAGTATGCACAGGACTCCTTAAGTCTCACTATAGAGATACTTAGTATTCCTCATTTATTGCTATACTCTTTGTGATCACAAAGATATAAAATTAGTTCAGACGTGCCCATCAGCAAACTTGTGAATAAAGGTGAAAAGAAGAAAATGTGGTAAATACACACAATGCAATTTTATTCCTCCATGAGGAAAATAGAAATCATGACATTTATAGGGAAATAGAGATTATGTTAACGGTCTTAGACAAATATTATGTTTTCTTTCATATACATACTCTACATATAGCTATAAATATTCATTAATACATATATGTTTATTAAAATAGGCAAGAGATGATGAGAATGCAGGAAAAGATCTTGAGAGAGTGTAATAGAATTCATGTGACATGAAAGCAGAAGAAGGTATTGTTTTGTGAGAAGGAAAGGAAACATCAAAAAATAATGTAAGAATACAATGGGAGGTAGGATGAATCAGAACTATATGTAATAACGTATGCATATGAAAAGATGCTATAATAGAGCATAACATTTTATGTTAATGTAAAAATATAATAAAGGATGTACCCATTCTCCTGATAGAACTAATAAAGAGGCATGTAAGTTTGTAATTAGGAAGAGATTTGCACCAGTGCCTTGTACACCCTAAGTGGAATAAGCCTTTACTATCCATAGCACAGCACAAAACACGCATCAGAGGGTTAGGAAATGCCTAGCACTCAGTTAAGATGCCCCTGTAATTAATTAAATTAATTGAAACTATATTACATTCTCTGGATGATCTTATCTTCAATCCCTGCTCCTCTATTTGTCCCTGTATTTCCTTCTGTGAGTGTTTTGTTCTCCCTTCTAAAAAGGACTGAGGCATCCACATTCTTCCCTTCCTTCTTTTTGAGCTTCATAAGGTCTGTGAGTTGTTTCTTGGGTATTCAGAGCTTTCTGGGGCTCGTATCTGCTTATCAGTGAGTACATACCATGTGTGTCCTTTTGTGACTGGGTTACCTTACTCAGGATGATACTTTCTAGTTCCATCCATTTGCCTAGGAATTTCATAAACTCATTGTTTTTAATAGCTGAGTAGTACTCCATTATGTAAATGCACTACAATTTCTGTATTCATTCTCTGTTGAAGGATATCTGGTTCTTTCTAGCTTCTGGCTATTATAAATAACGCTACTATGAACATGTGGAGCATGTGTTTTTGTTATATGTTGGAGCATCTTTTCAGTATATGCCCAAGAGTGGTATAGCTGGGTTCTAAGGTAGTACTACGTTCAATTTTTTGAGGAACCACCAGACTGATTTCCAGAGTGGTTGTACAAGCTTACAATCCCACCAACAGTGGAGAAGTGTTCCTCTTTCTCCACATCCTCAACAGCATCTGCTGTCACCTGAGATTTGATCTTAGCCATTCTGACTGATATGAGGTGGAATCTCAGGGTTGTTTTGATTTGCATTTCCCTGATGGCTATGGATGTTGAACATTTCCTTAGGTGCTTCTCAGCCATTCAATATTCCGAAGCTAAGAATTCTTTGTTTAGCTCTATAACCCATTTTTAATAGGATTATTTGATTTTCTGGAGTCTAACTTCTTGAGTTCTTCGCATGTATTAGATACTTGCCCTCTATCAGATGTAGGATTGGTAAAGATCTTTTCCCAATCTGTTCATTGCCATTTTCTCCTCTTGACAGTGTCCTTTGCCTTACAGAAGCTTTGCAATTTTATGAAGTCCTGGTGTGGACTTTGAAAAGCTCAGATCCAACTCCTAGTGATACACTTCCTCCAACAAGACCACACCTTCCAATTCTTCCCCAACCAATTCTACCAAATAGAAACCAAACATACAAATATATGAACCTTTGTAGGCCATCTTATTTCAAACTACCACAAAAAGATTAGGCAATGAGTAAACATTTTTAAGAAGCAAACTGTATTGCTGTTTAATAAGTTTTCATTGATAGTGTTTTCTAACTCCAACATAGTCAGAAAACATATTCTGTAGATGTTTAGTCTTTGACTTTTATTTGGACTCATTTTCTAGCCCTGTGAATGGTCTGTTTTGGTAAATACCCCATGTGTGCATACACAGATGTGTGCATGGACAGAGTTCATTATGAATACCAAGGTGGTTCACCCTAGTGTCCGAATAATTGCATATTAATACTGAATTTGATCTTTGATCTTCTTGTTCTACAAATGACTGCAAACCACTGTGAAAACCTCACTCTGTGATTTCTCCCTTCAGTTCTGTCTGCCCCATTTCACAGCCTTTAAAGTTCTATTATTAGGCACAAATACACTTGGAAGTTTCTTACCAAATAATTCTATTTATCCTTGGTCTTGCAGTACTTTGATTGATATCAATATAGTTAGAAGCATTTTTACTCTTCCCATTAGCATTGTTCATTTCATATTACTTTGTTTCAGGCATACTCTTGTCTTTATGCAACTGTATTTAAAATGTATTCTTAATTTAAAAAAAAATCCTGCTCTCTATTTTAAGACCTCGATTGTTTAATAGAATGTTCAGTCTCTTTACATTTATTGTAATAAGCAGAGCTCCGGCTCTTCCTGCATCTCAGTGTTAGGATTACAGGTGTGGGATACCGGCACTTATACATATGCAACTTTATGTGTATGTTTTGAGCAGTTTCTTTACGAAGAAGAATATAAATCCTTGATGAGTCATAGTCTCCCTTCTCTCAACTGCACTGCCTTTAAAAGTCCTTTGTGCTGTTGCTAGGTATGTTATTTTCACATGATATAAGATGTCATACCCTACATCCTTAGTATAGTCAGTTGTCTTTCAAAGAAAGAATAAAAGAGGAGGAGAGTCTTTATGTCAGCATAATTACATTTTTGGTGCTTTTCATAGTTTTCTCTCGGTGCAGATTTCTATTTGGCAACATTTCCCTTTGGTTTGAAGGAATCCTTTCTGTATGTCTTCTCCTGCAGCTGAGCTGGAAACAGCCTCCCACATTGTGTTCCACTGAAAGCTCTTCCTAAGGGCTATTCTGTCGGAATAGAAAGCCCTAGTTGCACTTCATTTCCTTTCAGCACTTTAAAGATGATTGTTCATGGTCATCTGTATACTGCTGTTTCTGATGAGAAGTTGGCTCTCTTTTGTAATACCTTTCTTCTATGTCTAATAAGTCTTATTCTATGGATGGACCCTCTATCTTTATCTCTGCTTTTAGCACTTTGAAAGATGTGCTTGAGGATGGTTTTCATGAGATTTATCCTGCTTGGGTTTCTCTGAATATCAGGGTTCTCTCGGGTATTTCATTTTGTCAGCTTTGGAGTGGGGGTAGGGGATATTATGACTTTGAACATTTCAGGTTACTCTCTCGGAAATCAGTGACTTACAAGTTTTTATTTAGTGGGTATGGGTGTTTTCTGCATGTATATTGGTGTATCACATCTGGACGTGCTGGTGGAGGACAGAAGAGGACATCAGATCCCTGGGACTGGAGTTACAGATGATTGAGAGTCACTATATGGGCACTAGGAATCAAACCCATGTCATCTGGAAGACATATCAATGCTCTTGACTGCTTATTCCTTGATCCCTCATTTTTAAATGTTACTTTAAAATTCTGCATGTTCTCCTGAGGTTCTCTGTTCACTGACCATTCCATTTTTTTTCTATGAATTTACATTTATAATAATTACTTAAAGCCCTTGAGTATTAGGTTAATAACTGTTTCTGGTGGTTGCCTGATTGTTCTCATCTCTCTTTATGTTTCCCTTTTCTAAAAACCAGGGTTTCACTGTGTGGCACAGGCTAGACTCAACATCAACGGTGTAGCACAGGCTAGCCTCACTCTTTAATACTCCAGCCTCAGGCTTCCTGATGCTTTTCTTTCTTTTAGTATCTTTTTTTTAAAAAAAATGCTATAATCTTGCTTTCCCAGTGTAGGGGAATGCCAAGGCAATGGGGTGGAGAGGGGGCTCAGGAGGGAGTGCACCTTTGTGAAGGCAAAAGGAGAGGGAGGAGTAAAGGGATAACATCTCAAATGTAAATACAGAGTATCTAATAAAAATGTAAAAATGCTATAATCTGAACATTGTGCTTTTGTAATTATTCTGCTTTCTTTTTCTTCCACTGGAAGGCTGCATCTTGTTTTAGAAAGTCGTTAAATCATGGCTGGGTCTCTTACTTGTTCTTATACTGCCCTGGTGTATTTTAGCTTTTCCTTCCACTTTGGAGTATTCTTCTTATTGGGAAATATAATTTTTCTGGGCTTCAATAAAAAGTCTGTGTCTTCTAAACCCCCCTAAAGACTCACACAAACTCAAGCACCAAATTTCGACACCCTAGAGCTGGGTAGCTGCTTGAGCCTCTGCTCAGACTTGGCAGTCCAACAGTTGTTTCCACTTGCATACCTTACATTATAATCCTGTACCAATATCCAAGCCCTTGACAGTAGCTTGCGATGGTTCTCTTTCCTGGAATTCCTCTATTCACTTTTCAGGTATTCTGATAACACTATGTGCAAGCCTTTGACCACATAGCACCTCTGATACATACAGCCTGTGGACAGGTTTGTACCTTTATGAGGAAGTGTAAGTCCATATGAATACTACCTGGTGGCCTTTTTATCTTTAAAGAGCTGTAGGTTGCCCCCACCATCTTGGAAGAGTTTATTCTGAATATTCATCCAGAGCATATTACTCTTGCTGGCATCATATTCCTCCATTATTGGCCGAGACCCTGAGAATATGAAAATCCTGTTGTAAAGAAGGACTTTCCACAAGTGTGCTTCTAGGTATTGAGGCAAGAAACTCTACGAAGAGGACTAGGGTGTCAAGCGAGAGAGTGGGAGCTGGTAGATGGCACTATTGGTGCTGGGATTAAACTGAGTGTAGCTTCAATGTATACAAGAGGAACAGAAGAGGGAAGGGCACAAAGAAGGAGCAGGAATGGAAGGTGACTGTGTGTTAGGACTTATTGTGGAGGAAGGCAAACTTTTGGAAAGGAGCTGAACAGAAGGACGCTAAGCAGGATTCCGGTTTCCCAGTGGGACAGTTAATGATTGCAAAGAGATCAAGAAGATAAAATCAAGTATGAATCTACACCAGTAGGGTCCGGCTTCTTGTAGATGTTGGGTATGTTATATAATGAGGTATGGATCATTACAAAGAAGTGAGGCAGGACAAAGAAAGTGTTGGTAGAGCACTCTCCAGGTAGGTAGGGAACCAAGAGAAAGTTGTAACAGGTGTGAGTGGTTTGACTGAGAACTCTCTTTCATAGGCTCTCCTCCCTTCTCCTATCTCCCTCCTCTCTCCTCTTCTCCCCCCCCCCCCCCACTCTGTTCCTTTTTCTCCCTTTTCTCTCTCCCTCTCCTGCTTCTTGCCAAATGGAATGATAAGGAAGTATGCTGACCTGGAGAGGAAAAGAGGGAGCAGGAGGTTGGCTATGAGACTGGGGAGTGAGAACACTAATGAAAGGAGGGTACAGAAGAGGAACTGTGGCACAGGAAAGGATATCAGTGGTGACAGTTGTCTGAAGACAAAAGGCACAATCCTCATGACTTTGTAGTGCCAGGCTGGGCAATGGTGGACACAGTTCTGGCACACAGGAAATGGGAACATGGCCATCATTCTGTTAGATACCCTTTCGTCGGCTGCCAAAATGCAGGTCCCAAACCTTACTGTCCAAGTCAGGGATGAACAAAATGGCTGGGCGTGTGTATTAGCACATGCCAGTGGCTTGGCTCCATGATGCGATGCTATGACAGCACAGGACATCTCTGTACTGGCCAGAACTCTGTTGGATTGTTCAAATTAGCCTGTAGACTATTGCTGTTATTTTATAGCCAAGACAAAAAGAGCACGCTTACTTGTCTCCCTGTGGACTCATCACCGCAATGGCTGGGATGGGATCCTGACTGCTCAGATACTAAAGGCACAGGTCCACACTCCATTTTCTTTTCTTTCTTTCTTTTTTTCTTTTTTTCTTTTTTTTCTTTTTTTTTTTTTTTTTTTTTTTTCTGTTGAACACCTATGCTGCTTTCTCTGGTTAGTTTTTCTATATCTCTTACATTTACTTTTCAGGGTTCTGATCTGCTATTTCTCGATGATATGAAATAAGGAGAGAAACAGATATCGAAAGTAATAACATAGGTGACAGCGTAGTGCATATTGAGTATATTAATGCACTTGTCATTTGCTGGATCCATAGATAAAGAAGAAAGGAGAAGAGTACACCCTTTTAACTCCGGGATCTCTTCTCATCTGTCTTGTCCTCCTCCCTGCCTGAGTTATTAATGCTGTCATGATAACTTACCTGCTGGAGGCAATGTCGGCCCCTTTATATTTAAAAGTAATCTGTCCCTTAGTGAAGGAAATCTCTGAGAGAATTTATTCAGCGTGTGAAGCAGCACCATGCCTCTGCTGTTCATTTGTCATCTGCTTGTTCCCAGCAGGCAAATGGCCTCAGGAGAATTATGAGTAGGAATTATTCACACCCAGGCCCCTTTGCACTCAGTTCGTTGCTCTTTCAGACCTAATCTTTGCTATTTTTGTTTCAATTAGCAGCATTATTTTCTTTCTCCACCAACACAGGAACTTACTAATTAGTTCACGAAAATGGACCTCTTTCTCTGCGATTAGGGAGAAAAAAAAGTCCTTTTTCAAGTTGCTTCTTTTACACAGAAAAATGAGGTGTTGCATTTGTTTTAGAGCTTAAAAAAATCAAAGCCTTGTTTCATATAAACCTGGAGATAAAACTGAAATCAGGCCTGCGGTCTTGTGCTCACTCATAAATTTACAAATCACACTTGATTTGCAGGATAAAAATACAACAAGAAATAGATAGTGATTCAAAAGAGAACCTAACCCTACTCTCTCCAACTTGAACAATGCAAAGTAGCCTGTCTGACCAGAGTGACCGTTTGTCACAATGAGGATTGTTTCTAGAAGGAAATCTTTGAAAATGCATTCAGATGTTAAGGCTTTTGAGCATAAAGAGTGGGAAGCCTTGTCTAGTCCCTGATTTTAGTGGGATTGCTTGAAGTTTCTCACTGTTAAGTTTGATGTTGGCTGTTGGTTTGCTGTATATTGCTTTTATTATGTTTAGGTATGAGCCTTGGATTCCTGTTTTTTCCAAGACTTTTAACATGAAAGGTTGTTAAATTTTGTCAGATGCTTTCTCAGCATCTAGTGAGATGACCATGTGTTTTTTTTTTCTTTGAGTTTGTTTATATGGTGGATTACATTGATGGATTTCTGTATATTAAACCATCCCAGCATCCCAGGGATGAAGCCTACTTGATCATGGTGAATGATCATTTTGATGTGTTCTTGGATTCGGTTTGCAAGAATTTTGTTGAGTATTTTTGCATCAATGTTCATAAGTGAGACTGGTCTGAAGTTTCTTTCCTTGTAGGGTCTTTGTGTGGTTTAGGAATGAGGGTTATTGTGGCCTTGGAAAATGAGTTAGGTAGTGTTCCTTCTGACTCTATTTTGTGGAATAGTTTGGATAGTATTGGTATTATGTCGTCAATAAATGTCTGACAAAATTCTGCACTGAACCCATCTGGACTGGGGCTTTTTTTGGTTGGGAGGCTTTTGATGACTGCTTCTATTTCTTTAGGTATTATGGGATGATATAGATGGTTTACCTGGTCCTGGTTTAACTTTAGTATCTGGTATCTGTCTAGGAATTCATCCATTTCCTCCAGATTTTCCAGCTTTGTTGAGTATAGGTTTTTGTAGTAGGATCTAATGATATCTTGAATTTCCTCAGTTTCAGTTGTTGTGTCTCCACTTTACTTTCTGATTTTGTTAATTTGGATACTCTCTCTTGGCCCTCTAGTTAGTATGGCTAAGGGTTTATCAATCTTGTTAATTTTCTCAAAGAACCAGCTCTTCATTTTGTTGATTCTTTGAATGGTTCTTTTTGTTTCTATTTGGTCAATTTCTGTTCTAGTTTGATTATTTCTTGCCATCTACTCCTTTTGGGTGTATCTGCTTCCTTTTGTTTTAGAGCTTTCAACTGTGCTGTCAAGTTGCTAGTGTATGCTCTCTCCAGTTTCTTTTTGGAAACACTCAGAGCTATGAGTTTTCCTCTCAGTACTGCTTTCATTGCATCCCATAGGTTTGGGTATGCTGTGTTTTCATTTTCATTAAATTCTAGAAAATCCTTAATTTCTTTATTTCTTCTTTTACCATGCTATCGTTTAATAGAGCATTGTTTAGTTTCCATGTGTATATGGGCTTTTTGTTGTCTTTGTTGTTATTAAAGACCAGCCTTAGACCATGGTGATCTGATAGGAAGAATGGGAGTATTTCAATCTTCTTATATTTATTGAGGCTTGTTTTTTGACTGATTATATGGTTTATTATGGAGTAGGTGCCGTGAGGTGCTGAGAAGAAGGTGTATTCTTTTGTTTTAGGACAATATGTTCTGTAGAGATCTATTAATTTCAGTTGGTTCATAGTCTCTGCTAGTTTTACTGTGTCCTTGTTCAGTTTCTGTTTCCATGATCTGTCCATTGGTGAGAGTGGCATGTTGAGGTCTCCCACTATTATTATGTGGGTTACAATGTGTTTTTTCAGCTTACTAGGGTTTCTTTTATGAATATGGGTGTTCTTGTGTTTAGAGCATATATGTTAAGTATTGAGAGTTCCTCCAGACAAATTTTCCCTGCAATGAGCAAAAGTGTCCTTTCTTATCTTTTTTGATATCTTAGTTGAAAATCTACTTTATGTGATTTTAGAATGGCTACTCCAGCTCATTTCTTAGGGCTGTTTGCTGGGAAGGTTTTTTTCCCAACACTTTACTCTGAGATAGTGTCTGTCTTTGTCTCTGAGATGAGTTTCCAGTATGCAGAAAAATGCTGGATTCTGTTTATGTATCCAGTCTGATAGCCTATGTCTTTTTATTGGGGAATTGAGTCTATTTATGTTAACAGATATTAAGGAATAGTGGTTGCTGTTTCCTGCTATTTTTGCTTTTTGACATAGAGTTGTGCCTGTTTGTTTTTCTCCTTTTGGTTTTCTTGCTTAGGTATTTTCTTGTTTTTACTAGGATATGGTTTCCTTCCGTGTATTGGGTTTTCCACCTATAATTCATTGTAGTGCTAGGTTTGTGGTCAGATATTGTGTAAATTTAGTTTTGTTCTGGAATGTCTTGGTCTCTCCATCTATGGTGATTGAGAGTTTTGCTGGGTATAGCAGCCTGGGCTGACACTTGTGTTCTCTTAGGGTCTGCATGATGTCTGTCCAGGATCCTCTAGCTTTCATAGTCTCTGTTGAGAAATCGGGTATGATTCTGATTGGTCTGCCTTTATATGTTACCTGACCTTTTTCCCTTACTGCTTTTAGTATTCTTTCTTTCCTCTGGGCACTTGGCGTTTTGACTATTATGTGTCATGAAGAATTTCTTTTCTGGTCCACTCTATTTGGAGTTGTGTAGGCTTTTTTTATGCTCATGGTCATCTCATTCTTAATTGTAGGGAAGATTTCTTCTTTGATTTTGTTGAAGATATTTACTGTGCCTCTTAGTTGATATTCTTTGCCCTCTTCTATTCCTATTTTCCTTAGGTTTGGTCTTCTCATTGTGTCCTGGATCTCCTGGAAATTTTGGGTTAGGAGCTTTTTGGCTTTTGCATCTTCTCTGACTATTTTGTGTATGTTTTCAATGTGGTCTTTGGCCCCTGAGATTCTCTCTTTCATCTCTTGTCATCTGTTGGAGATGCTTTTATCTGTGACCCCTGATTTCTATTTTAGGTTTTTTACCTCCAGGGTTGTCTCTTTTAGTGTTTTCTTTACTGTTTTCATTTCCATTTTAAATTCATTTTTCAATTCCTTCATCTCTTTAGTTCTGTTTTCCTCTAGTTCTTTGATTTCTTTGAGTCTTTTTCGTGTTTCCTCTTTAAAAGCTTCTATTTCTTTTTGCTTTTTTTTTTTCTGTTCTTGTTTAAGTGAGTTATTCACGCTTTTCTCAAAGATCTCCATCATCATCTTGAGGTATGAATTCCGGTCTGAGTCTTCTTTTTCTGGAATGTTTGGCATTCCACTGCTTGCTGTGATGGGAGTGCTGGGTTCTGATGTTACCAGGTTGTTTTGGTTTCCATTGCGTAAGTTCTTTCACTTTCCTCTTGCCATCTTGCCTGTGATTATATGTGGTCTTGTTGTCAGTGATTGGTTTCCATCTCTCCTGTGTACCTGGCCTGTGTCCCTGGATCTCCACTGTTTTAGCTGGCAAATGGCTTGAGCATTTGGTCCACACGCAATGTCTTTCCAGGTGGATAATAAGTTCGTATTCCAGGGTTCTTGCTCACCTGAATCAATCGTGGGCCGCACTTTCTGAGTGTTCAGCCCAGACCTCTCTGCGCTCCAGCTACTCACAGTGCAGTCTCACCAGGCCTGTGTCCCTGGATCTCTGCTGTTACTGGTGGCAAATGGCTTGAGTGTTTGGTTCACAAGCAAGGTCCTTCCAGGTAGAAACAGAGTCCCTAAGGCAGAGTTCCAGCTCCCCTCAACCAATGGGGGTGGGGCGGAGCTCTCTGAGCACCAAGCCTAGCTTCTCTCCGCCCCAGCTACTCACAGCACAGCACAGTCTCACCAGGCCTGCGTCCCTGGATCTTTGCTGTTCCAGATGGCAAATGGTTTGAGCGTTTGGTCAGCATGCAAGGGCCTTCCGAGTGGAAGCCCAGTCCCTAAGGCAGAGTTCCTGCTCCCCTGGACCAACCAGAGGGCCACAGTTAACGTGTGGTAGGCCTAGCCCTCTGTACACCCCAGCTACTCACAGCACAGACTCACCAGGCCTGTGTCCCTGGATCTCTGCTGTTCCAGGTGGCCAAAGTTTCGTTTTTAAATAATGGCCCAAACAAATGATTTGAACTGAATTAGTTTTCAAACATTCGCACATAATATCTTGTTTATTCTCAACTTCCCAGCATTTGGAAAATTGGTTATTTTCAAGAGTTCAGTTCTACTCTGAGAAAAATTATGGTTCCTTTTTCATGTGAATTGTATCAGGGGACAGCCATAGAGAATGCCTAGCTTGGACATCTCAGGGTTTGCTGCTTTCTTCATGAAGATAATTTACATCACCTTTCCCATTTCACATAAACTCCACTAACGTTTGTCCAAAGCCTGCATAGGATGACACAGTAGGCATGCAGAGCTATTGCAAGAAGCTCTCAAGCAGCTTTTTTCCCCCAGGTAAAGCATGGTTAGCAAAATTTACAAACCCTTGACCTAATGATTCATTTCTTAACTGAAATTTTTAATCAGGATTTTTGGCTTGAGACCTCCTTTGGCATCTGACTATATATATCCTAAGGCATTTCTCCTCAAAATAGGATGATATTTTATCTCTTTGGAGGTGGATCAGCTCTACTTTTGCCTGAGTACAGTGGGTGGAATAAGTAGTTATGGCCCCACCCTTTCAATCCCTAGAGCATCACCTTCAGACTTGATGTTTGAGTTACTGTAGTGATAATCTGTGCACCTGTGAGGGTTTAAATACCTTCATCTCTTTCACTTTAAGATGCATATAGTACCTGAAGTGCATACAAGAAAGCTTACTATTACCTTTCCATAAAATCTTAGTTATTAACTGGAATACATACATACATACATACATACATACATACATACATACATACATACATACATACACACATACATACATACACATTACTTTTGTTTTCATTTTTTGAGTTCATTAGAAAATGTTCACTACCTTCTCTGGCCACCTTTCGAACTGAAGAATAGACACTGAGACCTTACTCCCTACGGTCCCTTTGGTAGGAGTCAAGAACACCTCGTCCCAGGGCTGCGTGCACAGTAAAGCACTGCATGAGGAGCTGAATTCAGATCACAAGGACACACATGAAACCGCCAAATGTAGTTGTTAGCCTTTAATCACAGGGCTGAGGAGATGGCGGCAGAAGGCTTCCAGGAGCTTGCTGGCCACTCAGCCTAATGCAGTCAGTGAGCTCTGGGCTCATTTAGCGCTAGCTCTAAGATAAATAGAAGTTATTGATTAAGACACCCAAACATTGATTTATATCCTTTCTATGTATACTCACATGTGTGGGCACACACATACAAACACACTCGCACACACACTCACACATTCACAAATACAACAAATGAAAACAAACTTGAAAGAATCCTTTGTGTCTAACTGGGGCAGAAAAGTAGACCTTGAACACAGCTCAGTCAGAAGTTGCTGTTACCCAAACTTGGGTCCACATATGTTTTTCTCATACCAGCCCCAGGCTGTGGCTGGAAATCTGATTTAGTTGTTTTTTGATCATAACAAACAAAAAGTATGGTTTCCTCAGTCCATACTTTGAGAAATTGTGGCAAGGCTAAATTTTCAGTCATTGGCTCCCATGTACCTGCCAGTGACAAAAGGGCAAGCTAGCTTAGGCGTGCCGATACAGTTACACAATAGAGCAAACCACTGACCCGGTCTGACTGGCATCACTTTCAAGCCCACAGCCTGCTATGAAAAGCAATTGTAGTCAACAAATTTCTTTTCCCAAAATGTACAAGTTTAATAGGAAACGGGACGTACCTTTTAGCTTCCATCTTGTTCACTAAAAGTAATGCAGACAGTCCCACTGAGAGCAACTCACTAATATGAAGCATTTATCTTCATAAGATCTGACAGGCTGTCCTTAGGTCATCATGAGCAAGGACTTTCCTTTTTGAGAAGTGGAATAGTCTCCTCTTGCTGTTGATATGTCTGTTCTCTCTGCTGCTCTTGCCAAATTAACCACTTCATGTTGGGGTACCTCGTTATCCATAATCAGGCATGTGACACTCTTTTCCAACCCTTGATGTTAAGAGGAAACTCGGTTTTCAAGTTACACAGTTCACAGAGAGGGGGAAAGAAACTGAAGATGAAGGCTCAGCCATGCACAATGGGGGGTGAAACTGAAGCAATATTCGATGTGATTTTTTCCATCTAAACTCTGAGTTGGATTCAAAGGAGAGGAACAGTGTCCTATAGTTTCCTTGTGTCTGTCGCTGTTGGCTCTTGCCCTGGGTGACAGGTGTCAGTGACTACCTAACAGACCTTTGGAAAAAAGCAGACCCTGTGCAACTTCATAGTTCTTTGGTTTCTCTATCCTCTATTCTTAGAATGTTCCTCGTGAGATTGAGGAAACCGAAGACATAGTCTGAGGAGGTGACCCAATTAGTATTGTCTGTATGTATGTAGATCTCATGCCATCCACCAGGCCTGAACAACCTATAAGAAACCACAATCCTTAAGAAAAATTGTTCCCCCACCCCAGTAGTCATCCTCTACCAGTAGTTCCTCAGCTATGGGCAGTGCCTGATGTTCTGCCCCGCATCCATACAGAAACTGGGGCTGGTTTGATGTACAGGTCTATGCAGATAACCACTGCAATAATTGTTCTGCCTTTACCAGCAGACACTTGTTCACAGCTGTCCTCAAGATGCCTGACTCTTACCAACTTTCTGCCACCTTTTCCATGATACCCCCTGATCCCTGCCAGGGGAGGGGTGGAGGAATATAAATGCCACTTATGTGACTCCATGGTCACTGATTCTCTGAATTTGGACCACTGATGAACCCTTGCATTAACCAATACCCACTGCAAAGTGAAGCTGGTATAATGAGGCCATTGATCTTTAGATATCAGTTTGATACTTGGTCCATAAGCAAATAAATAGAAGTACCTTTTCCGTTTGACTTATGACTTCCCCAACCATGGGTTCCAAGCCAGGCCGACAGCACCAGGCAGGAGTTTTATCCTGTGGTGAGGGACTTGAATCCATTTGTAAAACGTGATTTGTTACTCTGATGATTTTCATGCCGATCATGTAACTTGCAGCACTCACAGCTAGGGAATACTGTTGACAAATTTATTTCTAGTCAGTGAATAAGACCAGTGTCAAGTACAATGGCTTGTATTATTTGATGAGTCTCTGCTAATCCCCAACAAACATCTCAATGGGCAGTATCTTCTAGCCAGTACTGGGATTTTTATATAATAACTTGAGGCTTTCATGAAGGAGCATTCTTTCTTCATGTACAGTACGTTCATTCATTTTAATTCTGTTAGTGCACTTATAGATAAGTAGATCTCTAAATTATTTTTTCGGCTTTCTTTGTGTGAATTGTTCTTCTCCCACCTCTCTATCTCCCTCATAGCATCCCCTCCTCACATCTGCAGCCACGGTCTAGTAATGGCAACTGTGCACCATGGCTGTGTTTTAACTATCTATGTTAGATGTTTTATGCCCATGGTACATGTGAATCTCTAAAACTGATGGTTTCCTGAGATACTAGTTGATGGTTAAAGGGAATTAAATTGAGTTATCTGTGGGGAGATAACAGCACTTGTTCTATCTTTGAGAAAAATATTTACAAAACTTATTTTCACAAAGACTTTAGAACACTTTGAATTTTATGAATATCTGCACATTTTCCTTGCCAACTTCTCAAAGGCCAGAATTCCATTTGTAGTCATATGCTTATTTCCCTAAAAACAAAAATACCATGGGGGGTGGGGAAAATATGTCTAACTTGGAATTTTGGTTCAGTTTAAGAGTCAGAAGAAGGGATTAGGGATGGAATGGAGGTGGAGCTCCAAAGATTTAGAGGTGTCATGCTAGCACTTAGTTGCCTCAAACTTTGTGTCCACATCTGTCTTGTGTCTGTGAGTCTCGTGGTGCTAATATAGCAGCCAGGGCCAGGCAAGGCAGGGAAGATGCTCCCAAAGAAGCAAGTAGTCCTGATGAGCCATACAGCTGTGAGAATTGGACAGTGTCTGTCTTCTGCTAGCCTTCTGCTCCAGTGTGCCAGTTTCTCAGCTATCTCGGGAACCTTGTGTTATTCACCAGCTTCTCTGTTATGTAACTAGAAGGCAAAGCAATACACATTCTCTCTTACTGCTGCTTCTGGGTTCCACTTAATGACAGTAGAGAAAACCCTCAGTGTGGTTTCTATAGTCTGTAGAAACAACTTCATTATTACCCAAAAGGAAGAGAGCTGTGCTGTCTGTTTTTTTTTTTTTTACATCAATTTGACACAAACTGTAGTCATCTGAGTGTAGGGAACCTGAATTGAGAGATTGCCTCTGTAAGAGAAGATGTTGGCAAGCCTATAAGGATGTGTGAGGGTCCAGCCCATTGTGAGTGGTACCATCCTTGGGTTGGTGGTCCTCAGTGCTGTAGGAAAGCAAGCTGAGCAAACCATGGATAGAATCCAATAAGCACCATCCATCAGTGGCTTTGATGCAGAAAGATCTGTGTCCATGTTTCTATGCTATGTGAGTTTGTGCCATGGCTTCCCTTAGTGGACTGTGATTTGGAATATGTAAGCCTTTTCTTCTCCAGTTATTTCTGGTCATGTTGCATCACCACAGCAAGAGCAACTGTAACTAGGACACAAGGTTAAGTGAATATTGGGAAAGGGAATGGTGTTCCGTATGCCTCCTATTAACTCTAAAGGAAGTTTTAAGGCCAAAGCATGAATGCTATCTTGAAGCTGATTTCTCCCCTTTCCACTTAGCTTTGCTCTATAAGTCTCCCCATGTTTGCTAGCTTTTGTTATCCCAATCCCACCCCCCTATGCCCCACCCTACTCCTCCCTAATGGATGCTCAGACCCCCTAACTGATCCCTAAGCCTGCCTCTTATTGGAAAATCTGCCTTTCTTCTGTTCTATTTTTTTCTATATTTTTGGATGTGTAAGCTCTTCAGAAAACCACTTTCAAAGTATCTCAGCACAACGTCAGGTGACAGCTAGAACACCTGGGTGGCCAGGTCCCCGTTAGGCATCTACAGAACCTGTTGTAGGACCTGAGTTACCCACAGGTGTAAGTTTCAGCTTTACACCTTGAATATCCTGGATTTGATTTATACATTTTCCTATATGGAGCCACAGGAGAAGTCAGTGCTTGAGGGATCTCTTCACATCAGCTGTAGGTGTTACTTCTGCTCATTAGTACAGTTTGCCTTCCTATATGCCACACCATTTTAAGTTGCCATCTATTGGCAGCTTAGTTGTTTAACATGCCAGCCATGTACTGCCAGGCAGGAGGAAAAAGTTGGCTCAATAGAGAACCAAATCAACCATGCAACCTGTCACTTAAGCTTTTCCCAGAAGACATTTTATAAACCAGCTGCCCAGCATGTTTTTCCTCCTATTCCTTGGCTCCCTCCCCTCCTTCTTATTTATAAGAGCATGAAGTTTGCAGCATTGATTTCTACAGGCTCTTGGTAACACCATACCTAACTGCCAGAAACTGTGGATGTTTGGCAGAATGCTGGTTTCTAGGGTACCTCAGTGTTCCTTCTAGCTGCAACCTTGTCAGAAAAGATCCCTCCATACAGGGTTAGTTATTTAAAATAAGCTTTTATGCTTGGATAAGTGAAGCAGCTTTTAAAAAGCTCTAGATTAAGAGTCTGCATCTTGGGATCTGCTTTTGCTTATTTGGTTCTGTCATTCTATAGAATCTCTTGAATCTGAGTCAGAGACCCACCTCACAGTCACATGGCACACTCTTATTCCACTGTTTCCTGGAGAAAGGTCCCAGAAGTATGAAGTGTGGCAGCCTTTTCCCAGGAGATTCGTGAGTAACCGTGTCTCTGCGGTAATATTTCCAGAGCAAACTAATATTTACATTGGCTTTGGTTTAAAAAAAATATCCCTGGGCACTTCCAAGAGAAATTGGTGTCATCGCTTATGTTTGTAAATATTTTCTCTGGACTCCACTGGCTCGGTCCACCAGCATGGTTCAAACAGCTAAGGTATCTGAGCATGGGTAAAGATAAGCAGTCGTGAGTGGCTTTTCCTTTGTTATCATGTTAGGGTGGTTTTTCCCTGTGAGACTTTTGTGGGAATTTACTTTCCATAAACTTTTTGTTCCCTGCTCCCCAGTGACAGTGGCATCTCTCTTCAATGTTTCAGCAAGCATCCTTTCAAAGTACATGCTTACTGAAGCTCACTGTCTCAGGATCTTTAATTTTATTTTATTAATGAGCAACATGTCCTGGCATTTGACAGTGTTCTTTTTCCTTTGCACATGATAGCTTATTCCACCCCTTTTCACCTGGATGTTCTCTCCGGGGTCAGCATGAACTTGGACCAGGGCAACACCTGCGGGCTGTACTCTGCCTGTGGTTGTTCTGTGTTTCTCTGGACAGCTCAGTCACTGGAGAGTGACTAAGGCCCTGGAGTGTGGCTTTTACTGACAGCATTACATCTCAGGGGTAGGCTTCCCAATGATCAGAAAGATTTCTTTACCTCATTTTGATTTCTTCCTGATTAGCTCTGCTGAAGTATGCTTCTAGCTATGAGTTTAAATTGTTTGTACCTTTAGATTTGACAGAAATGTCCAAGTAAAAACTTAGAGTTCAAGTTTTTGGAGTAATATATATGTATACATATATATGTATATCTGTAGTGCATATATATTTGAAAAAACTCACTATCCTTTACCACAACAAAATAAATTTAATAACTTAAGTTTTGTACATTTTAATTGATTTCAAGATTATAACAGAAAGAGGCAAACTCTCTTCCCTCATATTTTAAAAATCAGGATGTAACAGGGTTATCATTTACAAGTGTCCCATGTTTGAAACTTGGTCCATCATCAGCAGAGTTTAACTGCCTCTTGGAATAAATAGAAAACTTACCTAGATAACTGGTCTTTGATTTTCTAACATCACAAAGACAAATATAATATTACCTGCCAGGAATTTCCAGTGTGCACTTTTATATTCCCAGTGACCAGTACTGAAAAGGCCTTGCTAAGATAATGATAGTGACCAGTATGAAATTCTAACTTTCATTTTAAAGCATGAGATTTGGGAGACAGGTGGCCCAGTGAGGATAGAATTCTACAAAGTTCATTTTCTCCTCTGGGACACTGATGCAGAGTGAGTTGAAATATTGGGTTTGAAGTTTAAGAGATCAATAATCAAAATAATGATGGAAAGAAACTAGTTCATCAGACCACCAATGGCTTATACTCTAAGACCAAGAATCAACAAATGGAACATCATGAAATTGCAAAGCTTCTGTAAGGCTAAGGACACTGTCATTAGGATGAAATGACAACCAACACAATGGGAAAAGATCTTTGCAATCCTACATCCAACAGAAAGCTAATATCTAATATATACAAAGTACTCAAGAAATTCAACTCCAGAGAAATAACACTATTAAAAATGGGATACAGAGCATTAAAGAAAAAGATTTATCAACTGAGAAATATTGAATGGTTGAGAAACACCTAAAGAAATGTTCAATGTCCTTAGTCACCAGGGAAATGCAAATAAAAACAACCCTGAGATTCTATCTCACACCAGTCAGAATGGCTAAGATCAAAAACTCAGGTGACAGCAGATGCTGGCAAGGATTCGGAGAAAGAGGAATATTCTTCCATTGTTGGTAGTATTGTAAAACTACCAACCACTCTGGAAATCAGTCTGGCAGTTCCTCAGAAAATTGGACATAATACTACCTGAAAACCCAGCTATATCACTCCTGGGCATATACCCAAAAGATGTTCCAACATACATCAAGAACACATGCTCCATCATGTTCATAGCAGCCTTGTTTATAATAGCCAGAAGATGGAAAGAACCCAGATGTCTTTCAACAAAGGAATGGATACAGAAAATGTGGTATATCTATAAAATGGAGTACTACTCGGCTATTAAAAACAATGAGTTCATGAAATTCTTAGGCAAATAGATGGATCTAGGAAATATCATCCTGAGTGAGGTAACCAATCACAAAAATACACCCATGGTATGCACTCACTGATAAGTGGATATTAGCGCAAAAGCTCAGATAACCCAAGATACAATTCACAGAGCACATGAAGCTCAAGAAAAAGGAAAACCAAAGTGCGGATGCTTCAGTTCTTCTTAGATGGGTGAACAAAAATATTCTTAGGAGAAAATATGGAGACAAAGCTTGGAGCAGAGACTGAAAGAAAGGCCATCCAGAGATTATCCCACCTGGAGATTCAGCCCTTGTACAGCCACCAAACTTAGACAATATTGCTGATGCCAAGAAGTACATGCTCACACAAGCCTGATATAGCTGTTTCCTGAGATGCTGTGCCAGATCATGACAAATATAGAGGCCAGTGCTCACAGCCAACCACTGAACTGAGACAGGGTTCTCAATGGATGAGTTAGAGAAAGGATTGAAGGAGTTGAAGGGGTTTGCATCCCCATACGAACAACAATACCAACCAACCAGAGCTCCCAGGAATTAAACCACTATCCAAAGAGGATATAAACCACTATCCAGAGTGGACCTATGACCTCAGCTACATACATAGCAGAGGGTGACTTCTTTGGTCATCAAATGGGAGGAGGAGCCCTTAGTCCTGCCAAGGCTTGATGATGCAGTATAGGGGAATGTCAGGGCAGGGAGGTAGAAGGGACTGGGTGAGTGGGTGAACACCCTCATAGAAGCAGAAAAAGGGGTGTTGGGATAGGGGATATAGAGGGGAATCAGGAAAAGGAGATAACATTTGAAATGTAAATAAAATATATCCAATAAAGTCAGTAAAGAAAAAAGAAAAGAAAGTAGTGCATAATAAATTTATATAATTTTATGAATAACTGGAAGACAAGAGCTTCTAGGTCTCCAAGACAAAGTAATTTGAGGAAATGAAAACCTTTACCTGAGTTTATCAAGGCACATGATATACCTGTTTGAAATATGACCCTGTGCCTGACTCATAAGCAGAATTAGTATATGCTAATAACAATTTCAGGTATTTATGGAGATAAAACTTTACTCTGATTTGATCACTGCATATTATATACATGCACACACGTGCATTCAAACATACACATGCATACACACATGTATGCATACACACATGCATGCAAATACACATGCATGCATACACACACATGCATGCACACACACATGCATGCAAATACACATGCATGCATACACACACATGCATGCACACACATACATACACTGAGAGAGAGAAATAGAGACAGAGAGCAGAGACAGGAAAAGAGACATTGGAAGACAGACAGGCAGAGATACAGAGAGGGGAAAGGGGGAAGAGAGATGGGGACAGAGGGAGAGGGAGGGAGGGAGAGAGAGAGAGAGAGAGAGAGAGAGAGAGAGAGAGAGAGAGAGAGAGAGAGAGAGATTGTTGTATCATACCATACACGTTTATATACTTAAAATAACAATGTGGCTGAGAAGAAGCCTTTCAGCCTCTCTGAGTTTCTGTTTCCTCATAAATAAAATTCTGCAATCTCATCCCCAAATGGGGCTTTGAGATAAGAGTTAAATGAAATTATACTTAAAGGACATTGAGAGTTCAATCTCTGGCACAAACTATGTAGACATTGATACCTATAAAATGGATAGATAATAGGTTTGTTGCTTGACATATATATATGTATATATATATACACATATATATATATGTATATATAACCAGACAGATGATAAATAGAAAGATGGCTAGATTGACATGTTTTATACTTAATTCTTTGCTTACTTGTCAAATTCCTCTATATCTCAAGTGACCTACTTCTAATGTGGTTAGAAAACAACTGTTGGTTTGTTTGTATTTTTTAGAAATTCAGAAGCTAGGAAAAAGTTTAATTTACCATATACTTTTCTTTATAAATTATCAACAACTTCTAGAGGTAACAGATTTTAAAGCACTCAACTGTATAAATATTTAAGTGAAATCTGTTTGGTGTAGAATATGGATGCTTTGGTTCTGCTTTTGAATTGCAAACACAGTAGAAATAATTATGTACCACCAATAATTGACTAGAAGTTCATAATGAGCTCATGTCTCCTGTGGGTGGATGAGATAATGTCTGTAAAACACCCAAAGCTCCTGAATCCAAACTATGCATCCATCTTTGTATGTCCTGATGATGTTCCACAAGATACGGATTTTATTCAAATTCTCTCCGGACTCAATGAGGTCTAATTGACCAGGCATATTTTCTGAAAGAAGATTTCTCATGCAAGAATGCTTCTGAAATAGTATTATTCATGTCTTTGATTAGAGCTACATGTAACCATCTTGAGAAGATGGTTATCAGTCCTGTTTGAGACAGTGTAGTAAGATGGAATAATTACGTGGCCATGGTTACTAGGGGCTGAGAGCAGCATTGCACCAGCAGCATAGTGTCCGTGGTGAAAGAGACTTCCTTTGTCTGAACAATGTAAAGTACAGGACAACAAATACTAGCTCTATTTGTTCCTTGACTAGACAACCTCAAGCAGGATGAGAACCTAAGCAGTATATAGAGGACCTATTCTTTGGTTTCTCTGCTGTGGTCTCAAAATACCTAAGGCTGAGACTTTGTAAAGAGAAGACATGTATTTCATTCTTTGTTTGGGACACTGAAAGTCTAAGATTGGCATTTGTATTGATCTGGCTCTGCTAAAGTTTAAGGCAGGTGGCATCATGGCAGGAGCAGAAATGAGAGAGGTCGCTTACTGAGATGGGACACATTGTAAGGAAAAGCCAGCCTTTCTTTCTTTATAGCAACACACTTGTGTAAAAACTAAAGTTCCATGAGAACTATCTTCCCTAAAACAGAGCCTTCATCCCTCACCACCCCTTGTTCTAGTCTTTATCTTTTTTCAGTTCTTTTAATTATTTTATTTATTTACATTTCAAATGTTGTCACCCTTCCTGGTCTCCCCTCTGCAAACCTCCTTCCTATTCCCCTCCCCTTTGCCTCTAAGAGGGTGCTACCAAACCCACCCACCACTCCCACCTCACCCCTCTAGAATCCCTTTTCACCGGGGCAACAAGCCTCCTCAGGACCAAGTACCCAACCCTTCCACTGATGCCATATAAAGCAATCCTCTGCTTTATTTGTATCTTGAGCCATGGACCCACCCATGTGTACTCTTGGGTTGGTGGCTGAGTCCCCGGGAGCTCTGTAAGGTCTAGTTAGTTGGCATTGCTGTGCTTCCTACGAGGTTACAATCCCCTTCAGTTCCTTGAACCCTTCCCTTAACTCTTGAGTCCCCAGTAGTCTTTATTTTTTAACAGTCCTATAACTTGAAAACTACTACTTCAATTAACAGAATTTTAAACAGAAAATAACAACATATAGAACACAGAAAGTAGAAAGAGAACTAATTCATCTTGACCACTTATTACACACACAAAAAAAAATGAATTGTTTCTATGTATAAGAATATTATTATTGTCTGAATAGAAAAAAAAGTTTATCTCTTCTGACCAAGCTTCTTTCTGGGTGACTTTCTTAATCATGACATCCCCAAAAAGATTCATATCTGTCTTGTCTTCATATAGCAAACTTCTTAATGTAGTTTTGTGTATAAGTATATCTGTATGTGTATGCATGCATGCACATGTGTGTGTGTGTGTGTGTGTGTGTGTGTGTGTACTTGTTTATAAAGCCTCATGCAAAGGACAAGTGTTTTCAAATAGGTTAAAATTTCTTAACTTAAAGGATAAGAACTATATTTTATTTTGTTTCTTTTTTCACACAGTAGCTAGTAAATGACTGAATATATATTTATACTCCTTAGATAGTTGCTAGTTATGTGACATCTTTGGAAAAGAGATGAGATTAATTACACGGACCTTCCGGATTTACCTTGAGTGGGAATAATAGCAGTTTCTGACATTACTCCTCTCTGATCGGTGTATCTCTACAGACATCTCAGAAATATTCACACATTATCGCCAAAAGTTCACCCTTTTCCCATCACCTGTTGGTCCATCTTAGCAGTTGATAATGTACTGAGTATAATTTCTTTTTAAAATTATTTTATTGGATATTCTCTGTATTAACATTTCAAATGTTATCCCCTTTCTCCCTACTCCTACCCCTCTTCCCCCTCCACTTGCTCTCCTGAAGCTGCTTCCTCTCCTAATCACCCTCTCCACCTCAGTGCCTTGGCTTCCCCTACACTGGGAAAATGTGCCTTCACTGGACCAAAGGCCTCTCCTCCCATTGATGCCAGATGAGTGTAGATTCTTACTGTAGTCTCACCAGGGCTTGGCTTACTGGCTGCTGTTTGTTCCGTATTCCAATAAGAACCTGGTCACCCTCTCTTGTTCATTGTCCCCCATATCCAACTAGTCACTATGCTCCGTCTCTCCTAGCTTTCTTTAGATTCTCTATCTTTACTGCCACATCTTTAATTCAAGCCTTGCTCCTGAAATAATCTCCTAACTTGTCTCTCCATTGGCCTAGGTCACTTTACTGTATACGTACAATGGTTTTTAAAGGTTTAAAATGGATCATATTGTTTCCAATATAATTTTCTTTAGTGCTACCTCACTGCTGTAAAGACGAGGTTTTCGTTTTCGTTTCGTTTTTAAGTAAGATGCAAGATATTTCTCAAACCCTCACCTCTTTCTTCTTTTACAGAACTTCTCACTTCTTAATCTTGGTGTTCCTACCCTGACAAAAACACTTTCTTATACATAATCGACTGTTAACTCCCCCAGGGCTTCACCACCACCACCACCTTCACCCATCTCAGCACCTTCAACATGACTCTTCTCATAGATTTCCTTACTGTGACTGCCTCACAGCCTGAAAATTATTCATGTGTTTCCCTCATATTACACTAGACAACAAAATCTCAAAGGTCAGAGGTTTTTGCCTACTTTCTATGTAAAATAGCAATTTAAAAACAGAAGGTACAGATAAATGGATATTTAAATAAGCTATCGATGCTTCAATTTGTTTTTTTTTTTTTTTTGTTGTTGTTGTTGAACATCATCTAATATTAAGCATTTACTAAATGCTTGCGCCAATTTTAAACTTTTAGAAAATTTCCAAACCTTACTGTAAAGCACTTGCAAACAAAATATCTTCACATAGACCCAAAGTCTATGCATTTCAGAGCACTTCTATGAGAATGGCCACTGTGGAGTTGTGGAGCTTTTCATTGGCATTTTCACTTTCACCATCAAAGATAATTTTATGCACTCCTCCACCACCAACCAGTCGACAGGGTTAGAACTGCAAGAACAATTAGCTTTCATCAGTCTTGCCCATTTCCTGCATTCATTTCTTCAAGCTCTTCAAACATAAGAAGTTTATCTGAGGAGATGCTATTTTAAAGGAAAGGCAGCTAAGGATCAGAGAAAGGAAAGTACCTGCTCACCATCATTTTGTTAATAACTGTGAACAGAGATTCAAACTTGAGTCACCCTACAGTACTCTCTGCACATAGTATTCCAACTTGCTCAGTGGGCCATTTATTCTCATAAAGGATACATCACTGAGATGTGGCACTGTGTGAAACAGACGAATTAACAGAAGTCAAAAAGGCCATAAAACTGGGAGAAGAAAATATGTAAAATTCTGAGCAGGAGGTCTGGAGAAAGGACTCAGCTGGGGAGGCTCAATGCAACTTGTGCTCAGCTGCAGTTACTCTCAGCAGCACACATCTGGGTGGTATTAGAGGGTTACAGAGAATCAAGCATGCACTCTTTTACCCACTAGGGTACTGAAGTAGGATCAGATCGATTTTTCAAAGAACCCACTCCCTATTTAATAGATTGACTTCAGCATATCAAAGCCGTAACAAGTTAAAATAGACTGTGGTTAACTTGGCCAGGGAGAGGTAGTGATTCTCTTCCTTGTCCTTAACTCCTTGCTCTACTTCTTCGAAGGCTTTCCTAGTGTTGCTAATATAATGTGGAGTGGCTCTTCTGGGAACCTAAGGAAACATGAAAGCTGTACTGATAGGGGCATCAGTCCCCACCAGCTGGGTTGCAGCAAGCCTCAGAAAACCTACACCGTTATGTAAGTTTATAGAGCATGGATGCTAGAGAGATGGACCACCCTGTAATTTTACACATAGTGGAGCTACATGGACACTTGTTTCTGGCTTACCAGGGCTCTGACATCTCAAGGTTTTCTGTAGGACACTGACATGAAATGCTTGTGTGGGCTGAGGACAGGGCTGAGAGAGTGATGAGGAACTATTTCAGAACAGATGTCAACAGAGCCCTTTTCTCTGTGCTGAGAATCATCAAATACGTGCTGGTGTGTCTGGCAGACAGAGTGACTGAGGCACAGGCGCCTAAGCATTGAGACAACGAGCTGGCCCCTTGAGAGACTCTCCTGACTGCAGACAAATGAGCTTGGATGAGCGAGTAGCCTTTGCTCATTCTTCGGGTGTATAGAGGTGGGAACTCAGACCAGTTTGGAGTTTAATTAAAGGTGGCAGCTGGCATTAGTGGGTCAGATGACTCTGTGCTCATTCTTGTCACAGGTTGCTTTTTGGTTTTCCCCAGATATTTCTGTTACACTGTTCTCTCTATGACACTGCCCACACATTCATAATTCTGGGCATTATTAAAGTAATAGGACTGCTTTTGCAAATATAAAGACTTGCAGGCAGGGGTCACATGCTAGGGATACAAAAACAAAACCATGAGGATCTTTAAGATTCTGTCATTTGATATATATTCTCCTGATGCAGACTATCCCTTGTTTGAATGTGCCTATTCATACCACTAATGAAAGTATGATTTTCTTGATAACTTAATACCCAGAGGGAAAGGACAGATACAGTTGTAGCATGTCAGTTGTCCATCAGCCTCCATCTTAATGAATGATGGCAGAGACAGGACCTCCAATCTCCTCTCCAAGAAAACTACACAGAGAGAACAGGTTGACAGATCAGGCAATCAATCTAATGCAAGAAAGGATCTCAAATACTTGGGGCTATGAAAGAAATTGATTATATAGATTAGTTATTAAAGACATGCATAATAAGGCTATTTAACTGACTAGTCCAAAAGCCCCCTTTCAAATATAAATTTTAGCTACAGGTATTTCTGAATAGAAAAATCTCCAAATCATATGATTCTAAGGAAGCCAAGGAGGAAAAAGATTGTGTTTCCATTTTATAATCTGGTGACATGAAATCCAGGTAGACATACTTCTATAAAATCTCCCCAAATGACACATTTTGAGATACTGTGTTGGGTAGTATATGATTCCAGCATAAAGTCTCCAGGGAAATGGTTGATGATCCTACTTATAATTGTGCCCTACTTATAATAGTGTGACTTTGCACCCTGCTAAATGTGAGTCTCGGCTGCTAGCTGTCTTGAGTCCCATGAAATGAGTTAATCACCTGTTCTGGGAATGTACTTTGAAAACAAAGAAAAAAAAGTAAAGAATAAGAAAAAGAAAAAAAAAAAAGTGTAATACTCTTTGTGGACAATATCCTTTCTGCTTGGTTAAACTGATATGGTGAGAATTAGGGAAATCCCTGTACAGTATTCCTTCTGTTAGCCACAAAGTCAAGAATTCTCATGATACAACTGACAGACTATATGAACTGTGTGGCTATTTTAAACCCACTTAGAAGGGGAAACAATAATTTTGAGCAACAGAGGGAGGGGCCTGAATGGAAGAAGGGAGAGAGGGAACAAGGGGCACAGGAGAGAAGTCCAGAAGGCTAGGAAGATGAATGGAAATATGCAGAATTTGGGGGTAGAGGGTGGGGGAACCTCTAGAAAGTCTCAAAGACCTGCGATGTGAGAGTTTCCCAGGACTCAATGGAGATGACAGCTAAAATGCCCAACAGTGGGGAGACGGAACTGGAAGACTACCTCTAGTCCATGGGACCACCCACCCATCTTCAAGAATCTTTATCCAGAATTGTTCCTGTCTAAAGGAAACGTGGGGGCAAAAATGAAGCAGAGACTGAAGGAAAGGCTATCCAGTAACCAACCCAACATGTGCTCTCTCTCATGTGCATACACAGAACCCTGAAACTATGGCTGATGCCATGTCATGCTTGCAGACAGGACCCTAGCACGGCTGTCCTCGGAGAGGGTCTATCAGCAACTGACTGAGACAGATGCAGAGCCTTACAGTTAACCTTTAGACTGAGGGTAGGGACCCCTATGCAAGTGTTAGGGGAAGGACTGAAGTAGCTGAAGAGGATTTCAATCCCATAGAACAACAGTGTCAACTAACCCAGACCCTCAGAGCTCTCAGAGACTAAGCCTCCAACCAAAGAGCTGGTGCTGGTCTGTAGCCCCTGGCACATATATAGCAGAGGATGGCTTTTCCTGGCCTCAGTGGGAAAGAATTAACTTAATCCTATAGAAACTTGATGGCCCAGGGAAGGGGGTGCTAGCAGGGGTGAGGTAGGGATGGGTGGGTGAGTGGGGGAACACCCTCTCAGAAGCAAAGAGGAAGGGGGGACCCGGAAGGGAGGCAACATTTGGAATGTAAATAAATAAAGCAATTTAATTTAAAAAAAGAAAAAGTATTCCTTCAAATTCTTAGTAGAAAAGTACTTAAAAATGGAACTCACCATATCTAGTAGCTATTGGGATGGGATGGCCCATTACCAGATTAATACTTAAGCAATGGGGTCTTAAAGCTGTATTGAAAATATTCTCAGGAGATCCAACATATGGGACACTGTCTTATGTTTAGGACAGTGAATTCTTATTTTTCAGGACATTGAGGTTGGAGAAAGATGAGAAACATACAAACACATGAAAATTAAGGTAACTCAGAACAGTCAGTACCATTATCTTTTTTTAAAATAGAAAACACAAGTCTGGGAAGTTACCTGACTCCTAGTAACAGGCTACCTTTACCTTTAAATCAGACTCCATAGAAACAGTTGCTTATTTTGAAGCATTAGGAATAGCTGTCAGTTAATGTTTCCTGTTCTGAAGAAGACAGTGGGAGGTGGAGGAGCTGCTTTTATGTTCTTCTCAAAGGAAAGATGCAGTGGAGAGACAAGGTTTAAGTGGTTTACTTAGCAAAGAAAACACTCCAAAGCGAGCTTGGAATGAACTATCCCAAAGCAGAAATAACAGGACAATGGTTCCATATTGTGTACTGTTTTAAAGGTTTTATGAATATTTATGAGGTAGACTGGGCATGCTTGGAATAAGGTGACCCTTTTCCCTCTCAAACCATGGTAGATCAGATCTCCTTTTTTAGGTAAAATTTTTCCCCTCTGTCTCTCTGGAAAAGTTCGCAAAGGTAGGGGGAGAGTTCCATGAGAAACACAAAAGCCAAGGTTATTTGAGGATACATAACTCATCATTAGTACACACATAGGGAATGCTCAGGCACGAACAATCTAACGTCAACTCTGAAGACATGTGCCCACAAAAGACATTCTGACTGTCAGGCACAGCTACCTGGATACTGCTGTGATTTTCTTGGTTATCTCATAGCTAACTCCTTGTTGAGGCTGTATGACTGGGGTTGTTACTCTCTGTCAGCTAAGACATTTTGTTATCTTTATTATTTTTCTCTGAACAGGTTTCATGTTGAAGGCTGAATTCAGTAGACTAGCAGGCAGCTCAACTAGAAACTAAGACATAGGCTGTTTCTGAGATTCCCTTCTGCTCTAACTACCACTCATATCCACCTCTTACCTTGCAGCCCCATGTTTCTCATTGCTATTATTTTCACAGAAAAGAAATGGTATTCATGAGAGTCACAAGTTGTATATTTAAGGAAGAGAGTGGACTCTCAAACTGGACTCTAAGGTCCTGAGGGCAATGGCTTTGTTTTGTTTGCTTGCTTTATCTTTCTTAATGTTAAACACTGTATGTACAGAAAGGTAATACATAAATATTTGCTATTCTAAATGTTCTAATCGTAGAAAAATCATTACAATCTTTATTGCTAGGGGGGAAAGTATACAGTTAAATGCATAAATTCTAGAGACGGACTATCTCTGAGTGAATCTGACTCAGCCAGACACAATACTTATGCAGATGGCCTGAATGACCTGTGTCTTACTTTCCTGGGACCTCAGGAGTGCCTGCCTTACTGGGTGCTTGTCCAGACTAGGTATGCTAATTAATGTGTGCAGAACATTTAGAAGAGTGTCTGATGTGGAGAAGATGCTGGCTTGATAAGTGTTCGCTACTACCAGCAGTGCTCAGGGCAGGTGTTTTAGCCATTTGGTGAGAAATATCCCAGAACAAATGCTAATGTCATGATGTTAACTGATCACTGTTGAGTGACTCTATGTTAGAATGGTGTCAGTGGGGGTCACAAGTTCTTGTGTAGACTTTTCCTTGTTCAGAGCCATGGTCATATAGCTTTTAATTCCCTTGCTGCCTCTTTATTCATGACAAAAATCCAGGTTTTTCTTTACAAGTAAACAGATTTCCTATGTAGTCATTGTAGTCTAAAGCCATACTCTCTGTTCCTCTCCTGTGAATGCTTATGGGTATCAGTGGATTTCTTCCTTTGGCCTCACTCGCTTAGTCTTGAGTGTAGATGAGCTTTCTCCTTCCTTCCTGCCCTTTCTTCAGCAGATGTGTGTGTGTGTGTGTGTGTGTGTATGTATGTGTGTGTGTGTGTGTGTTCTTCAGTTAGGTAACACCAGGCTTCACTCAAGCTGATCCTGACATTTTTGGCCACTGCTCCTTTGACACTTTGCTTTTTCTCGTCCTTTAGAATCCAAATTACACCGCATCTAAATTGAATTGGGAACACGACGTTTTTCCATTTCCATTCCTCCATCCAGCTGTCATAATCTAGTCTGTAGGTGCCAGTGCCTCTGATACCACTGTGTACCTGATCTCTGACTGGCATTAACCGGCATCATCACTCTGGTTTTATTTCCACAGTACATTCCTCCAGATCTCTGTGTCTGCAATTTCGTCCTGGAACAGTCCTTATCTGTCAGAGCACTGCAAGAAATGCTCGCCAACACTGTTGAAAATGGTGGAGAAGGGGTGAGTACCTGAATTGTGTTCTGGGTTGAGATCGATCACCCCAATTCCCAAAAGCATATTTGACATTTCGCCCCCTCCAGGTTGGAGCTGGAAAACTTCCATGTAGAGATAGGAAACCTTCCTTCCAAGTTTAGATTCCTCTTACTCAGCAGCTCTAGTCCTTTCTCCTTTGAAATGACCAGCTTCCCTCAGAAAATAGATGAGCACACCACTAACGCTGGCTCGGCTCCCTGCTTCCCTCTCTTACCCCAGAATCTACCAAGGAACATGGAGGGTCTAAAAGCACCTTGAGACTAAAAATGTCAGTGAAGCAGGGGCTTTTCCATGGTGATTCTTGCTGAGATTTTCTTATGACTCTGGTTGAACCCAACCAGGTTACAGCAGTTGGGAGTCTCCAATTGTCTCCTGTAGAATTCGGGCTGATTTTGCAGATGATGAGCAAATACAGAGCTCCCTTAAGGTTCTGTTGTCATAACCGTTAAACTGAGAACAGTACTCTGTTATCTTCCAAAACGTTCTCCAGCCAGATGATTGCCCAGATATTCCATAATAATTTTTATTTTCCTACTTCCTCTTCACCCACTCATTTAGGTCTATCATCAAACAGTATAACTTTAGTGACAGGATATTCAAACCCAGTGTCCCTGCCCCATTTCCATTCCCCATCCTCCATCTGATGACACTCTTCTGGAATATTGCAACATCCTGGTTGTTTTCATTCCTTTTGTACTGACTGCCTCCTCCCAATCTTCCCCCTCAGCAGCCATGAAGTTCTTTCTAAAATGCGTGCCCAACTGATTATATTCCCTTGTTTTAAATTCCTTCATTTCCCCAGTAGCTTGGGATGAATTCTAATTGTCCCAACACAGCTGAAAGCCCTACCATATTTGGGGAACCCTATTCAGCTCTCTCTCATCTGTCAATACATCCCACCCAGTACTCAGTGTCCCAGCTACACTAAGCCCCCATGCTCTCTCCAGCATTCCAACCCTCTTTGCTTCTGACCTTACCTCAGCTGTTTCCTCAGTGTGGTACAGCTTTCCTCCTCCTCTGTCTTCCCCTGTGTAATCTCTCATCCTTCGGGGAACTAGTTTAGATATTAGATCATCCCAGAAGCCTCCACTCACCTCCAAGTGAGTTGCACAGAGGACCCAAAGCTCTCCTGTGGCTTTTCTCCGCACTTTGCACTTAGAATACAAGTTTTAGTTGCTTTCTCCTGTCCCAGAAAACATACTGCTCCTAGGGAGGGTCCGATTGCACTTACTAAGAATCATCGTTTATTCTAATTTGACATTGATAAAGCCACACACAATATATTTGTGGTTAAAAAAACAGTGACTGAAGACAAGATTGAACTGATGTTTATATCTTGGTTATTTTCTAGCCTTTAATGTGATCTTAGACAAGACTTTCTAAAGGCGTAGAGCCAGATGCTCTCACCTATATAGGAATAGTGTCTATATCCATGATCATAAATGCCAAAGGTGTGTGGTTCTTCACTATTCTGATTAAATTAATCTGGTTTGGTCAAGATTAATATATTTGGTGATAATTTTTCTCTGTTCCTTAGAGCCTTCTCCTGGGGAGCATCATTTTTGCACCTCCTTTGGCTCTACTCCCTCCTCCTTACATTGACCCCAGCACTCCATGTCTCGGTGAACCCTTTATATTGCCATTTTGATGACACAATAAAATATGTGCTTATTATTCTCTTTCCACAATTCATCATTTGCAGATATCTTTAATGAGAGACCTGACTGATTTTATGTATCACCAGTGCTGATCCCAGATAAGACCTGCTCAATCTTGCCTAATCAGTGGACCCAGGATAGATAAGAGTTGAGAGAGATGCCCAGAATGATTCCCTGATTCTTGTCTTAGTCTGTTATGTTCAAAGAAAATATTTCAAAGGGCTTCAAGGTACTTATCGTTTACCTTGAATCACTTGGTGAATCCTATAAATTAGAAGGTAAACTTTTTTTGTTTCAGTGTTAATCTTATCTTTCCCTTTAAAAAGAACCAGTAACAACTTATTTTCCTGATGAAAGGAAAAGACCATTTTAAAGAAATGAAAGCTGGGTGTCTCAGATTGGAGTAGGCCTACTTGGAGTCAGGTAGAGCTGTGTGTCCTGGGTTAGAGCAGTCCTCCTGTGTTCCTGATTATGGCAGGTATCCTGGAAGACAGGCTGGCAGGAGCAGGGCTGGGGGGCAGGACTAGCATGCTGAACTGCCCTCATATTATTAATTATTCACTGGACAATAGTGACAATATTGGTCCAGTGTCCAAAATGTATCATCTTGTCTTTTTGTGCTAGTCTACGAAATAGAAACAAGCTCCAATAGCTTTGTCCATTCTTGTTATTATCGTTGCTGTTCTTCACTGGAAATCTTAGAGACAGAGATTTTTTTTTTTTCAAAATTATTATAGTTTTGGTATCCACTGGTGACTCTACAGAACAGTTACCTGGATAACAGCTTTAGGTACTGGAACCCACCTGTAATTCTCTCACACCTCCATCTGGGCTCTGTCTTTAGTGTGAAAAATGCTATTTTTATATAATCTCTTGAGTCTGTTTGTTTTGCTTTCCTGAGGTGACTGTGCACATTTACTATTAGCTGTTAATTTGATTTTAGAAGATAATACTCAGCAGAGAAGAAAAAGAAGTTTAATAAATAAAAAGGAAAGAATAAAGAGGGAAGTGAGCTAACACGACAGAGCATAATGAGACTCAGGGGAGCCTGGGGACGTGTGAGTAGGATGCTGCCTCCTTTTGATGGCCTGCTGTTCTGTTTGGAAATGGCCATTTACTACTTTTAAATAAGTATCACTTTCAGTAATGATCATGACTGCCTCCAAACAGAAGGCCTTGAAGAGTGTCATTTTTTTTTCTTCTAATCAAAAATTGGTCCTTGTGTGCTGCACCTGTTCACAGCTGTGCAGCAAACTGGGCATTTCTAAAAAATGATTTTGGTTGTTTACTCTTCTGAATGGTGAGTGTACTGAAGCCCTTTTGCAAAGATTTACCATTCCTGCAGTAATTTCTCTTGTGAACAAAGAAAGCAGAGGAACCTAGACAAATTTAACAGTGGAGAATTATTATTGAAATGTCCTTAGCTGCAGCCAGTGGCCTATGGGAGCCAGCTGTATGTTGAAAGGGAGAATTAATTATGAGGGCCTCTAGACAAAGCAGTCCAGTGCCTTTCAGAGTGTGTCCAAGCTAATCTCACCTTTGCATCACTTTTCTCCTGATCTACTCTTATCTAATTTTATTCTGGGGAAATTACTGAACAATAGACACTTGACATGAGGCCAACTCTGTGACAGGTGTTTGAACTAAACTGCTTACATGCAAATGTTAAAGTCTTTTCACATTTATTTTTTTGTTGACCTCTGGTTTATGGAATGTTCATGAGCAGTTAGCCTGATGTAGAGCCAAAAACAATGTCCTTTCCTGTCCAAGTCAGAATCCCTTCACCCTCTAAAAATAACTAATTTTTAATTCAGCAACACACCTAAGAGTCACACAGATATATTTTCAGTCTTGACTATTCTGGCCACATGATTTCTAAAATAAATTATTTTTCATTTTCTTTGCCTTAATTTCTACCTTCTCAATGTGTACCTTCCACACATAGTGAACATCAAATGAGATCAATGCTCACAACTGCTTATCAGAATGGACAGCAGCACAGCTCCTTCCTTTATCTTTCCCCTTCTTCCTAGCCAAGGTTTTCCATGAAAATTCATACTCCATCAGTGGAAGGAGTCCCTCATGAAATGACCAGATACATATCAAATCTAGAGATACCCAACTCCAAATAGGTCTAATACTAAATGTTACAATGCTTCTAGAAATTAAAACCCTTGATTGACATATTTACTAACTGCATTTCCCCTTAATGATTCTGGCTTTATCAATGTCAGGCCCGTACAACTAAAAGGAGAGGTTAAATGTATATGTATATATGTATGTATACACATATGTATGCACATGCACATACTTATATAAAATAAAGGCTATAGTTGCAATGTGAATGTTTATCCATAACCCAGAAGCATAAAATTATGTTGGACTTTAAAACTTTAACATCTTATATGCAAATACATTCAACCTTCTAACATTGATTGGAAGTGTGACCTGGAAGAATATTACCTCTGCAAAATCCTTCAACATAAATTCCCTCAGAGGGGTTCTTCTCAATTTCCATGTGTTATCTGTACAATAACCATCAACTCTAATATAAGCTTCAGTTTCATTTGTCTTTGTCCTTAGAGAGTGAAATACCATAAAGAGATCATTTGCTAGAGAAATTCTCATAAGTGACTGACGTTCTCATAATACATTGACTCTTCTTGAAGATGGCATGTCAATGCCCGTTGAGAAGCCACAGGCTGTCGCCAAGATCATGTGACCTTATAAACAGGCAATGAAGCGTAGACTTAGATTGTGCTATTTATTTGAAGACCATAAAGTGTGCTACTTTCCTGGGTTTTGGGGTTTTTTTGGGGGGGGTGTTTACAGAAGAGACCACTTCAACTAGTCATATAGTTTTAGCCTCTGACTTTGAGATCTTTTTGTTCCCCTTCTAATTGTCAGAGAAAAACTTCAGATTGAGAATTATGTGATTAGAAAGAGAACAAGACCTGTGGTGGAAATGGGTGTATAATTGTGAATCAGCTTGATACCCAATTACAATGCTAAAAATATTACACCTTTCAAAAAGAGAAATAAAACAAATAATGATTCACCTCCAACAACAGGTAATTCATTACACCCTCAGAATATTTTATAAGGTTTTCTTTGTGTAAAAATACAATGTGACCTGTGTTCATATGGTTATATAATCCTTGCTTGCCTACAACTAAGCCCTGAAGCAGGGTAGCCAGTCTACATCAGAAAAGCCTCAGTAGGTACAAAAATATGAAGTTACTTAATCCTCATTGGTAAAGAGGCACTGCCTTGAGCTGTTCAAAACCTTGCCTTGGTGACTTTCAGTCATCCTCTTTGCCTTCCCAGGGCCACTGCTTTTTAGAGTATTAGCCTGAGGACACCCTCTCTATCCCTCACTTTGTTAAGACCAGGACATCATACCATTTTATTCTTCGCTCAAGATCTCATGGTGCAATGGTAGCATGTCTCATTCCATTAAATTTCTAATTAGTTTGACTTGACATATTTTTTATTTAGAAGGGAGAAACCCAGTAACAAGGACTCTGAAACCTGCCCTCATTTATTTTTTTTTTAATCTAGAGCTGGTTATCAACTCCTATTATGAAACCAATAATATTTTTCTGTTCACAAAATAAGAAATCTCTTGGCAAATTTTTCTCACCTGCAAATGCTTGTCAAAACCTGCTCTTTAAATCTGCCCTGCATTAGAATTCCCTTGCAGATTCACTTGTAACAAGCAGCAAAGCTGAGTGACAGAGGGGTTAGGTTGGGTCCTAACAGTGAAACCCCTTAGAAATATAATTTCAGGCAAATCTCTTAAAGACCTGGAACTTGAATTGCAACATCTCTGAAAGAGGACTTTGTTTAGATGTTCAATCTCTGATGCCTGTGATATACCAGGTTAAAATGGGAAGGTGTTGACCCGTCAGTTCCTCTGGAGTATCTGTTTAGCTGTAACCCATCACTGAGTCCCTGTGGAAATGCTGACCTGCAGCCACTGTGCTTAAAGCTTTGATTTCTATATTTAAACAGAATGAATAAACGTATTTGTTCTTTTTCTGATTTTGGTGTGGGCAAAGATAACCTTCCAAAGTCTATCCAGGACAGCACCTCTGAGGGAGAAAGTGTTGATTATATACTTTGACCTTTTGGAAACATGGTTCTCCTGGGAAATCCTTTATAGAAGGAAGGTTATTCCATCATTTCCACAAAAGTTTTTTCTTCAAGTAGCCAGCCATTATTTTTGAGAAATTAAATGTTATAAGTGAGAAGAATACAAACTAAATGTTTGTGTGATTTTTTTATATGCACCAAATATCAAAATGTATTTATTTTCTTTTCTCCTTTCCCTGTACTTTCTCACTGTTCTTCTAAAGTTGTAATGTGATTCAGGGACTTTGTTTGATGGAAGGATTTGAATGTTTCTTTGATAAGATGATATTTATAAAGAAATGAATTAACTTATATTTCATCTTTAACTTGTTTTTTTTTTTTTTTTTTTTTTTTTTTTTTTTTTTTTTTTTTTTGATAGCATAGTATTTACTCAAAATGTTCTACCTTGAAAACATTACTTCATGGCAAAAAAAATTTAAAGGTGACTAATACACTATTCTAATTCTAAGATAAAGAAATTCCAAATTGCCTGGGACTAGCCATTTCCCTTGGGTAGATTTTTTTTTTTAATGTGAATAGCGTCATGGGAACGTTGGAATTGGGTTACAACACTTTGTGTATTTACTGTTTCTCAGTGACATCAACACTAAACAAAGGAAGAATAACAGCATACGTCCACATGTAATGCTACTTCTAGCTGGGATAAAACAGTGTCCAGTTTGGACATCTCCATCCACTTGCTTCTCAACGTTTCTGTTGTTTCTGGTTTCTGGAGTAAGCCTCAGCCGTTTCCTCAAATGATTTTGAAGCTTTTATCAGATCCTGTGCTCACTAAAATATCCACTCACTGTTTTGTTTCTTACTTTGCTAGCTCAGTGACCTCTCGGAATGGGTATGTTTTTCCCTCCTTAATATACATGTACTTTGCATGGACAACTGACTCCAGCTGTATTTGTAATGACCTGAACTTCTACTTGTTAAATGTTCGGGACGTTTCCATTCTCTGTGCTTCTGCTGTTTTAGAAATAAAATTCAGCTGCACCACATGTCAGTCTTGTAGAGCTGAGAGGTGGCTGCATACTTAGCAATCCCAGCCAGGCACCTTATTCTACCACTCCTGTAGAATCAGGAGAACAGCTTGTCTGTGGAATCATGGTTTGGTTTCATTTTTTATTTTTTGTCATATTTTCCCCTTCCAGATATTGAAAGTTGTTTTCAGTGTTTCTCCTTTTTTTCTTCTTGATATGGTCTAGAGAGTTTGTGTCCTTAGACTTCCGTTTGGTGAGATGACAGAAGTGTGCAGCCCTGCTTTCCTTCAAGCTTCTGGATGCTTCTGACTTCTGGTACTATTATGCAACTCCAGCTCTGCTCATCCATAAGGCTGGAATTCATAATAAAAATGAAAAAAGCTAGTTTGGTGTTCTTTTGTTTTTCATGTGATATCTCCCAAAGTGACCCAACAGAACAATTAAATGTTAATGTCAACAATTAAGAATAGCCATTAAGGTTAACTAGCTTTTTACATTTCTTCATATCTCCATAGAAACATTTTCAAGTGGAAAAAAGACGCACAGAATTTTTAAAGCTCCAGATCTTCTAAGATCTTCCACTTTGTAATTCTTGCTGCAGTGTTACTGTAATTGCCTGTTCTGTGATGATGCCATCCTCTGCTGACGTTAACACTGCACATAGACCAGTATGCCCATGTGGTCCTGATGGTGCTGTGTAACCATGATAACATTTAGCTTTGCTGATTGTTACTAAAGCCCTGGGGCTCTTACCATTCTTGCTGTGGTGCTGAAATGCTGGTGGTCTAGCTTTGTCAAATAACCCTCTCAGAAAGGATGACTTTCTGATTAACATGTTTTTCTTTTTCTTTTAAAAACTTCTTCATGGCAATAATTTAAAAATATTGCTTAAATTTTCATAGAGAATAAACAAGAATTTGGGTATCTGAACTTTCTCCAGTACATTGATATGTTTTCATGAGAGATTCTGTGGAATTAAAGACAAGCAACTGGTGGGGTGGGGTGGGTGACAGCAAGTCTAAGGTAGATTGCAGAAATTGGATTCCAAATCAGGAGAAATCATAGCTCTAATTTATTAGATATGCAGATTTAAGGACATGGTGTGATGCTTGCTTACCTTTTACCAGTAAAGTGCATTTGGAATTCAAGAAACCCTAAGAAAATAGAAACCCTTCCACTTATTTGTTAGACAGTGATTTTGATCATGTAATTCATTTTCAATAGCTACCAGTGTTTAAATTATATATTTGCAGGGAATTGACTGAACTAGAGAAAATAGCTTATATTTCTGTTTTTTCGTAAGATTAGTTAAAAGACCAATTTGCATATTTAAGTAAACAAACATTAGCTTGATGCCAGAGAGCCCCTGATCCCAGTGGGACAGTGTAACCTTCACTTGAGTGGGGAGTGCCTCGTTCTCTAGTTCTCGCTGCTGTCTATCTGGAGAACATGTTGGCATCTTAGATGATGAATGACTATGGGAAGACAGCAGAAATACATACCAGAAGGTCTAGATGACCTAGGGTGTAACACCAAGCCCTGTTCTTCAGGGGCTAGTATAGCTATTTGCAAAAGCTAGCAGTAGGTGTTTCTTTAGCTGCTGTTCTTTTCCAGCTTGGGCTGAGGATGCAAAGGGGAGCGGAAGGTGTCAAGACAAAATAAAGCTTTGTTCCAAAAAAGAAAACTAAGAATGGGTCCTTGGGAGTTTGCTTTAGAAGATCCTTTCCTTGCTGACTTGCCTGAGTCCTGCTCTCTGGGTGTGGAAGGCACAGGAGATATAAATTTGTGGTGGGATTGTCCCTAAATATTGTTGCTTTCATAACTTTGCTATGAGGAAGTTGAGTAGAACATACTGCTTTACCGAGTACTTACCTTTCCTAAAATTATGGCTTGTTTTTAGAAACACTCAGTTATTTCTTAAGTACAGAAATTTCCAGATTTCATTTTTTTATAGGTACAGATAACTCAACTGTGATTACTGAGTCAGCCATGCAGAGAAGGCTGTGGTGTAGATTTTCTAAAATGAAAGACTTTGCTCTGCTCTGCAGTTCAGAGCACAGCCGCAGAGGATAGAAAGATACCTCGTCCCAGCAGCCTGAACAACTGTGTCTCCATTCTTTGCTACCCTGACAATTTTACATTTTATCTTCCCCATGGGCTTTTTCCATGCCAACTCAGTAAAGACAATCTCCAAATGCTGATCCAAGTACAGAATTTACCTGGATTTCAGAATTAATGATTTGGAGGCTCAAATGCATATTATTTCAGTCTAGAAATGGGCCTAGTATCTTTCAACATAAAATATGGCTTCCTAACACTGGGGATAGAGGCAGGATATTAAACAGCATTGCATATCAAAACCTTCTGCTCTGTTCAGTTATCAATATGTGGCTAGTCTTGACCCCATATTTATATCCAGTATCTTTTTATGATAGACATACCCCAGGAATGATTACGAAAGCCTGGGAGAAGTGTAGATACCAGGACTGATAACATATGATCCAGGTTGCCAAGCAGAGGAACTACTGCTATTTCCCAGTTCATTGCTCCTCCTAGGCATCAGTTTGGATGAGTTCCATAGGTGTGAAAACCAGGAGTCAATACATGATTTGCTGCTGTTTTCAGCCAATATCAGTGGGAGAAACAGTGGCTCTGTAATATTCCCAGGCTTATTTCCAAAAACAGTGTCAGAAGAACCTACTGCATGGACCTCCCACCCTTTCTCATAACCCCAATCTTTTCTGAGAACACAAATCCTTTCCAGACGCTTGTCTCTCTCCTCATGTGGAGCCACTTAGACTATGCTGACTTCACCTCTAACTATATTGATTTTAGCTGTAATTTTTATTAGATTTTTATCAGATTCTACTGCTCCTAATGCACTGGAAAATAGCCAATTCACAGCGCTAAATCCCTGACCCTCTCAGGTCCAACACTAACCGGCTTTTCGTGTCATCAGTATTATACTTGCAGGAATTTCAAATGCTGTGTTATTCTGCAAGTCCCTGATGTCCGTCAGTCCATAATTATGTAGCTTTGCCTAAATATATTGACTTGACTTTAATGCTTTTTCCAAATGTAAACAGCCTTTTTTCCCAGTGCATAATAATATCACTCAACACTTAGAAAGATAGCATTTCTGAACTGATCCCCCTGCACGGAGGAAATGTGTTTGTATCTATCTTTCTACTTCATTTATTGAACTCTGCTATTAAAATGCCATTCTAACAGAAGAAAAACAGCCTATATTGTGCTTATTTTTTTTAATCCATGTTTAGTTTAAAAATTAGTTCCTTAAGGCCAACCTTCTAAAGGGTGATGTTTTCATTGCTGTGTGTTATAGGACATGTGCTAAAAAGATATTTTCATGTTTCATATCTCCCATGCTCTGCTCAGTAAGGGCTGCTTTAATATTTCAGGCACATTATGTTACCTCTACACAGAGGTGCATTCACTGTCGATGATCATGTCTTTAGCACACAGATAAGATATGCACCTCTCCAAAGCAAAAACAGTCAATGTCTGTGAGATCTGCTTTATATGCACAAACTTGTTTTAGGAAGAGGAACTTCAGGCTAAATCCAGATTTTTGTTTTCTTACACACCCCAGGGGCTCCTAAGCAGGAAGCTGCTGAGTCAGATTATATGACATCCCTAGAGTCCCCGTATCTCCTGTAGCAGGGTCCAGCTGGCATCAGACCATTTCGTTTGGAGCCCATGAGACCTTGCACAGCGTTTTGTATCAGCTGGAGCAGCTGCTGGACTACAGGCTGGCTTTAAAGGCACAAATACCACCAATAAGAGACAAGCCAGGTCACCATGTTAACAAACTTAGTGTCAAGACTAAAGCACACTACCCGGTGTCCTTTCACACCCCACATAGCCTTTCTAATAGCATCTCTATTTTATAATCTAGTAATGTGCAAATAATATCAATTTGGGGTGAGCAGAGTTTGAGAAACATTGCTATAAGATCTCTTTAGCATTTTTCACAATCTGCTATCCTCTGGACAATCAGCATCATCTTTCTTTCTTCTATCTCTTAATATATATTCCAACATACAGGCATCATTTTATCTTACATTCCCAGTTCCTCCCTGCCTGACGCAAGCAAGTGTGTGTTTTCAGGATGACAACTTTTTTTTTTCTTTTGGTTATTGGCTGTTTTATTTATTTGCATTTCAAATATTATCCCCCTTCCCAGTTTCCCCTCCACAAACCTCCTCTCCTATCTCTCTTCCCCCTGCTTCTTCGAGGGAGCTCCCTTACTCACCCACCCACTCCCACATCACTACCCTAGCATCCCCTACACTGGGGCATCAAGCCTCCATAGGACTAATGGTCTCCCCATTATATATATATATATATATATATATATATATGGATAACAACTTTCACAAGAAAGAAATCGAGCCTCTCTTTAATGTCTCCGAGTTTGTTTCACTGAGATTAAATTTTACAGCTGAGTTCTGGCACTAGCTATGCAGGTGTCATTACCAGTCTTAAGCCAAACCCAATTAGTGTGAGATTGGAAGAAATTTGCTCTAATCAGAAGAAAGGCTACCTAAATCTCCTTAATGGCAGCATAAGACTTTATTTGTGTAAAGAATTCACAGTGATTAATAAAATATTTCTCTAGTCTCTGTTTTCCCCCACACCTTGTTTAAATATGAAAGCCTAATAAGACAATGTGTTCTCTTTGAAATAACAGACATCTTGGGTTCCATAGTCATGGTACACTATGTTGTATTCCTCCAATTGCTTAATAAAAAGCATTTCTGTGGTCCTTTCCATCTTCTGGTCTCCTGACATAGTTGTCTAGGGTGGACCTGCGAGGAGACCATTCTTTCTTGACTCTTCAAGTTACACACACAGCTATTACTGTACATCAATAATGGGCCAGGGAAATGATTACCAGATGATGGAGTGACCTACCTCATTCTAGTCTGTCCATCTTTATCTGCAGATCTGCTTCTCCCCAAGGGCTACCTACTCACTATTGTTTTCAGTCGACATGTAATTACTCTGAGCTTCTGGAGACCTCGATCAGCAAGAAGTGACTGCCACGGTGCTCTATTTGGAATAAAGTTATCACATGGCATCACTAGGAACCACAAAGCCCATTGAGAGAGAACTGACTTGGTTTTTTGCCTCCACTGAAAAAGAAAAATGGAAAACAAAAACAAAAAAAGGGAAACTGAAAGGCAAATGAATACAACTGATGTCCAGTTTCATTCATCTTGCAGAATTTTTTTAAAGTCCCCCAAATTATGAGCAATGACATCTATAAGGTGGTCTGTCCGCTTCCTGGGAGCTTTGTTAAAATGTCGCTTAAAAATTCTTTCTTCTTTTGCAACAAAGCCAGGAGGCCCCGTGGTTTGGGAAGTCAGGTTTTGCTGTTAGGCCAGTATGCTATCCGCCCTGTGTCAGTTTGATAAATTCCCTTTTTACACAATGGGGAGAAAATAGATTCGATGGCGTGTGCTCTGTTCTGTTCTGAGCTTCCACTCAGATGTGGAAAAAAGTTGTTTTTATAATAAAGTAGGTACTCCTCCCCCATCTGACAGAAGATCTAGGTAGTGAAAGGAACACTTAAATCTAAACTAGGTCTCCTGAAGGGGGCTCTTGAAAGAAGCCAGTTGAAGGACTTCCTAAATAGTAATTTATGTATGACTCGGAGAGATACCAATTCCGCAGACAGAGACAGAAGTAGAGGAGAGTAGAGGAGAGTAAAGAATTCTGAGGAAGATGTATCTTGAAGGCCTGTGGGCCTGCAAGACGCAGAAACAGAGTGACATCAGTAGAGCAGAGGCGACTGATTGCAGTATTGGGGACAGCAAATATCAATGCCAATCCTTGTCTCCTAATATCCTCTCTTCTCCCAACTTCTTCTCCATTTCCACCTAGATTTTGAGGAGTACAAGGGTGAGGAGCAGGGCTCAGATTACGTAAGAGGCAGGTAGACAAGGATCCAGATGACTGCTGATGCTATGAGGCTGTGTGGACCAAGGGTAACTCTTTCAAGAAGAGTTTCTTTCAAGTCTTGAGACCTCCCAATGTACAGACTTTATAGTAGAGCTATGTGCCTTTCCATGTGTCACATGTGTTGCAACAAAGGTTAGGTGGTGGCAGGGAGAGTATAGTATCAATTCTAAAATTATCAAAGCCATTAGGAAGTAGTAGTAGTAGTAGTTTATGGCATCCTTAGAGCTCTGGAGAAATACATCATGGGTTTAACAGGAACCTTCTGAGAGTAGAATACTTACTAATTGCCAAGTGCCATGCTAATTCCATTGATAGGTTCAGAATGGCTTAGAAAGTTCTAGAAGATCTTGAGCATGGCTGTGAAAACCTGAGAACCATTCTAGGGATGCAACTTAATGGTAGAGTGTTTACCTGCCATGCATGAGGATCTGTAGCTCAGCCTTAGTATGCACATACCTGCCCGCCTCCACCACTCCAGAATAGGAATCACCATGAGAGACAGGCCTGCTACAGATCCATGAAGTTAAAATCTTAGGAAAGTTGGTTTACTTTTTGTGTTGTGGGTTTCTTTGTTCTGTTTTATTTTCATGCAAAGTTCTCTTGGGACTTTGGCCCATAGCAGGGATCCAGGACTTCTTCTCTATAATGAACCCACAAGAGGTTCAGAAACATGATGCCCTCAGAGCAATATCTTGTCCTGATACAGGAGCTAAGAGTCAGGGTCGGCTAAGCTTTCATCTGTAGGCTCCATGTAAACAGAGCTCAGAGAATGAATTTCTCTACCCAGTGTGATTTGCTATCCTCCTAGGAGAACTCGAGCTGTTTTGTTTAGGGATGTGAAGTTGGGTTCAGGTGTACTGCATCAATGTAGAAAAAACAGTATGAATTTGCCTTTATGCCTCAAGATCATAGTGGAGCAAATACAGCAGGGACAGAGGATGGGAAATATAGAAAAGTTGTTGATATAGGATGCTTAGAAAAGAAAAGGTAAACAATATCTGTAAGAACTTCAGAAAAGAAAGGAACAAAGTCAGATGGCAAATTTTAGCTAATTTGAGGTGCTTTAGAATGCAGGTAGAGAGGTGCTTGTACACAGCAAGACATAAAAATTTACTCTTACCTTTAAATCTGTCAATCCGTGAGACAAACTAATGTTTTAGTAGAGAGAAATGTTAAATTTTTCAATTCATGGTACTCTGACCTGTGAATGTAGATTCCCCACCATTTCACCAACCATCTGAGTATGGGTAGTTCACCTAAGAACCAGGGCTGTAAATGAAAGCAAATCTGGCTGATGGGTCCTTTACATGAAGAATGAGATTGGCAGTGTCTGACTCTAAGAAATTTGTTAGATAGAGAAGAAAGTGGGAAAATGAATTCTAATAAAAAAGTAATTGGCTCATTTCTTTCCAAAGTATACTCTTCACCAGCATAAATGTCATCAGTACCTTGACAAATATCTCTTGTCAGTTCGTTCTTTTAAAGGTGCCATAGTAAGAGCGGTGTGTTAGATCTGGCGTCCCAGCAGTCTCCTTGCCCTGTAGAATGTTTGCTCAGAGAAAAGTGTGGTAACATCTTAGAGGAGCCACACCCAGCAGCCTCCTGCTTACGACTGGTAATAATGCACAACTCCTGGTTCACATTTTTTAAATTTTAATTTTTTATTAGATAGTTTATATATTTACATTTCAAATGTTATCTCCTTTCCGGGTCCACCCCATCTTTCATCCCCCCTCTACCTGATTCTATGAGTATCTTCTCTTTTCCACCCACTCCCACCTCAATACCTTGGCATTATTCTGCTACATATGTGGCTGGAGCCATGCCCCCCCCACCATGTGCACTCTTTGTTTGGTGGTTTAGTCCCTGGGAGCTCTGGGGGAGAGGTTGGTTGATCAAAAACTCAGGTGATAGCAGAGAGGATATGAAGAAAGGGAAACACTCCTCCATTGTTGGTAGGATTGCAAGCTGAAAGAAACACTCGAGAAATCAGTGTGGAGGTTCCTCAGGAAAGTGGACATAGTACTACCTAAGGATGCAGCTATAACACTCCTAGGTATATACCCAAAAGACACTCCAACATATAGCAAGGAGACATGCTCCACAATGTTCATAGCAGCCTTATTTATAATAGCTAGAAGCTGGAAAGAACCCAGATGTCCATTAAAAATGGATACAGAAAGTGTGCTACATTTACACAATGGAGTACTACTCAGCTATTAAAAAACAATGACTTTATGAAATTCTTAGGCAAATAGATGAAACTAGAAAATGTCATCCTGAGTGAGGTAACCCAGACACAAAAGAACACACATGGTATGCACTCACTGATATCAGCCCAAAAGTTCAGAACACCCAAGATATAATTCAAAGACCATATGAAGCTCAAGAAGAATGAAGACCAAAATGTGAATGCTTCAGTCTTTCTTAGAAGGGGGATCAAAATACTCACAGGTTAAAATACCAGGACAAAGAGTGAAGCAGAGACTGAGGGAAAGGCCATCTAGAGACTGCCTCACCTGGGGATCTATCCCATATGCAGTCACCAAACCCAGTCACTATTGCTGATACCAAGAAGTGCTTGCTGACAGGAGCCTGATAAGGATTTCTCCTGAGAGGCTCTGCCAGAGACTTACTGATACAGATTAAGATGCTTGCAGCTAACCATCAGACTGAGCATGGGGACCCGAATGGAGGAGTTAGAGAAAGGATTGAAGGAGCTGAAGGGATTTGCAACCCTATAGGAAGAGCAACAATATCCACCTCCTGGTTATACACAGTCCTTGTCACATCCCACACCTACCAGGGAACTCAGTGTTATTTCACTAGCCACAGTAGCTCAGGACAGGGAACAAGAAAATAGCTGCACAAACTTGCAGCAATGCTTAGAAGTCAAAATGTTTGTCAGCGTTGGGACTTAAACCCACAGCCTCATATGTAATAAGTATTTGATTTATCACCATGCTTTCACAAACCAAAACTTGCTTTTGAAGATTTGGAGGGAAAATTTCTCAGCTTTCTTTAGCCATTCCATCAGGGTTTAAGAGTTAAGCACCCAGGGGCTTTTCCTTCTCAGGGCGTTTGGTTTCAGAGGAAGACCTAACTCTGTCTCTACATCACCAGTTTAAGTGACCCAAGCCAACTTATCCTTACCCCATGGACCACACCCAAGCACAATAGATGCCAGGTAGGCATCCTGGAAGACCCTGCTCATGTCTTTGTGTTTCTGCACCCAATGATAAGTATACTTCTTTGGAAAGAAGTGAACCAATTACTTTTTTGTTAGAATTGCTTTCCTCATTTACTTTCATATCCATATTCTGTTGACACGAATGAACCAGAATTCTCAGTTTCTTGCATTAAACTCTGGCCTTTGTCTCTACTGCCTTAGAATACTTTCACTATATTATAAAATTAATGACATGAACTAAATGCTTGGACCACTTCTCTTCCAGGAAACATCATCCTAGGTGCTTCCAAGAGGAAGGGTTGGCTGGATTCAGCAAACCATAAAGCAGAAGGGTGAATGAGACATATATAGGCAGGCATGAATTGGGGAAGATTATTGAATTTTTTCAACAGTAGATGCTTGTATTTAAAAATAAAGGAGGTCATAGGAGACCAGCCTCTCTGTACTATCTTCAAGGTAGGACATCAGTGTTGTCATATGAAGAGACAGTGAGAGACAGCACTGGGCTGAGAGAGATGAGGTTCCCTGGGATCACAGTTGCCCTGCTGCCTTTGGGATATCAGCTTAGATGCAGATAGAACAGTGGTCACCTTAGACCTTGCACCATCACATCTAGTGTTCATTGTAACTCTAGATATGTTCAGTCCTAATGATTCCTCCGCATCAGCTAACCTCAAGTGGGGGGGCTCTGACTATGGGATTCAGAAAACTGGGGCTATACCTTCTTCCTCTTGTCAGAACTTTACTAAAATTCTGTCTCGTGATGTAGATTTTTTTTTACTGGTATCCTAAGAGGCCCTGGAAGATGCCCAAAATATCAAGGTGTCTTTTCAAGTACCTTTGTCTAAAGCAGCAGGTTTTTAACCTTCCTAAAGTTGAAACCATTTCTTACAGTTCCTCATGTTGTGGTGACCCCAATCATAAAATTATTTCATTGCTACTTCACTGCTATAATTTTGCTACTGTTATGAATCATAATATAAGTATCTGATATGCAGGATATCTAATATGTGACTCATGGGGGGTTCACAACTCACAGGTTGAGAACCACTGCTTTGACTGATCTGCCCCACATAAAAGAGGCAAAATCCTTAGGATTCTGTCCCATTGCTCTCTGCAGTGAGCATCTCAGGCACCGCAGACTGCTGGTTCGAGACTAGTATCAACTGTAATGAGTAGAAAATCAAAGTGTCAAATTACAAGTGGATGCCCTATTCTCATGTCACATTTTTATTCTCCACAATAGAGAACCTTAGAAGGGGAAGAATATCTTTCTCTAGCCCAGGAAATGCAGAGTTTGGCGGTTCCATAGCTAAGTGGAGGGTCTGACAGTAAAGAAGAAAGTTTAGTGCCCTTTATTTGGATTCCTCGGAGTTCACATAGATTTAGGATGGAATTATGATACCTGTGAGATACTTCTGTTGTCTCATTTGCTGATGCTGGCTGTTAATCATGAGTCACATTAGCCCATGCTAATGCCCCCCTGTCTCTGAAGTGTGCTTTCTGAGTTCTAGTGTGTTTTAGCAAAGTTTGTCTTTCACCGTGATTAAAGAAGAATACTTACTCTGAGTTCTAGGCATTCACAGGTTAAGACCTGAAGATTTTCATTGGTTCCTTCAGTGTCCTCAGAGCTGAAGAGGTATTGCTCATTCCCATCTCCCTAGTCTCCACAGAAGACGCTTATTGGACTGAAGTCTGGGGCGTTTGGCCAGACTTGGTGTTCCTCATGCCTGTAGCCGTAGACAAGTCTGGCATCTGCTAACTGCACAGGGGAACCCTTGAGAAACAAAAAATTGTGGAGAAGCAAGTCCTCAGAAACTAGAGTGAGATCCAAAGAGAGGAACCTATAGATTCAGAGGAGCTAATGGGGTTGGGACCCATGCATAGTTGGGGGCACCTCTTGACAAGAGATCTTCCTCCACAGAATCTGGAGCTGAGACTCAGAGGAAAAAATAAAATAAGGATGGCTCATGTATCTTTAAAAAAAAATTCCTCTCTGAGGTCCTCATGTAACAGCAGATTGGAGCATAGCACTCTAGAGCTAGGATCTAAAACCAAGCAGAGTAGCACCACATCCTGTCTACCTTTCAGGCTGAGTCATTTCCCGAGGACCCTGGTAAATAAACTGCACTCTTGAGCAAGTAAAGGGTTACAAATAAAGTATGTTCACAGAAATACATTTCCTTAAATTCATTCAGCATGTCATCCCTCATACATTCATGTATGAATGTTATTGAGAAAGTGATGTGGTAAGAGTGTTAAAGAAAAATTTAAAGCAAGATACAGTACATGTTCTGCAACCATGAATGTGGCTGGTTAATCATTCGTGTGTGTACAGGTGCGCATGCAAGTGTGTATTTGTTCATGCATGCATGTTCATGTATGGGCAAGTACTTGTGTATGCAGGTGAACATGCATATGTGTCTGTATGTTCATATGTGCATGTGTGTATGTATATACATGTGTGTGCCTCTTCATGAGTAGATGAGTACATGTGGATGCACTCATCAGGTGCACATATGTAATATTTATGTTCAAACACACATGCACATGTATTTGGAGGCCAGAGGAAAACCTAAGTGTTGTGTCTCAGACACTATCTACCATTAATTAATCAATTGTCTTATGTATTGACAAAGATTCTTATTGAACCTGAAGCAAGCCAGTCTAGCAAGGCCTAGAACTCTGCCTGTCCCTAACTCCCAACACTGAGATGATAACCATTCAGTACCACACCCAGCATGCCTTATGTGGGTTCTGGAGATCAACCTCTGGTTCCTGTGCTCACAAGGCAAGCATTTGTCTGGCTAAACCATATTCTGTGTCCTGGCTATCTCACTCTTATAGATTTTCTCATCATTTTTGTGTGTATATAAGCAGTATTTGAAGATGCTTTGCATTCTGTGTCTTGTCATAAAAGTGTATCATAACATTTTCTGTTTCTACCTGCATCTGGTGATTTCAACCTTTAACGGCTACAAGCCAGAACATCTTAAATAGTTCCCATGATTTACGAGATTATTTCTGTTGCATATTTAGATTCTTGCCAGGCTCCATTCAGCTTTATTGTGACCATCAGAAGGCCCTTGCCTCATTTTGAATTATTCCCAGAAGTAAAATTACTATGGCAGAGGTTATAGACTTCGTTGTGATTCTTTTTATATTCTACTGTACTGTGTAGCAGAGGGCTGTGCTGGGTGCCACCACCCTGAGGCTCGTGTCAGCTAAACTACAATTCAAATGGCGTGTTTCCTTCTGATCTTGCACATTCTATAGCCCAGGTTATATAATTGCAACTTCTTTCATTGTTCAAAGAAGTTTTACAGTGTTTTCACCTTATTCTGTTAGGTATCATTTATGCATGGCTTTTGCCTACTTCTTTAGTCAAGGATTGGTTTTCTAATGCATTTCAATGAGATATGAACTCCTTTGTCCCTGTATATAAAAGTTTTGTGCAGTCTATTAAGTGTTTCGGTTTCTGATTTACTGGTGCTCATTGATTTGGAGAGAGTCTTATCTGCCTTTTGTTTCCTTTGAATGTTCATGTAACTTCAGAGCACAGGCAAGTTCTCAGATGTACTTAACTATGACAACACCAAAGGATGTAGACCATTTTGTTGTATGCTAGTTGTTCTGTGAATAATTTGATATTGGAATACTTAACTCTCTCACTCTCCGTGATCTGATGTTCTGATTCTCATTGGCCATTGTTGAATGTCTCTCTGCCTTGCTAGCCACACACAGGAGATATGGCTTAATTCTGCCTGGTTCCTGTATTGAAACTGCCTCCTTATAAACTATGGTTCACACTGTTAGATTTATACAGACTGCCTGTGCCTAGCATGTGCTTCTTTGTGAATCCATAGCAGGTTGAGTTAGTCAATTTTGCTCAGAGGCACTTTGTATAAGTTCCCTTTCAGAGCCAAAATTTGTTACTGTTTGTATTTCAGCATTAATTTCACTCACAATTCTGTTGGGCTCTAAGCTACTCTCTGAACTGTAACTACACAAGAGCCATAAGTGAAACTGTGGAGAATAAACAGTTACAAATATTACTTTGCCATTCCATATACCACAGTGTATCTGAGATTTTACCCAATGATGTCTCGTTTTTCCTTAAAGGTTCTACTCACATAAGCAGACTATTAAAATCTTAATAATTTATAATAGTCATGAGTTGAGCCTTTCATGGTAAAAATAATTCAACTAGCTGACTCTTCGGGGTTACCTGCTTTAGCTCCTTCCTGTTATTCATTTAGTTTATTTAATGTATTCATTGTCCTGTATTTAAAAGGCACCACTTTTATGTAGCTCTCTTTCATCAAGGGAACTTCATATCTTCTGTGCTGTGCAAATACCTCTACTGTTAGACAGATAGTCAATCATTCAGACACATACACACACACACACACACACACACACACACACACACACACACACACACACACACACACTGATTAAATCAAAGTGAGGTGTGAAATAGGCAAGGAAGAGAAAATTCAAAGCAGCCATATTCAGAAGCACTACACTCTGCAAGGATTTTCATGACTGTGGCCCTTGAAGTGTGGTTGGTCACAAAAGATTCAACAGGAAGCCATCCTATGGTTTTCTTGGAATGTTTCCTAGGGCCTAGGAGCGCCCAACATAGAAATGAACATTGCAGATAACAGAACAAATTGGTTTAGATATGTAACAGTCTTGAAGTATTCCTGGCTGGAGAGAAGGCAGACGTCCTGCCTCTGTTGTTGTGATTTCTGATTTAAATTCATAAAGGGCATTATTGTTTGGAAACCACAAAAACTGTCAACACGGAAAATTAATCTTGAAATTACAGGTGAGATGATTGAATAAAGTGTCTAGGGCAACATTCTACCTCTGGACAGAGAAGCAAGCTTTCCTTTTCTGTTTTTCCCTGGTGTTCCATAATATCACAGGGTGACTCCGAGGGTATCTCTATCTCTCCACCAGTGGTGACATTCCAAGACAATCATGGCAGGGAGGAGAATATACCACCCAAAGAAGGTCTCACAGCCTTGAGGTGTAGGTACTACCTTGGAGTGGTTTGGCCTAATGCTGCTTGTATTCTAATGCTAATTTGCCCCAAAGACAAGAGAGTTGACTTGGAAGACAGAGTGATCCTGCCCCCAGTTAACTGTGATTGGTAAATAAAGATGTCAGTAACAAATAGCTGAACAGAAGAGACATAGGTGGGGCTTAGGTTTTCCAAGCTTGGGACCTCAAGGAAGAAGAATGTGGAGGAGAGAAGAAAGAAGAAGCTGTCACGGGTTAGCTGAGCCATAAAAATGTGTCCAGGTGGGCTGGCCAATTGAAGTTAAGAGCAGCCCTGATAGAGTATAGTAAATAATTATTGATAGAAAAGTGGGTTATAATGCCTTAGAGAGTAGGCAGCTGCCCAGCTCTTGTGTTGTTTGGGGCATATTGAATATATAAAATTTATGTTATATTTTTATGTGGGAACTCAATAACCTAAGACAGGGTAGAAACCCCGGGCCTGGATTTTTAATATTTTTTTTACTATACTATCCCATGGATGTGACATCTTTCCTGAAGTACTAGTCCATAGCTGATATCAAAAGAGTTCACAGAATGTATTCTTAACCCCATGTTCAGATTCCAGCTCACACTTTTAAGGCATCCCTGGAAAGCTTTTTAATTTTTCTTTGCCTCTTTTTTTTTTTCTGGCATGCAAAATGAAGCCCCAAGGGCCACATCCACTGATTGTTTATTCATTCCTTTAGGAATTATTTGGTGAGTTTCTTCTGTTCATCCGATACTGCTACAAATGACATGGAAAGGACAGAGGCACAACATTTTATTTTGAATGTTCATGGAGGTTACTTCATTTCCAGGGCAAGGAATGGCAGATACACAACCAAATTAACTTACCAATTCACATCAGCTCATAATAAAGCAGAGGGCAGTGATGGAGGGAGCGTGTGTTCTTGTAAAGAGTGAAGGAGGAGACTTCTGGAGTGAAACATTTGGGGTGGAGAACTGAACTGAAGGAAGTGGGTAGTGAGAACAAGGGAAGACATACATTCTCAGGAGAGGGAAAGGCATGTACAGGTCTGTGCTATCAAGGTTATCTAAGACGTGCAGATCGGTCAGAATGGCTAGAACAGGAGCACCGGGGACCGTGTTTCTGATAAATGAAGTCAGAGTGGTAAGGGGGCCAACTCCGTTAGGGTAAGGTTCGGTGACTTGTAGTCAGCAGTCAGAGTCAGCCTGAGTATATATTTATACAGTTTGCTAGGATAAGAACAGCTTATAAATTTTTAACAAATTCTTTTTAAAACTATGTGAGGTGTGACTGGTAACTGTGTGAGAGATCACAGAACCTAACACGTTCACTGTGTGGCCTCTCAGGGAATAATTTACAATCCTGATACAGAGAATTGGATGCCATGGTGGGAGCATCAGATTACTAACTTGATAGCAAGCCACTGGAGGGTTTATAGCAAGAAAGTAAAGCTGTGGTTTACATCTTTGGACAGAGTAGCTCTGGCTGCCATGTTAGCTCACAAGTTACTCAAGAAGGCACGTTTTGGAGGCTGTTACCCACAGGCCAGATGAGACACAATGCAGCCTCAAGGACAAGGAACAGTGGGTGGCAGAGGATTTGCTTGAAGGATGCTTTTTAAAGGGATACCAACCTTTGTTTTAGATCGGATGCAGGAAAGGAGTAAAGAACAGCACATCTCCCCAGTTTGTTTGCTCGCTCCCTGCCTACCTTGTGAAAGATACAAAGTGAGAGTAAACCGTCCTGCCCCTCGGGCTGCACCCCTCCCTTCTTCTACCATTGACTTCCCTTCCTGAGAAACATTTTGACTGTGGCACTGTCCTCTCATAAGCTACTACAGTGTCCTGATGACTGTGCCAGAGTCCACACAGTGAACAAGTGAGTCTTGCCACTGATTACCTTTGATGGGTCTGCCTTCACATCCCTATTTGGACCAGCTCTTCCTGTCCATAGGCATCACAGCAACTACAGAATGGCTGTAAATGTTCAAGTAGGACTCACACTTCTACTTCCAAGACAGAGTCTACCTGTGTTGCTGTCTCTTTCTGACCATCTGTATGTTAGCAGTCTTTGGTTGGTCTTCCTTTTCAATAGAACCATTCTGTAACACACGTTCTATACCCTCTAGGTCTATTTAAATCTCTGTGTGCTTCACTTCTTTAATATGCATGCTGTTTGTGCATGCAGCCTGATTTTATTTTTGGCTAAGTTCATCTCCCCTAACTCACTATAGAAAAGATAATAGTGTGCTGCATGGTTCAATGCCCTTTGTTAAGTCCAGACTCTGCTCTTGGGACCTGTCTGATTTTTAGCATGTTAACTAATCCATGTGTCAGTACACATGGCTGTGAATTGGGGGTATTATCATTGCAACAGTAGTTAATATCAAGAGATGTGTGTCCTGTGTACCACTCTGTGTTCTGGGCCTACCATAGGGTTTGAGCCAATTAGATTCCTGCTATATGAACTCCAGGAAAGATGTCTCTGTATTTCTTCTTATTGGTGTAGTCACTGTGTGCACATTAGGAAAATGAGGTTAAGATCCATCATTAACCCCAGGGGATATGGTACTATGGTATCAATTCGAACACATATGGCAAGGTACCTTCTTTAGGTACCAAATTCCTCACATCCGAAATGTGACACTCATTGCTATCTTGACAGATTGTTGTGGGGATGCTATGGTAGTGTGTAAAGCACCTTGTGCATACATAGTGTGTGCTCTGTGGCACATGATTGTAACAGAAGACTCCTATTTCTGGTGACATAGTAGCACCAGAAACATCCGATCCTCTAAGAAATTCTCAAAATACTAGCAGCACCAGTATCATGGAGACCTTGTTGGAAATGCAGATTCCCAGGGTAGACCCAGGCCTACTGAAATCAGTACTGTGACATGGGGACATGGTGATTCTGAAATGCCCTGGCATTTAGAAATTACTGTCTTATATGAGACAGAAGCTACAGCATGAGACCCCTAAGGGTCTGCAGAACAAAATTACATTCAATTCCAGTGAGCATCTAAGTTTCTTTCATTATAAAGAAATACATGAAGTCTAATCAATGTTTCTAGAAGTACCAGAGAGAGAGAGAGAGAGAGAGAGAGAGAGAGAGAGAGAGAGAAAGCCCAAGTCACTCCATAATGCTGTTTAGAGTCAGCAACTCTTGGCTCCTTATAATTACAGAACTGATGAAAACACAGAATTGGAAAGGATCGGACCCACAGCTGAGAGCAGGGTACCTAATCCAGTCACTTCATGTTGGGAGTATGTGCATTCAGTAGGAGCCGTTGAAAGCACCAGTTAAGTTGTAAGGATACAAGCTCATAGGGACAATTCCAGTCAGACAAGATGTAAAATGATTTAGTACATCTAATTTTAATGTAAGGTGTTGACACATTTGTAAATACAGCTGAAGTTAGTGCAAATGATTTCATAAAATTTGGAAATATTGTGAAGAGCTGTGTAATCCGACATGGCATTAAAGTCTGAGAACACTTAAATATCTCTATAGGCAGAGAGAGGGAGAGCACAGCCACATTTATATTTAGTTATCAGCTTCTTTTCTGTATACCATGTTTGTCTTTTTTCTCTTTCGACACATTGTATGACATAGGGACAGAATGTCTTTGACAGAGCAATTCAAACAGAATTGAGATGGAACCACTTATTGTTTATTATCTGGATCCCTGTCTCTCTCCCCGCCACCTGCGTCTTGTCCTCTATGTTGCTCAATGCCATGCCTGGAGGGGACAGGATGGACAGGATAAATCTGCAGACAGTGCCTTGGACAGCCAGTCTGCAACACTGAAATAATGGGATGTATAAAAGATGCTTCTGGACTAGAGAAGTCAAATGCTAAAATTGCTCTGGTAGTGGTCCATGGAAGATGCCTCAGTGGGTAAAGTGTTTGCTATTCAAGCATATGGACCTGAATTCAGATCCCAAACATATCCAAATATGGCAGCATGTGCCTGTAATCTCAGCAATGGGAGGAAGAGGCAGGGGGATTCCAGGAGCTCTCTGGCTAGCCAGCCAACTGGTTAGGTTAAATGAGAGATCCTGTCTCAAAACAATAAGGTGGTTGATAAAGATAACCCATGTCTACTTCTGGCCTATATACACACACACACAGAGAGAGAGAGAGAGAGAGAGAGAGAGAGAGAGAGAGAGAGAGAGAGAGAGAGAGAGAGAGAGAGAGACAGAGAGGAGAGAGAGAGAGACAGAGAGACAGAGAGAGACCGAGAGAGACAGAGAGACAGAGAGACAGAGACAGACAGAGACAGAGAGACAGAGATAGAGTGAAAGACAGACAGAGGCAGACAGACACAAATTATCTTGCTAGCTTTCTCAGACTTTGGAGTTTCTTGGTACATGTTTAGAGAGTACAGAGACTGTGAGTATCAAGTATCTTCTTTTAAAAGAGTATGTTTTTGAAAAAATATGTTAACTGGGGATAAATTAGCATGATGTCAGGAGAACTAGGTAAGTACCAAAACATATGTTCCTGCTTGTTGATTTCAGCTGACTGTTCTTCGTACCCACTTGTAACTGGATAAGTTAGACCTTTGTTTCATAGCATATGTTACTTATTTCAGCATAGCACTGTGTTGATCAGAGAGTCAGAAGCTCAGGCACCAATGGCTTTGATTTCCTTTGAGCTATTTTGTCTTCTCTGACCTTCCTTTCTACTGGTTAGTCAACCACTACCAAACCATCAAACTGAATGTGCAAAAGAGGACAGAGAAGACAGTCACATGGGTCTCTCCACTGAGGGGACTAGTCTGCAGGATTAGTTACTCTTTTTAAGTCCTGGATTTCAGAGCCATGCATGGTTGGTAAGACCTATATAAAGAACCGTTTTGAGTTGGGGGGGAGCAGAAAGCACAAGTGCCCAGAAGGGAACAAAAGACTACAAGATCCAGAGTGCACATCACCGCTGTCCACCGTGTTATGCTCCTGCCCTAGGCTATAGTTACTCCATACCTGTTTCTCTCCCATTCTGGCCGCTTCTGAGAAGTTTCAAAGGAAGGTAAGTAGAGCCCCGCCCACCCTCATTCACGTGCTTCCAGTGCAGAACAGTTCTTGCATTCCTGTTCTGCTCATCCCGGGCAAAGGCCAATTCTGAGAAGAGCCGCAGGCCTCCCTGCCCTCGCCCAAGGATGTCACATGGCTGTGCTCACGAGTCTCCCAATATCAGTCCAGCTGGACATGTGCTTCTTGAATGAGCTCTTTGGGAGTTTTGCCGTAAATATTTTTCTTGGGTGTCTGCCTCCCAAATCATGTTGCTTTTCTGCCAGAGAAGCCACAGCTGATGCGTGCTGACAGTTTTCTTCTTTGTTCCCACAGGCAGCACAAGGGGGTGGCCACAGGACCCTGCTCTATGGTCATGCAATTCTCCTGCGGCACTCCTTCAGTGGAATGGTAAGCGTGTGGAGATGACAGCTCTCTCCAGCATTCACCGGGAAGAGAGGATGAACGCTGAGAGCAGTTCAGGATATAAATAATTCAACCCGCTGTTGTCTTCCAACCGCTTCCCTCGAATTCCAGCAGTTTGTTTGCTGAGTGTGTATCCCATTGAGTGAGAAAAAGAGCCGTTCCTGTTCTTCCAAATTTACCAAATGCAGCCCACATACTAGATACTCAGTAAATATTTCTTGAATGCGTGATTGACCAAATGAACTGTGGCGTAACTGATTTTTTTTTTTTTTTAGTCTACAAAGAAAACAAATCCAGTGGGAATTGTGTTACATTTCTCTGCTTGTGCACAGCTAAAGAAATAGAGTCCTTCCTGTCCAGGGCCTTCAGTCCTTGGAAGAATTTGAAGGTATTACGCTAATCCAGTGGCAGGAGGAAGATAATGGATGAGGCAATCACAGAAAACTCATCCAGGCTGTAATTGATCAGGGACTTAGAATAGGGATAGAATAGGGATAATTCAGCCCTTTGGAAAGCAAGAGCTTGGAATGAAAACCATGCAATAATATAATAAATATAACTTGGAAATCACATATGCTACCACTGTTTTGCAAAGAGTTATTAAGAATGTTGTGATGTCAATTTAGTATAAAATGGACACCAACAGTATTTCCTGTCAGCTCCTAAGTATATAATTCTCGATTGCTATTGGAATAAGGAAGAATAGTCATTTTCTAGCCCTTATAAACCGGATACACTAAGCGTGCATATGTGAGGGCCTGAGTTCAGAGCCCCAGCGCTCACCTCAAGAGTTGGCATGGCAACATGTGATCTGAGCCGTGGGGTGGGGAAGGAGGAGACTGCTGAGTATTTTCACTTACACATGTTCTTCATGAAAAGTTCTTCTCAGAGCTCGGACTATCGAACTGTAGCGTGATCAGCAGCTGCTTCTTAAATAATTGATTTGCTGCAGCACAGTTTGTCTGAGCACTGATAGAGAGTTGACCTTTCAGACTGAGCACTCACTGCTTTAGTCCTTCACAGTGAAGGACGGAACCAAACTGTATCTGAGTCCTGCGGCAGGTTTCACTGGGCAGCCATCTTACTGGCCGTCTCTGAAAAAAGATGAGGTGATCGTCTTTTAGAATCTGTTGCTCCTGTGGAGAGCAAACCAGACCCTAAAATGTGTGTTTCTACCCAAATAGAATAAATAACTCTTGAACCAGTATATCCCCCAGGGCTCTTGAAAGTAGCAGCTTTGGTAGAGATGTTAAATTCACTCAAGAAAAAAGAAACCACTCCATATTAACATAAACTCTGCACTGGCTTTTTTTTAAGTGGCTTTAGAATAAAGTCACTGAAATAAGACATTTTATAATGTGACAGTTTTCCACCTGCTTGCAGAGAACTAGGAGTGTGCCTGAGCTTCTTTCCCTCACACTCTAATTCCAGCCTCTGCCACTGTGCCATCAGCAAAAAAAAAAAAAAAAAAAAAAAAAAAAAAAAAAAAAAAAAAAAAAAAAGCCCCTGGGTTTGTTTCCTTTGTTACACTGCTTTTTAAAAATTCTCACCTGCATATATCTTATCAAAATCCACAGAGTAGGATGAATCTTATTTTGATAGGATTAAAGACTTAGGAGATTTTTTTAAACAAGCAAACAAACAAACAAACAAATAAAACTAGTAGCAGTTGATTTTGTATCATGCACAAGGGAATTCCCACAGGGCCCATCTCCTAGATCAGTGGTTCTCAACCTGTGTGCCACAACCCTTGGGGTTGAATGGCATTTTCATGTCAATTGCTGAAGACCACAGGTGTTTATATTATAGTTCCTAACAGTAGAAAATTTGCAGCTGTGAGGTAGCAATAAAGTCATTTTATGATGGGGGTCACCACAACAGAAGCAACCATATTAAAAGGTCACAGCATTGGGAAGGTCGAGAACTACTGCCCTAGATGAAGCTCTACAGGTGGCTAACAGCTGCTAAGTGCGGGGGAAACTGATCTACTCAAAGGCAAAGCCCCACATTGGCAATCCAACCCCACGTAATTAGTCCTGGACACATGGACTCAGCAGATTACATACACATGTCCAGGGAGGACGTGTGCATGCATGTGCATATGCAAGCATGCATATATATGTGTGTGTGTATTTGTGTGTGTGTGTGTGTGTGTGTGTGTGTGTGTGGTAAAAATAATAGAAGAGGTCATGAATTTGTGAGGCCATATGTGAAGAGTTAGAGGGGGAGGGGCAGGAATGAAATGGATGCAATACTCATGTTTGAAGTTCTTAAGGATATTAAATTAGCAGAAATGGGGATTATCTGTTTCCCCAGCTTCTCCCGCCCACCTTACTTATCCAAGCACAATTTTTGTGATTATTCTGCTGTAATTCCTTCTAATCGTGTGTTCTACATTTAAGTTTTGTATGCGTGTCAGTTATAAAAACATGTTATTTCATGTGACTTCTTGGCTCAACGTCTTATAAAAATAAGGTTATTTGCTACCTACACATTCCTTGACAGTGCTCTTCGGGGCACAATAGTCCATAAATCAGAAGAACCAACATTGATCTCGCTGCTTCTTTACTGTTGGTCATTAGTGTTCCATTTATACCGTTCTCCCTTTCAAGCTATTGAAAGTTTCTTAGAATACCTTTGAACTAATACATCTTGAATACTTCAATTTTGCTGTAGAGAGTCCTAGAAACTACTAAACCATAAGATGAGAATGTCTTTGAGATCTTAGATTTAAAACAAAAAGATTTTCCAAAAGGGTAATGTCAATTAACTTTCCAATGTGGGAGAAGACTGAGCTTTAATGGGAAGTTAACTAGTAGTGGTGCCTGGAACTGGTGAATGGGTATGACTCCTAGCATGTGCTCTTTCTCCACAGTATCTAACATGCTTAACTACGTCAAGATCTCAGACGGATAAACTTGCCTTTGATGTAGGTCTTCGGGAACATGCTACAGGTAAGTTGTCATCTCCAGCTTCAGTCTGGTGAGGTCTGATGCTCAGGACTTTTGAGAAAGATGCTGAATGTGTTACTTATAGGGCACAGTACATCAGCAAGGTCAAAAAGATAAAACTGTTTAAAAGCCTCTGAGGATGAAGCATGGGAGGGCATATGAATCAGGTAAACGTGGGTACTTGGGCAGGGACGTTTGGTGTTTGAAGCATGAGAGCCGAAACTGCTCTAATGGATTACTACTATAAATAGACAGTTTAGTTCTTGGGAACTGAAGGTACTGAGTAACTGCTAAGGAAACAAATACAAATGACTTCATAATAGTGAAATATGGTGCTAGTTTAGAGAAGCAGGCCCTCTGTATTCCGCAAACAAGCCATCCTCAAACCAGCACCCCTCACGTCAGGAGGTCGCGGCTTTGTCCTCCCAGTGCATCTCCATATACTCACTGTACAGTTTCCTGCAGGTTTCCTTAGCTTATTGTTTAAAATACCACAAATAAAACATAACTCTCTAGGGGGAGAAATGTTGTGATTTTTTTTTGTCAGAAAGTATCAACAACAACCAAAAAGCCAGATGTCAGTATACTAGATCTAAGCTTAAAACTTTTGTGATTGAATTCATTCTAAAGAGAATATTTTTTACTTAAATTTTACAGTGAATAATCCAATGTTTTTGTTTTCTAAAAGTATCAAATACACTGGAAACCATTCCTATTCTGCATATACATATGTATTTGAATAAAGTAATTACACACACACACACACACACACACACACACACACACACACACACACACACACATACACATAGAATCATGGAGGCAGAGTGGTGCATGACTCTGATCCTGGTATTATAGAGGCTGATAAGGGCAAATCATGAGTTCAAGGTCAGCATAGGCTACTTAGTAGGTTCAAGGCTAGTCTAGGCTACATAGTACATTTCTTTTAAAAGTGGGTACCCAAAAAAAAAAGGTGGTGACCAAAATGACACCAGATCTCTCTAGAATAAAGAACAGGAAAATGATCTTAAAAGTTACACTATCAAGAAAATACAAGTTTCCTGGGCACTATTCTGAAGACCAATGGAACAGATAGAAGTGGAAACAAGACATATCTTACCTCAATGAAGGAAAATGCTTTGCAATGTCTGCAATTAGCCACCAGAGGAACAGCTAGCCAAGACTCACAGCATGCTCTCTGTGGCTGGAAACCTGTATGGACAATTGGACCACTGTCCATAATCTCTGTTCTCGATAGAGGTTGTGCTGTTACCAATGGGGAGGTATGGGTGCAAGCGACAGAAACTGATTCAGATGACTTCAAGACAATTAAGTATTTGCTGGCAGGATACTGAGTAGTTCAGACGACCACTAGGGCTCCATAAGTAGCCAGGGAAGTAAAATCACTTGCAAAGAAGGACAAAAGTTCGTCCTATTGTTCTAAAATGAGGCTAGTTTATCAATTAACAATTCAGATATCTGATTTTGTGAGGATCAGAAAACATGTAGAATCCTATGCGTGTGCCCCCACAGGTTCTGTGCACAGCGGTGTCCTCTCCCTTTGTATACAGAAAAGGCTGGGGCTTAGCTCAGACTATTGTGTGACCTTTTCTCCCTAAGATAAGATCATGTGTGAATTAGATTTGGGGATTCTTTGTTTTCAGCTTATGTGTTTTTCTTCAAGTATAATTTCCTCTGAAATGTTGTCAATCTTTTCTAAAAATCGCAAATTGAGTGAAATGCCACAGTATGAATGTAAGTTGGCCTCTCTGTATAAGCCAGATGCCAATCTTGGAACGCACAACCAGAAAAATCACATAGAGTCCTTCTATTTATAAAGCTGCAAAACAGTGTTAATATTTTCTGGAATCTGGAAAGGGATGGAGAAATACAAAATTCTACTAAGGAGTTCAGGAAATGTACTCAATTTACTATTAGAGCCTCTAATGAAAAGGAATAAAAGTCGATTCTGTTACTCATCTCAGAAGTTGATTTCTGAGTCCCTGGAAACAGAATTTGCAGGAACTTTGGTGACAACAGCCCAAGTAGATATATAAGATGGGCCAGGTTCAGACAGGCTGCCCAGAAGCTGATGTGTGTGCACGCACATAGAACAAGGTTGACTGGCTGTATCTTCATGCAAATTTATTGCCTGAAGAATTTTGCTTTCCTTTCACCTGTGACCTACTCCAGTCATATTCTTGAGGCTGGAGAGGGCACTGGCTTCCACCATTGAAGACTGGGGTTTTCTGAGATGTGACCTATCGTGAAGAGGGGCCACATGGAATCTGCCTGGGTAGAATCCCAGTTCTATGGCAAGCAGCCCTGTAAATGTTCCTTAGCACAGAAACCTCCTTGGCGTTAAGAAGCAGCTGATCCTTAGCTGTGCTGGATGTCCAAGAGAATGTGTGAAGAAATAGTTTAGGGAATGGATGTTTTATCAACAATCTGATTTTTTTTTTTAACTTGTAAAATCATGGGCTTAACAGACTGAATAATCTCCACTCTTGAGTTTGGTTGCTCTCAGTTCTTCACATATTTTTAAGGTTTTGTTTTGATTTTAGTATTTATGCATATATTTAGGATTCAGATTTATGAACAAATGGATGTAAAAAATGACATCATCCACATTCTGCAAGTGCTGCTGTGTATTTTGGAGCCAGTGACTGGTTGGTCCACATTAGGAATTCAGGGAGCAGCTCCATTTGTGAGTCTGTTTGAGATGCTTTTCATGCTGGATGCGCTTTCTTGGAGCCCAGAGTATATACTGAAGAGGCTGATCACTTTTCACCTTTAATGTCAGGTCATATTCTTTTATAATGTGTTTTTACATTTAATCAAATACCTACACTTAATTTTCAAAGATGAGTGATACTCTGATGTTTATTGAAAATATCTGCTCCTGCCTCTAGGGCCCTGCCTCGGGCATCAGTGTTCAGCTTCTCTTGAATCACTTGTTGTCTATGAAAAATATGTGTATACTACCATTTCATTATTCTTTCTAGATTAGGCTTATCTATTTGTGTTTTGATAAAGCTTTATTCTTACGCTGTACTCTTCACCATCCTTCTTCCTTGCATTTTCAGTATGTTCATATCTATTCTTACATAAAAGCCAAAGCAATAACTACATTGATATAACTACTCTTGCATGTTTGTAAATAACCCACATGGTGTACTATATATATTGTCAAGTTTGTTTTATTGCTTTAAGGCTTTGTCTTAATTTGTTTTGTCTTCTGTGGCTAAATCGTGCATTCACTTCCAAGCTTCCCCATTGAACAAAAATGTCCCCAAATGGTTAGGTTCTGTCACGTTATCTCTTCTTACTCTTAGAGCCATCGATAATCACATAAGAGCTTGCTTCTATGTCTCCTCCACTACACCATGAACTACTAACACCACACCATACATTAGCTTTTACAGAAAAAGGTACATGTGGGTACCAAATTATCTGAAGGCTTGTTCATTCTAGCTTCATAAGTAATTCATAATTTAGCTAAATTCTGTATTAAGTTTTTTTCTTGGCTTCCTGCTGGCTTGCTTTTTAACTTGTGTTCTGGCTGTTGTATGTGACAAACATTTTCTGATTCTGGATGCTTTGTGTGTGACTTTTTCTTTTCTAAAATCTCTTGTTTCTTTCTCTAATGTCAAAAATTCCATGGTGTGTCCTGTGGATCATTTCTGTTGTGCAGCCTCAGGTGGATGCTTATCTATGCAAGGAATTTGGGGGAACGTTTCTACTCGCAGATGCTTATTGTCCAGCACTTTGAAAGTTTTAGAAATATTATTTCTCTGTTAATACTCTATTATTTTTTCTGGAGGGATCTTTCTAGATTGGTTTTTAGGATTCTTTATTAGATTTTGATTTTGATTGAAATATTATTGCATCATTTTCCTCTCCCTTTTCCTCATCTAGAGCCCTCACATAGCCTTTTCTTACACCTCTTCCTTTCTTCTGTTTACTCCCTCTCAAATTATAATTCTCTTCTTTCATAAGACATGGTCTTACTGTGTCATCCTGAAACTTTCTGTGTAGACCAGGCTGGCCTCAAACTCAGTGGTCTGCCTGCTGATGCCTCCTGAGTGCTGGGATTAAAAGCGTGTGCCACCATGCTCAACTGTAATTTTTTTCTTCCTGTTTCTAATCTAGTGTGTGTGTGTGTGTGTGTGTGTGTGTGTGTGTGTGTGTGTGTGTGTGTGTACACTTATTTTGGGAGACTTTTCAACTGTTTATACTTATGGTTTCTTTTCTCTTCAAAGTAAAGTAATTTTTCATTTTCTTAAGGGATTCTTCATGATACTCTCCAAGTATAGTATCTTCTTTCTTTTGTAAGACTGTTAGTTGTAAAATTATTTAAAGCTTTTGGTCTCTATAATCTTTATTTTTCCATCTTGGGCCACCCTACCATTTTTATTTATGTTGATGTTTGAGGCTTTCCTCAAATTTCGTGTAATCTTTTGTCTTTGCTCATATTTAGGCCAAGGTCATAAAAGCAGACTGAAAACTGGGATGTAGCTTGACATTTGTTGAACCTCACTCTGCATTTATCTTTCATTTCGGAGGAGAATCTCAAACTCTGGCATCTGAACTGTTGGTACATTTGCTTCCCTAAAAATCAGTCCTTAATTCTGAGAACTGGTAAAAATCATTCAGCTCTCACAACTGTCATTCTAGAAGCTGGGAGTAGAAACAAAGGGAGAGAAGTTGGAGTGTCTCTGAATGCTCATAAACTATAGAGAGAAACGGGTGTTTCTAACTATTCATAAACTGGAGTTGTGTATCCTCAGAATGGCTCCCCTTTCTTATTTGGCAGTGTCTTATGGTATTTCTCAAGCCAGAGCCTTGGTGGTTTTCAACCCACAAATCTTCTGTACTCTGGAGGAGGAAGAAGCAACTGCTTGTGTGGGATGAGGAGGGGATCTGGGGCTTAAAGGTTCTTAAAACCTATTTTTACTCATTCTTCCTGTTTACGACCCATCTTTACCTCCAGCCCAAGTGGGTTTCCTGCTGGAATTTATTCATAGCAGGGTGTGCTTTTAAGTCTGTGACATTTTCTACATTGGCTTAGTTAAAGTTTGTAAATTTTTTTCATAATAGTTTTTCTTCCTTGGTACATATATTTTCATTGTTTTAAGCTGTATTAGTTTTTATAGGTCTGGGCCTTAAGAAACAAAACAAAACTATATTTACTACTGTTTCAGTGCAGAAGATGAGGATGATAAAATTGTTTAAATGCTCAATATGTCAATGAACTACAGTCTTCGAGGCCCCCTTTCTGTGGGGACAAGGGTTGTGATCCTTTAATATAGCCCACAGTAGCCTCAAATTCATTAACTTAAACTTCTGATCTTCTTGCTTCCACATGTACCACCAAAATAGATTCTGAAATCAATTCATTAAAAAGAGATGTAAAAGGGATTATGAAGAGATCATATCTTATATCCATTAAAAATATTCAGACTTCTGAACTACTGGCCTCCAATACTCTTATCCAAATTTTGTCTTTCTGTCTTTAAAATGAAAAATATAGTCAAGAGCACACATTAGACAATGGGGATAGTTGTAAGTAAATGGGAATTGAAGCAAAAAGGGCTAGGAAGAGTGAGAGGTATGTCATTAAAGGGAATGTGGGCAGAATTAGGATTGCTGCCGTCTAGGATACAGAGGCTAACTCATGAAGCATTCATGTAGGAGAAGCCTGTTGGTGGACCATACATCCTGCTTCCAAGCAAAGGTCTGAAGGAGAGAAAGTACGAATTGGAGATGACCTTATTCTCGTCAGTGTATCCTCTGAAAGATATCTTGTAAGTACCCCTTGACAGGAGTATCTTTTCTTTTTAGAATGTCCCCTTTAGGAATAGGAGGCCGGGGGAAACAGAGTCACAGCAGGCTGGGTAGTACAAGATACTTCTCCCCTGTGAGGCAGTCCTAGTGCCTGGGATTTAACTGTTGCCTTTCCTTTTAGATTACGGCATCATATCCAGCAGATGCTGCTGAGATGAATTAAGTCACATTACTATGAATTTATCACATCGTGTGGCTCTTGCCAAGTGGAAAACAGCCAGCAAAAAGGAATGCAGAGAGGTAGCTTGGTAGAGAATGGGGAGAGGATATGAACATTGGTGCATTGGTTATTACAGAGGCTGGCCAATGCATATGAGGTCTTTCATCTAAGGATAGGTACCAGGGAAGCTTTGCTCAGGGTTGGGATGCCTGAAGATAGAGAAATGCCAAAGATAAGTGTTGAATTTCTCGGCAGTTTCTCATAGGGCCAATTCTGCCAGCCACTTTTGCCTTACTGTCTCCAAATGTTGAAGTAGTTTTTACCTATTTGTAAGTTTTTTGGTTTTTTTTGTTTTTTTTTTTTTTTATCCTACAAGAAGTGGGCAACTTATAATTTTGTAGACTCAGGGATGCAGATGTGGGGACAAGGTTAACACTGGTCTGTCACCTCTGTGGTTGCATAGTCCTTCCTGGAATAAAGTGCCACCTATAAAATTGCTTGAAGATTGGACAAAGAAAGGTCCCACACATATGTAGAAGGAACCAAGGGAAAGGGAGGGTGCTTAACGTAATGCTTGGAAGCTCTAATGGGAATGGGACCAGTGCTTTAAAGAAGGTTTTGCTTCTTTTCCCACTGCAGCATCTCTCAGTATCAAATGGTAGCATCCAAGTGGATGCCTCCTTTATGCAAACACTCTGGAATGTACATCCTACATGTTCAGGAAGTAGCATCGAAGAAGGTAGGCCTTTTTAATACAGTCTTCCCTCAGCCTGCCATTCCCTCTGAGCTGTGTGTGTTAACATTTTCTGCTGTCTCTCAATGTCCACATACAGCATGATTTTATTTCTTCTACTTTCTGTACCTGATGCCAGAATAAATTATTTTCTATTCTCACTCCCCATGAGCATCATTGACCTTGATTTAATTCTTTGGAACCTGTTGATAGTTTATCACTATAAGCACACAAGAGTTGCTTACTATTGGTAAGTATTTTTATTTTTATTTTAATTTTATTATTCATGCTTACTATTGGTAAGTAAACAGGCCTAGAAGCTTCCATCTTGGAAGAGATCTTTTGCTGGAAAGATGAAATGGCTTATACCCCAAGACTCTGTTCACAGTAGAAAGGGACTTCCTTCATAAGTATATAATTGGTCTTTGCATTTTACTTACCAAGCTATGTAACTGGAAAATTATGAATTCTGTTTCCTGGTAGAATATGAGAAGCTTTTAAAAATTGGGGTTCTATCTTCCCTTCTCTCTTCCTCCCCATCCCCCTCTCTGTTTCTCTCTGTCTCTGCCTCTCTCCTTTCCTTTTCCTCCCTCCCTATGTCTTTCCTGTCACTCTTCTTATTCTCTCTCTCCTCTGCCTTCCCTCTCTCTGTCTCTGTCTACACACACACACACACACACACACACACACACACACACACACACACACATTAATACACCTTTGTAAATTTACCATCAGTCTTTTCCTTCTATCAGGAATCAAGACTCTCTATCTTATATATTTCCCTGGAAAGTTTCAGCCCCATCTCAGTGTTAAATGTTTCATCTTTGCTGCAGAAATAAAATTATCTCAGTCCCAACAGAGAGCTTGTGGAGATTAGTTAAGGAGCTTCCTCACGGAAGTGCTGAGTGCCCTTGTGTGGATGAAATATAACGAGCTCATCAGCTCAGTCTTCTGGCTGGGTGGAGAACAGACTCTCAGCATCCATAACCCTGCCCTCTTAGTGGCTAATGCTGCCCTCCCTCATGGACGTCAGTGGCTCTTCACTTGATGCTTTCTTCATGACTGTGATCAGGACAGTTTTTTCAGCTTAAAAAAAAAAGTTGTAATGCACAACACTTGGCAGTTTTCTCAGAAGAGGAGGATATTGATTGAAAAAGCCCACAAACTATTCAGGATGGACTCTTAAACAGTGATAGTCTCACCATCAAGAGAGGATAAAGAGTTTAATCAAGGGCTTGATGGCTGAGGTTTTTAATTTTCTATGTAAATTTGCTACTAGGAATTCCCTTTAGTAAGTCTTGAATTATTTAAATGCAAAAAAATGCAACTGTACATATTAGTATAATTAGCCATTGGAAAAATACTTGTGAATATTTGAGGGAAGTTTAAGCTAATCTTTTCTTGCCTTGGTTTTAAAAAAGTGCTAAGGCAACTCCAACCATCTCTGTACAATATGTTCTGATAACACCACTTTCTCCTCTGGTGTGATTTCTTCCTGTTAATGTTTTAATCCTACACCCAAAGTAGTTGAAGACAGCCCCCCAAGTGATCTAATTATGTGATTTAAAAAGAAAAACTCCTAATACAGATATTGAACATATTAAGTCCATATGTCTCCTGAGAATGGAGTAGCCTAGAGATTTTTTTTTTTAATTCAGAAGAATAACAAATCCAATTTCTTTGCGCAAAACCTTAGCTGGGCCTGCCTCCTGCTAGGTTGCTCCTGGAATTAATTCTTGGGATTCATTTGAAGACTAATGGGTCATCATGCCCTTGAAGTTGATTGTTTCTTTTCAAGGTCTGAACTCACAACTACTGAGATTCTTTTTTGCTGAAATATAAGTGCTTGTTGGTAGCAGTTGGTGTACATATCCATTCAGACCTGCTAGAGTCATTCTGTCACCCCCCCCCCACATACACACAGACTTGGGGATATAGATGCATCATCACAATTGATCTCTATTTGTTAAATACAATTGAAAACTACCTTCTAAAATATCTCTTAAGAGCATATTATTGCCTTTTCCTAAATAACACTTAAAAACAGATTGTCACCTCCTTCTGACTAATTTCTATCCCATGACCATAATTTGATTTGGATTTTGCCATGAAGTATATACACTAAGATTCTAAGGTCTGGTGATTTAATATTAAGTTATTAGCTTCTTACAAAACTGGAAACTCCTGTACTTTCTAACAGTAATTTTTCTTTCCTTTTGTTTTGTTTTTTAGTTTCCCAAGTGTACCTCCCTTGCTGTTTTATAGAAATCAGCTATAACCTGTATGAATTTACCCTTATTGAACACAGTGTTCTCATTTTAAGCTTTTGATCAGTTATGGTGTTATTCTGTTCTTTCACAGGATACCTACTCGGTGGCCACGTAGTTCGTCTTTTCCACGGTCATGATGAATGTTTGACAATACCATCTACAGATCAGAATGATTCTCAGCACAGGTAGGTCATTATCCTCATTCTTCTGTCTGAGCTGTCTTTGCTCCCTGGTAACTCATATCAAAGAATTTGCCTTTTTATTTGGCCACACGTGATTGTGTAGGTCTTTCTCACTTGGTCTGACCTTCATCTAGCCACAAGCACCAGTTTGATGAATAAGAATGGCAAGACAGTAGTGTTTGCCCCACCCCAAAGAAAAGGTGTTTACCTTCTATCTAAGCAAACAATGCTACAATTCATCTCAAGCTATTCATTGTCTTTGATTGCTCCTGAGTCTGAATCATCCAAATTTGTGAGAGAAATCAGCCATTCTAGAGAGGCTGTGTGCTTACATAAGTTATTGCTGGTCCTTGAAAGGCAGCTAATCTCTATTTATCCCATTTAGTGGACTAAATAATTAAGATGGAATTGTTGGTTTCATTTTTTTTGGTACCAACTCATGTGGGAGAAACCAAGCACCAGAATCCAACAGAGGATGGATTTAGCGGGGTGCTATCCCAAGGACTATAGTTAGAGGTTGTATAGAAGTGAACCATCTTTAGTCCAATAGGTGATTGTTTAATGAGCTCTTGTTAAAGATTCAAAATTATATGAATGAGTGCTATTCTTTATAGGAGACACTGTTTTCTTTAACTTATCCAGCACCTCTGGCACTTTTTTTTTTCTGCCTCCTCGTCTGTATAGGCCACTGAACCTTGAGTGGAATGGATTTGATAAAGATCCATTTGTGGATCTCTTAGTTAATTCCCATCTACTGCACGGGTTTAGCACTATGTCATTGAGTATCATTTTGTTGCTATGTTCCTTAAGCCTAATAATCAATACACTAGTAGTAAGGACTAACTGGTTGTGTGTGTGTGTGTGTGTGTGTGTGTGTGTGTGTGTGTGTGTGTGTGTGTGTTTTAAGAGAGAGAGAGAGGGAGGGAGAACATAAAGTTGTTTGAATAAGGAAACAAAGAGTCCTGAAGAGAGTTGGAGTAGGGGAAAGGATATCAAATATAAATTTTTTTCAATAAAAGGTTTTTAAAAGATTCAGAATTTTATTAAGTGAAAGATATCAATGCACGTAGTAAATATGTACTCAAGATTTATCACTATTTTGCTTATCCTCAAAGAAAGAGTACATAAAATGTTCTGCCATGTGACTGTAGAAGTCTCATAGATTGAGTAAAAATCAAAAGCCTGTCCAAATTCTACTTAATTTTGACAGTATTCAACCTAAGGACAGCAGTGATGGTATTGGTCCAATTTGGGGACAGCAGTGACAGTATTGGTCCAACCTGGGGACAGCAGTGACAGCATTGGTCCAACCTGGGGACAGCAGTGACAGTATTGGTCCAACCTGGGGACAGCAGTGACAGTATTGGTCCAACCTGGGAACAGCAGTGACAGTATTGGTCCAACCAGGGACAGCAGTGTCTTATCTTGTTGTAGTGCTTGTTGTTTTCTCAACTAAATTAATTTTACCTAACTGATGACATCAGAGGCAAATCCTGACACTTTAGAGATCAACTTTATCAGAATTCTGCCAATAGTGGCATTCTGTCTTGTTTCAAATGGAAGCCTAGAAAGCTGGAGCTCTGTTGGCTTTTTGTCAGTAGTTGTCCCTTATTCTGTGTGCTGAAGGACCCAGAAGCAACTTGATTGAATGTATTTCTGTGTATCTTAGAACTTAGAATGTATTATCTGTCAATTGGCGACTTGAGTCCCTTACAGTGTGAATCTCTTCCTACTTGCCATGTTCCCCAAATGTTCTTCATCGTACCCAGATGTAACATAGAACAGAGTCCAGCACACACTGAATCTAGACCTATGTAAGTGTTGTGAGTGATTTACTCGGTACCTCCTTAGTCCTGGTCAGTGGCTGACAGTGATGTCTATGTGGTAAAGGAAGTTCAGTCGACCTGATTTCCCTTAGAATTAAACTAAATCTTGTTATGTGCTCTTATTCAATTGCTGGATTTTTTTTTTCCATTTCATCTTTGTTTTGATTTTATTTGATTTTAGTAGGGTGGGCTTTTTTTTCTTTTCTTTTTTTTTTTCTTTTCTTTCTTTCTTTCTTTCTTTTTTTTTTTTTTTCTTTTTTTTTTGAGAAAGAGTCTTACTGTATAATTTGTTTTGCCTAGGAATCAGTATGTAGATCTGGCTGCCTTTGAACTCACAGACATCCACCTGCTCCTGCCTCTCAGCTCTGTGATTAATTACTTAGCTTACTGCTGCTTTTATATCTTACTGTGCTAAGATATAAAAGCATGGTTGCCACATGCTTTGACTTTATCTCTATTATTGAAACTATAGCGACAATAGAAATAGCCTAATCTAAAACTATTCTGTATAAAGCCAGCTCCTGCTTTGATAGTAATTTCTATTAAGTGTTTTAACAAGACCCTGTGCAAATGGGAAAAGCAGAGAAGTATTTGAAAAATGTAGTTGGGAGAATGAGGTAGAGGGTAATCAGGATCAAAGCTCAACAGAGCAAGAGTACAGACAAAACAACACCAAGAGGCACATGGATGTGGACAAGGACTCCATAGGATCTGATTGGTGTTGCCAATATTTGTCTCTTTCCTTTGCATGACAGCATGAGGGACTGAGACTGGGAAAGGAAGCAACCACTGGGGACTTTGAAGCCTAAATTCTTGAAATTCCTTGCATTCACAATGAGATCTGAATGACAAGATGCCTTGTTTCTGCTTTCTGGAGCCCTAAACCTCTTCATTGATGTCAGTTATCAGAAAGAAAAAAAAATCAACTAGCCAGAATCATTAAAAAACATTGAAATCAGGGAAAAGGAACAAACAATAGAGAACATCCTAAGATGTTCTAGAAACTACTAAGGCACTAACTCCCCAGATGAAATTGTGTCTTTCCCTCTGAACCCTGGGAATAGGCAGGCTTGATGGAAATGTTACCTTAGAATGGAAACATGAGAGCCACAGTCTCACATTTTGAACTCAGATGCTTGGCTTTGCCTCTGGTTTGTTAAACGCCCCGGGCTAAGTTACTCAACCGGTTGGAGCCAAGGCTAAGGTGTCAGCCAGACTTTGTAAAGCACCTCCACTGTCCAGCCACTCTGCTCCTCTTACTGCCGTCATTTAAGAGAACAAGAACAAGTTGTTTCAGCTGTGGTAACCTTGTCAGATTAAGCAAATTAAGCTGCTAGAATGTCTGAGGTATAATGGACATTTAGGAATACTTCAGAAGTTGGGCTGAGACTAGCTCCAAGGCTGAATTGCTTGAGACCCAAGGGGGGCCACCTATTCTCTAGCTCTCTTTCATTCAGCCTTTGCTAAAGGCACCGATGTCCCAGTGAAAATCTCAGTCAGTCTGTATGAATAGCTAAGTCAGGAAAGTAGCGTTTCCATTCTTGGCCAGGTACAGAAGTGCCTAGGAGTTAAAGCTACAAAAGAATATAAAATTTTCTTTACTAAATATTTCCTAGTAGTGTATACATTTAAAATAAGGCTTAGCCCTTATAGCCTCCATCGGTGACCAGAGCTAGAGCTGGCCCCCCACCATCAGGACTCACAGTCTGCCTGCAGAGAGCTGAACACCCAGAAGCACTATCCCTCCTGAGCCCAGGGGTAAAACCCTGCTTTCTCTCCACTGACTATCAGGGGAGAGACAGCTGGGAACTCTCAGGGAGCAGATATCGCGGTGCTGCCAGGGACCTGGACCCTTCTGGCCTCCATCGATAGAGCCAGCCCACCACCATTAAGATTCATAGCCTGCCTGTAGAGAGCTGAGTACTCAAGAGTGCTCTCACTCCTAAATCTATAGGCCCACAGGAAAAAAAAGCTCTAGTCAGAGAAAACAAGATCAACTAGCATCACAATTAACAAGATGGCAAGAGGCAAGAGCAAAAAACTAAACAACAGAAACCAAGACAACCTGGCAACATCAGAACCTAAGTCTCCCACCCCAATAAGTAGTGTGTAAGTAAGTAGGGATATCCCAACTCACCAGAAAAACAGGATTTGGACTTAAAATCATACCTCATGATGATAATGGACGGCCTTGAGAAGCTCATGAATGACTCCCTTAAAGAAATACAGGAGAACACAGGTAAGCAAGTAGACGCCTTTAAAGCAGAAATATAAAAAGGACAAAAATCTTTTAGAGAATTACAGGAGAACACCAGCAAATAGGTGAAAGAATTGAACAAAATCATCCAGGATCTAAAAATGGAAATCAAAACAATGAAGAAATCACAAAAGGAGACAACCCTGGAGATAGAAAAAGCCTAGAAAAGAAAAAGATCAGGAGTCATAGACGCAAGCATCACCAACAGAATACAAGAGATGGAAGAATGAATCTCAGGGGCAAAAGATACCATAGAAAACATTGACACAACAATCAAAGAAAATAAAAAATGCAAAAATCTCCTAACCCAAAATATCCAAAATGTTTAGGACACAATGCGAAGACCAAACCTAAGGATAATGGGTATGGAAGAAAACAAAGACTTCCAACTAAAAGGCCCAGTAAATATCTTCAACAAAATTATGGAAGAAAACTTTCCTAACATAAAGAGATGACCATGAACATAAAAGAAGCCTACAGAACTCCAAATAGATTGTACAAGAAAAGAAATTCCTCCAGACACATAATAGTCAAAACAACAAATGTTCAAAACAAAGAAAATATATTGAAAGCAGTAAGGGGAAAAGGTCAAGTAACATATAAAGGCAGACCTACCAGAATTACATCAGACTTCTCAACAGAGACTATAAAGCTAAAAGATCCTGGACAGATGTCATATAGACCCTAAGAAAACACAAATGCCAGCACAGGTTACTATATCCAGCAAAACTCTCAATTAACCATAGATAGAGAAAACAAGATATTCCAGGACAAAAGCAAATTCACACAATATTTGTCTACAAATGCAGTCTTACAAAGGGTAATAAATATAAAACTCCAACTCAAGAAGGGAAACTACACCCTAGGAAAAGCAAGAAAATAATCTTACAACAAACCCAGAAGAAGATAACCATATAAACATAATTCTACCTCTAACAACAAGAATAACAGAAAATAACAATCATTATTCATTTATATCTCTTAACATCAATGGACTCAATTCCTCAATAAAAAAACATAGACTATCAGACTGGATATGTAAATAGAACCCAGTAGTTTGTGGCATATGGAAAACCCATCTCAGTGACAATGACAGATACCACCTCAGAGTAAAAGGTTGGAAATTTTTTTCCTAAGCAAATGATCCCAAGAAACAAACTGGAGTAGCCATTCTAATATTAAATAAAATAGGTTTTCAACCAAAAGTTATCCAAAAAAAGGTAAGATAGGACAAATTTTACTCATCAAACAAAAAAAATTCTATCAAGATGAACTCTCAATCCTGAGCACTTATGTTCCAAATGCAAGGGCACCCACATTCCTTAAAGAAACTTTAATAAAGTTCAAAACATATAATGCACCACACATAATAATAATGGTAGACTTCAACACCCCACTCTCATCAATGGACAGATCATGGAAGCAGAAACTGAACAGAGACACAAAGTAACAAGTTATGAACCAAATGGATTTAACAGACATCAATAGAACAGTTCATTCTAAAACAATAAAATATAACTTCTTCTCAGCACCTCATGGCACTGTCTCCAAAATTGACCATATAATTGGACACAAAATGGGCCTCAACAGACACAAGATTGGAATAATTAAATGCATTGTATCAGATCACCATGGATCAAGGCTGGTCTTTAATAACAACAAAAACAACAAAAAGCATACATACATATGGAAGCTGAATAATGCTTTACTCAATGATAACTTGGTCAAAGAAAAAATAAAGAAATTAAGGGTTTTTTAGAATTTAATAAAAATGAAGGCACAACATACCCAAACCTATGGGATACAATGGAAGCAGTACTGAGAGGAAAACTTCATAGCTCGAGTATCTCCAAAATGGCACTTGAGAGAGCATACACTAAAAGATTGAGAGCACACCTGAAAACTCTAGAACAAAAAGAAGCAGATACTCCCAAGAGGCGTAGACAGTAGAGCAGAAATCAACCAAGTAGAAACAAAAAGAACTATACAAAGAATCAACAAAACCAGGAGCTGGTTGTTTGAGAAAATCAAAACAAGATTAACAAACCCTTAGCCAGAGTAACTAGAGGATGCAGAAAAAGTATCTAAATTAACAAAATCAGAGATGAAAAGAAAGACATAACAGAAACTGAGGAAATTCAAGGAATCATCAGATTCTACTGAAAAAGCTTATACTCAACAAAACTGAAAAATATAGAGAAAATGGACAATTTTCTAGACAGATACCAGTAACCAAAGTTAAATCAAAATCAGATAAACCATCTAAACAGTCCCATAACCTCTAAAGAACTAGAAGCAGTCATCAAACATCGCCCAACAAAAAAAAAAAAAAAAAAGCCCAGGACCAGATGGGCTTAGTGTTTAGTGCTGAATTCTATCAGACCTTCATAGACAACCTAATACCAATCAATACTCTCCAAAGGCTCATACCTTAACTACACAAACACCCTAGATAAAAAGAGAACTTCAGACCAATTTCCCTCATGAACATTGATTCAAAAATACTCAAAAATACCAAATCTAAGAACATATCAAAACAATCATTCACCATGACCAATAAGGGTTCATCCCAGGGATGCTGGGATGGTTCAGTATTTGAAAATCCCTCAATGTAATCTACTATATAAACAAACTCAAAGAAAAAAAAACACATAATTATCTCATTAGATGCTGAAAAACCATTTAACAAAATTCAACACCCCATTTGTGTTAAAAGTCTTAGAAAGATGAGGAATTCAAGGCCCATACATAGTCAAAGCAACATACAACAAACCAGTAGCCAACATCAAACTAAATGGTGAGAAACTTGAAGCAATCCCACTAAAATCAGAGACTAAACAAGGCTGGCCACTGTCCTCCTACCTATTCAATATAGAACTTGAAGTTCTACCAGAGCAATTAGACAATAAAAGAAAGACAAAGTGATATAAATTGGAAAGGACAAAGTCCAAATATCACTATTTGCAGATGATATGATAGTGTACTTAAGTGACCCCAAGAATTTCACCAGAAAACTCCTACAGGTGACCATTTCTGCAAAGTGGCTGGATATAAAATTAAATCAAACAGATCAGTAGCCTTCCTCTACTCAAGGATAAACAGGCTGAGAAAGAAATTAGGGAATCCACACCCTTCACAATAGTCAAAAAGAATACATAATGCCTTGGTGTGACCATAACCAAGCAAGTTAAAGATCTGTATGACAAGAAACAATTCACAGACCATATGAAAGTCATAAAGACGGAAGGCCAGAATGGATAACTCGGTCCTTAGAAGGGAGGACAAAACACTCATGGGAGGAAATACAAAGTCAAATAGAGGAGCAGGGATTGAAGAAAAGATCATTCAGAGACTGCCTCACTTGGAGATCCACCTTAGATGCAGCCATCAAACCCATGCAGTATTGCTGATGCCTAGAAATGCTTACTGGCTAGAGCCTGATATGGATGTCTCCTCAGAGGCTCTGCCAGAGCCATACTGATACAAAAAAGGATGCTTGCAGCTAACCATTGGACCGAGCACGGGACCCCAATGAAGGAGCTAGAGAAGGGACTAATAGAGCTGAAAGGGTTTACAACTCCATGGAAGAACATTATCAAGCAAGCAAGCACTCCAGAGCTCTCAGGGACTACAGCACCAACCAATGAGCACACATGAAGAGACCCATGGCTCCAGGTGCATACATAGCAGAGGACAGCATTGTGTGGCATTAATGGGAGAAGAGGCCTTTGGTCCAGTGAAGGCTCAATTTCCCAGTGTAGGGGAATGCCAAGGCACTGAGGTGAGAATGTGTAATAGCGAGATGGGGCACCTTCATGGAAGCAAGGGTAGGGGGTAGGGAGGTGGATTTGGGGATAAGGAGAATAGCATTTAAAATGTAAATACAGATAATATACAATAAAAATGAGAAAAATAAAATAAAGCTTAAAATTGTCCTCTACAATTCCACTTCAGTGATGTAACCAAGCTTAATATAATATTTGATTGCATCTGTGCTTTTAATGTGCTATTCAATACATGTTTATAGGTGTCTATATTTAAACAAAATTTGGGTAAATCTGCATTTCATAGTTCTTTAAATATCTATGAACATCTATTTTAAACTTTCTTCTTAAAATGATGTTGAGTCTTCATATCCCATGATTTAACCACCCTTATTAGACCCATTTTACAGGCAATGAAGTTGAACCACAGAGACTGACAGATTTTTTTCTAGTTCATAGTACTAGCAGTTCCAAAAAAGAGATATTTTTCCCTTTTATATATATCTTTTAACTTATTCAGTCTACTTCATCATAGGAATCGGGTATCTATTTCCTCTTCATCGCTATAAAAGTTTCTTTTTTAAATCTAAAATCTAGGTCCAAATCCTTCTGAACTTTTGAATAATTCATTTTTGTTATATAGACAAACTAGGAGAGTAAGGCTAGTGAATTCAAATGCAGTTAAACGATCAGTCTTGAAAAGTCTCAAGAACAAGATACCCAACATCCTCTTCTGACCTTTTTTGCATGCACAGTTATGTATAATCACACAGAAATGTACATGTGCATGCACACATCACATGCACTTAATCAGTAAATGGTATGTCAAGTTAATTCACATAACTGGTGATCTAAGTAGGTTGGTTCCCATAGTACAGATCAAAAGATTGAGACTTTGATAATAATTAGAAAAGCATCAACATCAATGTTATAAGAGAACAAGGGAGATGTGGGAAACCTAAGGTCAAGTAGAGAGGAAAAACCTAATGACCATTGTCACGCTCTGGATCGGGCCCTGTGATAGGAATGTTACTATCACAAACTTCTGGTGAACTATGAGTGAAGGGTTTAGTTTGAGCACACTGGTTACCAAACATGGCTTCTCGGTTTAGGTAGACATATCTTGATGATTTGAGATGACAATGTGAGGGGACCATGGTGACACTGTATGGTATAACTCTGTGGACTGTCTGAAATTGCTTGACAAATCTAAAATTAATCCAAAACAAAAAAATGTTTACAAGCATATTAAAAAAATAGTTCTTAAGCTGGGAAGAAAGAACCATGCAATAGTGGAACCATGAAAACTATGGCAACTGAAGACACAACTTTGTTCCAGGCTTCCTAGAACAATGACTGGATTCACAGTGTTCTGCATTTGTTCTAAAAGTAAAACTCTATTTATGGTAAATGTAAATTACATTGAGAAGCCTAACCTAAAAGGCTCAGAGCATCCTTTGTCAATAATGTGGTATGAGACTGAGCCATTTTAACAATGTAGAAATCAGGGACATTGTCCCTTCCCTTCTTTCTACTGTCCCTCTGATGATCCATGAGTGTCTGTTGCATGTGGGGTCTCCCCTTGCCTTAGGCAGCTTTTATTCATCCTAAGAGGGAGATACCACCAAACAATTCTCCCTTTGAGTTTGCTGACTTGGTAGGCTTAGGTAACTAGTGTGAGCCCCCTCTGCTTCACCAGCAAGGAACTGTGAGGAACTGGTGCTGATCTCCAACTCTGCTTACAGAAGGGTGTTCTATGAAGCTGGAGGAGCCGGGACCAGAGCCAGGTCTCTGTGGAGAGTGGAACCCCTTCGGATAAGGTAACACATGGTCCAGATGGTGCCATTTGCAAGAGTTGGTTTTTCGAGTATAGTCCATTCTCTCACATTTATCATTTGTTATGTCTTGACATAAACCCTGAAAAGTCTGTGGTTGACAGCTAATTTGTAAAAATTCTACAGCTTTGATTATAAGGAAACACACACACACACACTCACTCACTCACATCCAACGTTTTTCCAGGTTCTTATTTTGAGTCTAAAGTTAGTTGCCCCCTACTCTTACAGAGTGTGAATAATCAGAGGCTAGCCTTGCAATTACCAGTGAAATCTCTCAGAGCTCCCCCCCCCTTGCTGCCACTACCCTTTTTTTATTAAACAAATCCTCTGGAAGCCTTCAATAGATGTCTTGGCTCCAGTAAGAACTATCTTTAAACAACAAAGATAGACAGGTAGTCATGATGGCAGCTAGTAAAATAAGAGTCAAGCTTCACAGATCTGTGAAGAAAACAACATTTGTCAGAATGTCTCAAACAGGAATGTACGTGGGTGGAAGGAACAAAGGCTGATTTTTCAACCATGAGTTTGAGTAACAGCTTTTAAAGCTTGAGTAACTCATCCCTTAAACTGCCAATATTAAAGGCCCATCTGGTTAAGAGTGACTTCTTTTATTTCCTGAGAAGATGGGTTAGGTGAAGGCTAAACAGCTGGGGACGAGAAGGAAGGGACAAAATATTGCAACCTGCTTCTTTTCCGTTTCTTCCCTAGCACCCTGAACAGTGTTTCTTTAAACATCTATTCAGGAAAAACTCTCTCTCATGAGAGTTGTACACCGCCCCTGCCACCAAAAAAAAAAAAAAAAAAAAAATTCCACTAGAGATGAAAAAAAAATGGTGGAGCCTCTCCTATACTCCCTCTTCCTCTCCTTTTTTGCTTATGTAAATAGTTTATTGAGAAGCTTTTGAAGATGCTGATTTGGAGTGTAACACTTTTGTAGTACAAAACAAAAGTTATTAAATACAGTATATAAAAGAAATATTGATTTTTTTTAAAAAAATGGACACCCACTTATCTAGCTCAAGATTTCTTGCATAAAGACTCTTTCAATATACATACATATATATATATATATATATATATATATAAATTCATACATATATACATATAGATAGATAGATAGCCATGGTTGTAGTTGTTAGCTTTTTATATCAGAAACCTAAGCATAAACAGTTTAAGTCGTTAATCATTATGATTTTGATTCTCATGTGTTTCTAAAAATTGAAAAGGCAAAAAATGATTGTAAAGTTTGACAAATACATGTCACCTAACTTAAAGGGTACATATTGAGTTACCAGCGATCCCATGAATAATTTCTACCCTAATATTTACCATAACTTCTTTTGAATGCTAGTCTTTTGGAATGGGGCCATGAAAAGACATTCCACCTGGGATTCCTTATCCAAATTCTTCAATCCTACTTTACCTTGTTCCTACAGAACTTGTCCCCTTTGACTGGAACAGTATATCTGCTTCCCTGTCACATCCCTTCTTCCTCCCTGCCTCTCCCTAGCAGTCATAACCTACAGTGGCCTTAGGTTGTTTTGTTTGTTTTATAATTTCTCAGAAAGACAGGACTCCTTATGATGGTGAAATGCTTGACTTCCAATAGCAGAATAGAAAGACTGCTTTCCCAAATACAAGTGCTCCTAGAATGAAGTCCTCCTATTACTTTGAGGTAGTTTGCATAAAGATGCATTGGTAAACTGAATGATGGGTTAAAACTTGGAACTTGTAGTCATAGTATGCCTATGCCACTGCCCTCTGGAACATGTTCCTTGTCTTAAAGAGGAGTCAAAGGAAAGCATCATTGTGCTGAATTGTAGATAGACAGGAAATGGGTTCATTGGCCCTTCATGATAATCCCCCAAAAAGTGGGTAAGGTTGGGGCTTAAGAAAGAACAGCATCAATGTTGAACAGAACTCACTTCTATATATGCAATTTCTCATGTGCTTTGGGCAGCTGGAGTGGCAGTAATATTAGGTGGGGCCAGGCTTTCCGACTGCGGCATCTCACTACAGGCCACTACCTGGCCTTGACAGAAGACCAGGGCCTTCTTCTTCAAGACCGGGGAAAATCTGACACCAAGTCCACAGCCTTCTCCTTCCGAGCATCAAAGGTAAGACTCTATGGATGAACCCTGACTCTGCTCTAGAATTGAGAGTCACTGGAGTCCTTCCGGTAGCTCTCTGAGAAAAAAGGAGACCAAAACAGTGAAATCCGGCTTCTGACAATCAGGCTCTTCTCTCTTGAGAAAGGCTTCCTGAGAGACCGTCATCCAGGATGAAGGATAACATCTCTACAACAAGACTAGTAACTCTTAGAAGCACAGAGTTATCAGAGTAGGCAACATTGCTTGCAGGCTAAAGGAAATCATAATTGATTGGTATAATCTATGTAATTTTTAACAACTTCTAGTTTGTATGTTTTATTCTCCTATAAAACAATGAAGAAAGGCATGAGGTTCAGACTGTATTTATTTAAAGTAAGAAAGTTCCTTTATTAAAGATTCAGACATAATTCTGTACATATTCTTACCTTCAAGTCATTTGTTGTATACAGTTACCAGTACTTCCTCATCTTCTCATTTCTTGCCTTTGACCTGTTCACTCAAATCTTTACAGATTCTTGGGTAGTTAAGTCCAAGTGAAAAAGCACATACATAACTACCTTTTCAAATACCTAGTGTTTAGTCAGGTTTGGGCTCTGCCTAGCTGAACGCAGGGTATGGCTGGAGCCAGGATTGCATGCTGAGCTAACTTCTGATGGACAGTTGGATACACCGCCATTTGTGATTGTTCTGAAAAGATCATCCAAGCATAGCAAGGGTTCAGCACAGATGTAGGCATAGCTATCAGGACGTCTGGTCCTCTGAGAAGACAGTCTACTCTTGCCTTTGGGAACCTCATCTCTAGTTTCAGTCTTTTTTGCATTTTCCCAGAAATAGGTTTTGATTTCTGTTCTCAACATGATTTCTGTGGAAGGTTATTGATGGTTCTATTTATGCAGAGAGAGGTGTGCAGTTGACAGCTGACTTTTCTATGGGATATCTCTGATTCCTTCACCCCTTCATGGTTCTATGATCTGCCCTTTGCGATAGAGAAATACTTTGGCATTAAAGGTTTTATTTTTCCACACAAAAAGTTAGGCTTTTTTTTTTTCACACCTGTATTTAAATCATCAAATTTTTCACCAAGTTTAGAGGTAGGAGAGATAACGCCACAGCTGAAAAGACATTCTGCCCTGGCAGGGATGTGAGATTAGTACCCAGCATACACATTTGAGCCTATGTCCATACCCATGCACAGATGTGCACACATTCACATAAATAACACAAATCTTTAAAAATCATGAGCTTCATGCCCATTTCTGAGCATATGTCTTTCCTTTTACCACCAGACCTTTTTCCTTAGGTTTCCTAGCTTAAGGGTGTTGACTATTTGGCAATTAGTCTGGCTACCAGGAAGTGGTTTATGGCAGTCCAACTTGCTAAAATAATGGATTAAAAAAAACGAAAAAATGTTAGAGTGGCAGTAGGCAGGATCCTTTTTAGCCTTGAGATATGAGATGTTAAAAGAGGGGATCTTCAGATGGGGAGGGAGAAAGAAGATAGAGATTGAGAAGGGAAGCGTGGTAGGTGATGACCTATTAAGTCTCTTCTGAGAATGCCAGCTTGGCTCTTTCCTATTTGAGCTTTCTGCCTCCTTTATCCCCATCCTTTTGCATGTGTATATACTTGACTAGAAAAATAGCTACAAAGCCTTTGCTGTTCCATTTACACAAAGGAATCAGGCACCCTCTCATGCAGCTGGCAGGACCCTGCTCCCACGGAACCCATCTATTGAATTATTTTCTGGCCTTAGCAAGGGTCTTCAATGTGCTATAGTTTCTGAGGGTAAGTTAAAGAGTCTCAGAGCACCATAGGACCCTTGTAACATGCCTCTCACTTGTACCACCTCCAGCCTCTGAATATATTTCATCTTTTCAAAGTTCATCATTTATCTCCCCAAGTCCTTCCATCTCCATGTAGATGGAGGCCAGCACCTAAGTATAAAAAGCCACTGTGGTTCTGTGGAAGCCAGCAGCTTAAGAGAACTAGACATAAATGCTGCCCTGTACAATTGGCAGCATGCTCACATTTTTCTGGAGTTTCTGGATTAGGTTTTAAATAACTCTGAATTCATCAGTACTCAGCCCAGTTACCTTCATTTCCATTATAAAAGAACCAAAATTGAACTTACTTCAGCTCCATAGCAGGACACATATGTATGTGTTCCGACAGGAAATTGGGGCCTCCCTTTGAGATGTAGTGTGGGAGGAACATTTGGAATCTTAGACTGTGAACCTACACACACGCATAAAAGAGTCAGAGAGGAGTTTGAGGCCAACCTTCTCTATGTAATATGTTCCATAATGGCCAGGGCTGTATAGAGAGATCCTTTTTAAATAAACAAACAAACAAGAAACTGGGATGGGACTAAGTCTGGAAAATGAGCACATCCAAGCACCAAACTCAGTTAGAGGCCCAAGTCTGGCTTGGGAAGCCTAACTGGGGTCTTTGAGTAAGCTGTATGAAACATGTAGAATAAAGAACAGAATATGATCTTCACACAGGCTCCTACACCACCCCTTCAACAAGATTATTCACATCAAATTAGAGGTTTTTGTGTACGTTGTTGCCTCTGAAGTGTAGCACTCCAACATTATTCTGAAACTGGGATATATGGCACCATATCACACAGCTTTACCATCGCCAGATTCTGGTCTTGACTCCCACCTGTTCTTACTGAGACCTGGAAAATACTTCATAATCTGTTTGGACCACATTTGAGTCTGTCATGGAGACACTTTTAGATCTGACCTCTGCCTACCCCTCCATTGTGTCTCCTACCACTTTCCTGTAATTCCTGTTAGATCCAACATACTGTATGTTTATTAGTCTTCGAACGTGTTTTCTCATAGCCAACCTATTCCTGTATCATTCTTTGGTCTCTACACATCACCACTAATGATGTCATTCTTATACTTCTAGAAAACTATCAGGTGCAGCTTCTGAGAAAAAAAAATGTTGTTCATGCTTCAAGTGGGCGGTCCCATTGATAGAGAACATACACATCCCCCACTGCAATGTTTCTGTATTCCAGTGTCTCAGTGGATACTATATGAAAAAGTACAGTTGGAAATGACCACAGACTATATAAATGTGTCTACAGTGAAACTCATTTATAGTCTAACCTCCAGCATCTTTGTAACAGCGTCTGTCTTCTTGGTGTAAACATATTGCTATCATCTTTGTCCCTGTGCACACTCAGGGAGGGAGATGCATTTTATTTTCAACATCTAAGTCAAATTTCTATGAATTTGGTTTCCCATCCTTTTCCTCGGGCTTGACATTGCAAGGCCATTCCCTAAGGATTGTCAGATAATGTGATTTAATATTTACTCTGGCATGGCAAATGCTATTTAGATGTCATGCTTCAATGTCAGTTTACAGCAGTGCATTCCTTTCAGGCAAGGTTGAATTAATAATATTAAAGCAGGCTTGATTATGCGTAGCCATGTATTTTATTGTCTCTCTATATGTACTTTTAAGAATCAGTCTTGATATATGGAGATACTCTCCCATTTTTGCCTATTTTATTGTATAAGGAAAGAGAACTATCAGTGTTCTCACTTGGAAGAAATTTGTACTCAATATGAATTTAGGAAACAACTATCAAATAACTCTTATGTATTAACCATTGCATTCTTGCTCCATGTTTAGGTAAATATTAATATTAATTGGGAGTTTCTACCCTGCCTTTGATCATTTAGTTTTCAGATAAAAAACACAAAACCTTTATATTTGTAATAAGCCAAAGACAGCAGAAGAGCTGGGCAGATATCAACCCTCTGTTGCTATTTTGTCTGCTTCCCTATAAATACCCCTGTGTTCTATCTGGGTCACTCTTACTCCAACTAGCCAGCCTTCATGGCCATGTTTTCATGATCCCTCACCCCAAGTGTCTTCCTCTCCACTCTCCTCTCTCTCTCTCTCTCTCTTGTGGTCTCTGCTTCAGATCCCAACCCTGAGAACTAAAGTCTTACCTACCTTTCTTTGCCCAGCTACAGGCTGTAGGCATCTTTATTAATCTAACAGAGATAACTTGAGAGGCAAGGTTAGATAGCTTCTCTTGGTGCACTTGGGATTTCTTCAACCCTGGAGGCAACCAGGGGGCCAGTATTAGTATTACAATCCATACCAACAGACCAAACCTCAACAGTTCATCTTGCTTTTTCCTAGCTCTTTAACCTCAACAGTCTGAAAGCACCTTTAAACAAAGGAACAGCTGGGCTCCTAGTACACATGGATAAAGTGGTGCTGAAGTTGGGTTTTATCAGTGACCCTCTTTCCTCTGACTGTTTCTTCATGAAGTCATCACATGAAAAGGAGAAGGATGCAGGCATTTCTAATGCTCATGTGGCATTGAAGAGCTGTGATTGTGACTCAACACACAAGAAAAGTGAACTAACTTAAAACATCACAAGGGTTTGGGTCTTTGTTTTATTTCGTGATTGAATCACATGGTTCTCAAGGGTGGCCTTTGTAGATAATGAAGTTCTGTCACAATGTCACCAAGTTGGACACAGGTGGTAGAGCAAAGGAAGGAGAGAGGAGAAAACAAACAAATGATCTAAATATCTAAAGGCACCACCACATACTGCCCAGTCACTTTAAATTAGAAACTACAAAGAATTTAGACTTCTCTAATGGATGTTTTCCCAAGCCTTTGTTGTTCAAAGTGAACCGAACAGAAGCAGGCAGTCAAGGAAAACCACAGGCTGTGAAGTGGGAGAAATCTGGATTTGAACCTTAACGCTGTCATTTGCTGTTCAACCTTGATATGTCTTTTTATAAAAATAGGGATAAAGAAGTACATTTTGAAGGATTATTTTGAGAATTAAAGAAGACCAGGAAGGTGACCTCTGAAACTGTTCGTTTTAATCCATAAAGTGGAAGTTGGGTTGCTGACCTGAGGGTGGTGTTCCAAAGATGAAAATAGAAATTTGGGCTTTTTCTCAGGAAGTGTGCTTCCCTACTGAGGCAGATGGACCCACTCCCTAACATGCTGTGACCAGCAGAAGGACAGCCTTGTCTTCCCACCCAACAGACGCTTTGTTACCAGCCCCATGGCCCTCCAGGCTCTTTGCCGCATCCTACAGGCAATAATTGTTTGTAAGACAATATTAGGATCTTTAATCTAGATGAGGTATTCATGAGAGGACTATATTGCTGTAGTGAACCCAAAGCTGATTCCTCATAGTTTCTGGATAGACAGCTAGACAGGCAGAAGTAGGCTAATTATGAACTTCCCTAAATGCTTCCCTCGGTTCCTGTTAATGGGTTCCATTATCCTTACTCTTTCTCTGAAATATTTTGGATGCTTACAATGTATGTTCAAAAGATATTTTTTTTACAGCATCCTTGGATGTGTTATAATTTAACACAATTAAACTAATATGTGTGAATTAGAAGCTCTTCCTCCATATTATTGCCATAACTTACAGCTCACCCATCTCCAGCCATACTACCTTTCCATCCACCTTTCTCACCAATACTAAAATGATTACTTTAAGATGCAGGCTTTGCATTCACCACATCATTTCTCCATAAGACAGATGCCCCGAGGCATCTTTTCCTGCAGAAACTCTGTTAACATTGGGATTTTTGAAGAGCATGGACCTGTAGGGTGTTATCTTTAGTCATTACTTTTTATCAACTTCTCCCTTGCCTCATCTTCTCATCTTACCAGAATGTCATCCCCTTCCAGAGCCCCACTGCTATGGCTGGAGTATGGCCTCTAGAGGGTCCTTCTGTTAGAATCTTATCCCAATATTGAGAAATTAAGAGGATACAACTTGGAGAGATAGCTCAGCAGTGAAGGGCCCTTACTGCTCCTACAGAGGAGTCAGGTTGCATTCCTAATACCCTCAAGGTGGCTCATGGCCATCTTTAACTTCAGTTATGGGGAGGATCTGATGTCCACTTCAGGCTTTTGCAAGTTCTATACATATACACACACATACAACACACACACACAACACACACACAACACACATCAACACACACACTCAACACACAACACACACACCACACACACACACACACACAGACACACACACACACACACACACACACACACACATACTACACCTAGATAAGTACAGGCAAAATACTCATATTTGGAAAATGAAAACAATGATAAGAAGTAACGCCTTTAAATAGAAGATTGTGGAAACAGCTTCACTAGGATGTTTAGTGACAAGATGTTTGAAGTTGGTTAAGAATGAAACATGTCACCAGGATGAATACTGTGACTATTGGTGGCTTTACAAAGAAAGTGACAAAGATTAGACCCAGCTCCAGTTGTCCTTTGAATGCATACTGTGTCACATGTTTGTAACTGCTTTCTGTGTGTAACTTCTAAAGTTTGTATAAACTGGTGGCTGCTTTTCTCATAAAGTCAGAGTATGTATTTCAACCATTTCTTTATATTGGCCTTTAAATAGCTAAGGCATTGATACAATTAATTACTTATCTATGCTAATAGAAAAACCATTCAATGGCTGAGAAACACCTGAGGAAGTGCTCAACATCCTTAGCCATCAGGGAAATGCAAATCAAAACAACCCTGAGATTCCACCTCACACCAGTCAGATTGGCCAAGATCCAAAACACAGATGACAACAGATGCTGGCGAGGTTGCGGGAGAAAGAGGAACACTTCTCCACTGTTGGTGGGGTTGTAAACTAATACAACCACTCTGGAAATCAGTGTGGCGATACCTCAGAAAATTGGACATAGTACTACCTGAAGACCCAGCTATTCCACTTCTGGGCATATACCCCAGAGACACTTTAATACACAACAAAGATACATGCACCACAATGTTCATAGCAGCTCTATTTATAATAGCCAGAAGCTGGAAAGAACCCAGATGTCCTTCAGTAGATGAATGGATACAAAAATTGTGGTACATTTACACAATTGAATACTACTCAGCCACCAGAAACAATGACTTAACCAAATTCTTAAGAAAATGGCTGCATCTAGAGAATATCATCCTGAGTGAGATAACCCAGTCACAAAAGAACAGACATAATATGCAGTCACTGATAGTGGGATGCTAACCCCAGAGGCTCACACTGCCCCAGAAATAACTCACAGACTGTGTGAAGTCCAAAAAAAAAAAGAAAACAAAACAAAACAACAACAAAAAAAAGTTTTGCTCAATCCTTACCCACCAAGAACACATTGACAAATTCTGGGTTACACCCTGTATTACATGTACTGTTTGCTCATTGTAAAAAAAAAAAAAAAAAAAAAAAATCTTTACACACCAAGAAAACTTTGACTATTTCCAGGTTACATCTTGTTTTACATGTACTTTATGCTCATTGTAACTAGTAAGATCTTAATCACACTATCAAACCTTTAAAAAAAAAACCAAGTACTGACAAAAATGTATTGTATACTTTTATGCAAAAATGCTTAAAATCTGTACATTTATCTTTGTTTTTTCAAATAAAGTTGTAAAAAATAAATAAATAAATAAATAAAATAAAATAAAAAAAAAGAAAAGCCATTCAAATAAATCTGATAAAATGGGTTTGGGGAATCATACCTGGTTTAGATTCTGTTTTGCTTTCTAACTATGTGGCCTTAAGCAAGCTGTTGAACTAATACAGGTCCCAGTTTATCCTGAATAAAGTAAGTTGGTAAAAAGCAGTATGGCCTTTGGAAGGGTTAGAGAAAATGTTTGTAGAGATACATTTTAAGTATAGCACTTTGGGTGTTGGTATTGTAGGAGACTTAGCAAGATACCTGAGTATAGTAGGTATTGAGCAGATATTATTTCTAGAGAATAGCAACTTGATCATCTACGCCAAATGCTACTATGTCAGTTGGAGTGTGATCATGAGCATTTCCTTCATAGTTGTCAAAGTAGAAAATAATGTTTATTGTCTTTCAACATGCATCAGGACAAGTAAACTGTTTCTTTTCAAAACCATCAACAGGCAAAGATGATATCAATATAGAGACATGCCAATCGAATACCTGATGAACAATAAAACAAATTATTTGCAATCTATTTCAAGGACAGCACCACACTGAATGCAAAAGCAAATTTCTGTTCTCTTTGAGACAGCCTTTGTTTCTGGGGGAGGTGGCTCCTGTGCCAACACAAAGGTCTTTCCTGTGCATTCAAGTGTAGATTTTTCTCTTCAGCAGAAATGGTAAAGCTATGGTCTAGAAAGCCATTGGCTTTGAAACTATATTTTATTGGTTACCGTTCTGGTGCATCATCTATGGAAGGTAGAGCAGGAAGTCAGGGAGCCTGGAGACAGTAGCTGAAGCACAGGACACGGAGGAGTGCTCATTTACTGGCTTTCTTTTTATGGCTTGCTCAGCCTGCTCTCTTACCACACCAGGACTACCTTCCTATGTTCGAACTCATAGTTAGATGGGCCCTCCCTCATCAACCATTACTTTTAAAAGATGCCCCAAAGGCCAGTCTGGTAGTGACATTTTTTTCAATTGAGGTTCCATCTTCTCAGATGACTACAGTCTGTGTCAGGTTGACATAAAACTAGCTAACACAGGGAGATGGGAGAAAGAATCTTTTTGTTGTCCCCATAGAAAGGGATTAGGTGGGAAGGATAAGCAGGTTTCAAGTGGGTGGATTTGAGTGTCTTCAGCAGGTTTTTTAAAACACAAGACTCATAATAGGATTGCACTTGGCCCTGGTGGTTAGGATGAGGGAGTGGTGGCACAGAGTATGTCAACTCTAAAAGAGTTGAATTGGATTCTTGCCTCTGGATTATTGGCTTGCATGTGAAAGGAGAGGCTCCAGGCTAGCCTTTTGCTGTTTTAAGGAGTCAGCTGGTCCTAAGCAAGACAGGTCCTATAGGTATTATGAGGCCATGAGACTAGAGAAGCGAGAGGTGTCTCCTGGCTCTGGGTGTGGGAAGGGCTTGCTTGTTGTCCTGTGTTCCTTCTGTGCCGGTTAGTCACATGCTACCAGAAGCTACACAGGGAAGATCTGGAAACATGTTTTTTATTCTCACAAGTCCTAGCATTAAAAGTAGGGCCATTCATCAAAGCACCACTACCCATCAGGAGGCCTGAGTGGGGGGTGGGACTGGGAGGGACTTAGAGTCTAACATGTTATTTTTACTGGAATTTTCATGGGCAAAAAAAGACAATTGCTAATTGGAGTAATTTTTGCATGCTTTAAGCTGTAGAGTTGTTCCTAGCTCCCTAGTAACTGACTTTGAGATGATAATGCCAAGGGAGCTTGTCTCCTGAGGTGTGCAGGTTCTTATAGAGGAAGGCTGGTTCTGGATTGTTCAGTGTGCATGTAGCAAATATGCCTTGGAGCCTTTTGTTATGTTTAAGAACTCCAGGTCTCTCCCTATTTAGATAAGTTTCCAAGGTGTCAAATATCAAAATATGAAGGAAAGGTTAGAATACAAACATTAACATTGAAAAATCACAGAGTGATCCGTTGAGTCAAGTGATAATGTCAATAAAATTCCAAAGAAAAGGGAGCATTTGGTACATTAGGATAAGTTCTCAGAACTGTGGCATGACTCAGTGGTGAAGAATGTGGGGAGCCCTGGGTGGGATCCCCAACACTGACCATGAGAAAGCCATTGCTCATAAACCACTTTTGTTAAGTCTTATGTTACCTAAGAAATAGACTGTGTTCTCTTAGAACTTGGGAACAGAAAGAGGGCAATTAGGGTAGCCTTGTCCTTCAGGAAAGTGCCATTTCTAGCAACAGGGTGACTTCATTTGTGGCCACAGTCATTCCTCCATAATTTGTCAATGTGGTGAATTGCTGGTCAGGTAGAGTAGGTTTCATGTTTGCAGACATGGTCTGATATCCAGATTTTCTTGTTATTCTTCCTCTAAATGAGAAGAGGCCTCCACAGTGACCACTAGAGAGAACTTTGAACGGTGAGGTTGTTTCATAAAAGTGAGGCCACAGACACTCCAGAGAATTATGGCTTGCTTGTTTCAGTGACCATAGGAAATGGATCCTCCTACATTATTTTGGAAAAGCCATATTTAATTAAACAAGAGAGGGAGGGGAATAAAATTCTAGTTGATCACATGCATTATTTTTACCAGGAGTTTTTAGAAATCAGTGTGATTACCATATTTAGCAGTTGTCTTTGTATTGTTTCTATTTTAGAGTATTGACTATAGCAAGAGATTAGGCAACAGATAAAAAAGTGACATTATAAATCCTGTTACTGACTGAAACTTATTTAGAACTATGAATAGTTCTGTGATGGAAATCAAATGTGCATTGTTTCATAGAATGGATGTATTCTTGGCCAATTGCCTATATAGAACACCCTGATATATCAAAATCTGTTTTCCTATCTGTGTGTGTTACAGAAATCAGAAATGTGTTTCTTTTGAATATGTTCATTGTGAGAAATGAGGAATTTTTAAACATTTCTGGTAACGTCTCAGCACACATTCAAAATAAGGAATTTTCTTATGAAATATTAATACCACTCAAATTAATATATTATGTGTGTATCAAGTAACTGATTTTCATTTTATGAAAGTCTGAAGGAAGAGAAGTGAGAGCTGAAGTGGGAAATGAGTACATATGAATGGAAATGAGCTTTAAATCTATATGAATGGAAAAATCACCTTGATTTACATGTGCCTCACACTATGTTCCATGAGTCACATAGGTGCTGAGCTCTCTATTAAGAATCCACAATTAATTGGCCTGATTCCTTTCCTAGATTTGTTATGAGATGCTAAGTGCTTCACAGAGGGATGAGGCAATGCAGAGATGCAGTGGCAACACTCACTAGCCTCATAGATGATGTGGCGTCTGAAGGAGGAATTGAAGGCTGACTCCCATTTAGACTAACTGAAGAAACACAGATGCAGGAGATGAATATTTTTAGTTTTCAATGTTTTTCTCTGAAATGTCCCAACATAGGCAGTGTATGTTGACCATACCCTCCCCCTTCCCATCTCCTATTTCATTCATGACCCCACCCCAATCACATCTCTTTCCTAACTTCCTGCCCTACTTTTCTATTTGTATTTGTTTTTCTTATATAAATAACAGTAGACTTTTTATTTTGTTATAGCTTTATTGGAAAAATACTCTTTCATATAATATTTTCTGATTAAGGTTTCCCCTTCCCTAATTCTTCCCGGTTCCTTACCTCTCAACTACATTCTGACATTACTCCTTGGGTGACCTTGGGCAAATTATTTCTTTTATTTATTTATTTATTTTTTAATCAGTAGAACTAGGACAACATTTGTAGCTCCATCAGAAGCTTTGCTATAAAAAGTTACTACCTGAACCCGTATAGCAGTTACAGTTAGTGCCTGGTAAGGGCTCACTACACATGAGGCCTGTCATTACAATGAAGAGGACTATCGTAATCACAGGGAATAGCATGCCACCAGTTTTCATTCTGAAAAAAAAAATTCAAAGTGCGGCCTAGTTAACAGCCTTTATGACTGAGCAATTTAATGCAAGGTAGCAACAAGAGATGGAAATAGACTACGACTTCTTAGAAGCAAACCAGAGAGGCCCTAATTGATGAAGAAAGGAAGAAAGTCACTATGCACCTATTTCATGCGGCAGGCACATCAGGTTGTCTCAGGATGCCCTCCTAGGTCATGTTCCTGTTTCCATAATAGAGAGCAGGTAGAGAAACAGAGGAGATAGAATGGAATGACTGGGACCACAGCTAAGGGAGCCCTGCACCAGACTCTCTTCCCCTTGAACACATAGCTGAGAAGGCTGGAAGAAGGAAAGGTGGATTGAGATTCACAGTCTGAGTTCTCAGTCCACAGTAAGCTGGCTCCACTATTCTGAGCTCTGCAGTGAGGCCAGAGTACCTATCTTGACAGGATATGTGTGGCAAAAAAAAAAAAAAAAAGGCTATTCACCCCATGGCAGCCAGACACAAAAAGAGAGCCCAGGGCGCTTCTATGTTCATTGGAAGCATACCATAAGACCTAATTCTATCACCGGGCTGTTCAGCAAACATTCCAGCACCTCCTAGTGCCCCAGTACCTCTAACACATGACCAATGAGGAACATGTAAGATCCCAATTACAACATAGCTCTAAGAGACTAATATACAAACGGCAAGTTTACTTTAAAATACAGTAGTGGCCCCTACTTGTTAAAAGTCTTTGTTGTGACTTGTTTTTTTATCTTTTTATTAGTTCTTTAAAAAATTTCATACAATGTGTTTTAATAGTGTTCTCTTGCCAGGCCTTCCCAGTTGCAGATCTATGGACCCTCACTGGCCAAAAACTGCAAAAGAAATAACTCATTCCTGGCACTGAGCTTTTAATTTGTTTGCTGGTGTCTAATAAGGACATTGCCACCCTAGTTATATATTCTCAGTCTCTCTCTCTCTTTCTCTCTATACCTCCTCCTCCCCCTCCCTCCCTCCCTCTCTCCCTGTCTCTCATATATATAAATCTTTATCTGTGTCTTTTTTTCTCCCTCCCTCCACACCCCTGTGTGTCTATGTATACCCATGTGCATGTGTGTACAAATGTTCTTACATAGTAGTAGATTTCCATATGACTTTTTCAAAAGGTCAAAAAGGAGCCTATTTCTTCCTCCTCATATTTTCTACTGCCCTCCCTCCCATTCCTAACTCTCACTTAACCATTTCTCCACTATTTTTCTTTAACACTCTATACCACTGAACTCTCACTGTTCCCTTTAGAGTTCCCATAACCCTCACTCTATAAGTATTCAAAATAGAAGACACGTATCAGGAGACTCAAAACTAACATCCACACATGAGAGGTTTGACTTTTTGGGTCTAGGTGATCTCACTGAGAATGATTGTTTCCAGCTCCGCCCATTGACCCGTGAATTTCCTAATTTTATATTTTAACAGCTGAATAATAGTCCATTGTGTAAAAAATATCAGTTCTTTATTATTCACTCCTTGGTCTACAGACATGTACACCATTGTCATTCCATGGCTGTTGTGACTATTACATTGACAGATGGTATTTTGAGCTCCTAAATTGTGGTATTTGTGGAAGATAAGCATTTAAATTATGGATGGTATCAATTACTGAAAATGACTTAACTGACCACTTAAAAGTTACTTGTTGACATTATGTTGGGTGAGAGAAGTAGAAATGTAGTAGAGAAGAGTTTAAAATCAGAATGAAATAAGGAACCACCAGCTGCTTCATTTTCTATGGTTTTACACATCTCACAAGTGGCCAAAACTTCAAAGCATTGGTTTTTTAAATTAACACAGATAAGGGAAGCCGGACTTTCTAAAATCCCTTGGTGACATGAATATCCAGATATAGTTTTTTGTCTTATGGATTCTGCACAAGTGATTTGTTCTATATATTGAATTGCTATGTAATCAGGCATGTCTACATTTGTTTGTTTCCCTGTTTTTTTGTGTGTGTGGAATAGGAAATCAAGGAGAAATTAGATTCCAGTCACAAGAGAGATATGGAAGGCATGGGGGTTCCAGAAATCAAGTATGGGGATTCTGTCTGCTTTGTTCAGCACGTAGCCAGTGGCCTTTGGGTCACCTACAAAGCACAAGATGCCAAAACTTCCCGCCTGGGACCTCTGAAAAGAAAGGTAAAGGGTCTGATGGTTATCCAGGGTTTGTTTGTTTGTTTATTTATTTATCTTTACAGGGAGTGGGAAAGAAAGAAATAGGCAGTAGGAGTAATTCTGAGGACCTGGTAGGCAAGATTATGTTTTACCCTTTACTACTCTAAAGAGTGGCCCTGTGACAGGTTATACAATATTTCTGTAGTAAGTTAGGCTAATTTGGTAACTCACTGTAACCCCATTTTCAATTTTTTTTAAGACTATACATGACAATTCTGTATAAAAGAGCTGGAACATGCTTGATTCATTGTGAAACCCAGCCTCAATAACTCTTAATAGTTCCACTATTCTGGGATTATCCACACCATTGCTCACTTCACTTAAGTGGATAATGGAGTTATTATGCTATTTTCATAAGACAGAAGAATGACTAGAATCTCCGTGGAGACAATACAGTTTGCACAACAATGAGGCTGCCAATGTGCAGAGAGATGGGAGTTAATGTTCTTCCCACAGACATGTATCCAGACTCGAGTAGTGCATCATAGCATGTCATAGCAGGAGGCTGGCTTGGATACTTGTAGCATCTTTTCCCCACAAGGTCATTTTCCATAATAGCAATTCTTTTTTTTTTTTTAATAGGAACCAGAGGATAGATGCCAAAAGTATAATTTTCTTGGAAAAACAAATCTTTCAAAGTTCAGGCTTGACTAGTCAAAGAGACCTAGAATAAGGTTATAGGAAATACTGTGAACAATACTTCTGCCATATTGACCTAAAGCAATAATGACAGTGTCTCTGAATGCTGGTTATTTTAGGAGACTGGTATCATACTACGCGTTAATTGGAAGGTTTCACCAAACAAGATCATTTGAATGTGAGCTCTGCTGGTCAAAGCAGAATGTGGGGACATGAAAGCAAACCCATTTTGATCTTGTGATCCTTATCTGTAGACTAGAGGAAGAGGTCATAGGTCAGCTCCATTATGGTGGAGAGATGGAGTATAGATACAGTGTCAGCCAGTATTGATGGGATGTCTATGACAAAGATTCCTAAGTCAAGTTGGCTGTAGACACAGCCGGAAATTTTACATGCAGTTTCCAATAGGACCAGAGCTGTTTGTGTGTGGGCTATGTGGGCAAGACAGCAAACAGCTGTGATGGGAAAAAGTAAGGCAAAGATACAGAGGGTCAGATAATCTGAAGGAGAAAAACTTGACAATTCTTGTCTCCTGTATTAGGATGGCCCCGAGTCCTCATGGGGCCATCAGTCTAAGACAGAGAGCTTCACTCTGAGAGTAAGAGAAACTGAAAATATCTGTCCAGCCCACCCTCTGCTAGCCTATCCCAGTCCTCTATAGAGTAGTGTGGTATTTTGACAGACCATATGGGTTTATGCATTTATTATAGCCATAATAATGCTAGAATAGAATTTCAGAGCTCAAAGCTGCACCTCTAGATGGAAAGGGATTCTGTCTACATGGAATGCTGGACTACATTGATGTAGTGTGCCTTTTCCTGCCCACAGGCCCATCTGACGGCTTGAACATGTATGTGAATTTGGGAGAGACATCTTCTATGTGATATTCTAATAGTTAGTCATTGACAGGCAAGGCATGCTATGTTTCATATAAGAACAGGTTAATTTTTCTCTCTAAAATGTCCAGATCTATATGAAGTTAATAAAACATAGAAAGGACAACCACATGAAGAAATCGACAAACAGAGCTCATGGTAAAAGAAATCGTCCCCTTGCAGCATTCAGTGACTGAGCTACCAAGCAAAGAACATACATGAGCTACATGTAGGCCTCCCCATGCATATGTAGCAGATGTGCAGATCTTCATGTGGGTCCCAAACAACTGGAACAGGAGCTATCTGTCTGGCATCGGTGGGAGAGGATGCACCTTGTCCCCCAGAGACTTGATGTGCTGGGTTGTAGGGGATTTCCAGGGGAGCTCTCACCTCTCAGAGGAGAACCGGGGGAAGGAGGTGACTGGGAGAGGAGCAGTGAGCAGGATAAAAAGTGAATAAATAAAATAATTTAAAAAGGATATTTTATTATATGTTAAATATATGATATGATAAAATATACATGGAAACATCCGTCCATACTATTTTATTAATAAAAGTACATCAATAAAATGTCAAGTAAAAGAGTATGGTATTAAAACTCTAGAGACATTGGGATTTCTATAAAAGATAAAGGCCTTTTCAATAGACAACTAAGAGCATTGTGTTTTTCTTACTGTACTCTCTGTATCTAGCATAAATCACAACAGTTATTGTATGTTCAATAACCCCATTTAAAAATATATGTTCAATTTGTCTTAAAAAAAAGAATGGTCCCTTGGTCACTCTTTCCCATCAGCGGTGCCTCTGTGAGAGTCATAGTCTAAGGGCCTGGAGACATCCATCAGTCCTCATTACATTCCTGTTTGTCTGTCCAGTGTTATCTGAACAAACTCTAAGAATACTGGTCGTTCAGGACCAGAAAACTGGGAGCAACACAAAGGATACACAGTAGGAAAGTGTTGCTAAATTGCACATTGTTAACCAGATGCCAGGAAGGCCTGGAGGAGTAATGGCACTAAAAGCTGGGGAGTCCAATGGTTAGGCCTCCTGTGTTATGCTTAATCTTTATGCACATAAGATGTCAAGTTTCTTTTTAAGGATTGCACAAACTTCTGCAAACCTGTATCCTACTTCTTATGTGAATTCCTTATATTAGGCTATAGCCAAATGAGGAAAAATATAAGAAAGAGATTTTCACATGAAAAGGAAAATAAACTTTGGTTTTTAAACTAAAAATCCCGACACACAGACTGGACTACAGAACTCTACACTGTCTCTCTCCTCATTTCCACAAGCTCAGGATTTGACCTTAACTTGAACCAGGGTCAGACCATCCCCTTTACCATCTGGGCATATTGACCTAGTTAAGAGGAAAAGCTAGTGAGCTCCAAAGGCTGCTAGCTTTCCCCCAGATGCGTCATGATGCCCTTGGAGATGGTAAATTCGAATAGCTCCTACACAACTGGCCAAAGATCAGTAATTATTGCCTAGATAATAAACAGTGCTTGATCACCTTTTACTTCCTAGAAGTCATTTTAATTTATATGTAAATCACCTAAATCCCCAAACAGCCCTTTGAGATAAACACACATCAACAACAGTGAACTGGGAGCAGAGCAGTTAAATAACTCACCCTAAAGTCACTCTGCTGGCAAGTAGCAGCATGGGACCGAAAGAAATGTCACCTGATAAGAGCCCAAGCTCTAGAATCACCTTCATAAGAAACACGCTCTCACCTTAATCCATTTCCCCTTGTCCATCTGTTACTGAACTAACCCATGTAGCTGTCCTTCGGAAGAGAAAGCAAAGCCTGATCCCCGGAGAGCTTTGCTTTGAATTGTTCATGCCCAGTTTACATATGGAGACCCTTAACACAGGGACTTTCCCCATTTTCAAGGGTAAGCCCCTGTGTTCATTTTTAAGAGAGGGAGAGGAAAAAAAAGTCTATTATGAAAGTAAGCTTTCCCCCTTCAATCGGCCTAGGAAATTTATTGTAGCTCATACCATAGTGGCACATAAAATTTTTTTCTCATCAAACTACCAGGTTGTGGGAATAATTCACATGTCAGTAATGGGACGTATGGGCAAAATAACTTTGTTAATGTCCCGTTTTTAAAATGGACTCGGGGGAGCTTGGCTAGGGAAAAGAATTGAAAAAAAAATTTATAGAGAATGTGGGTGGCCCAACTATGGAGTAATGTGTAACCTGGACTCGTTCCCATGCCCTGTGGGTAGGTCATACTCCATCAGGAAGGCCACATGGATGACGGATTAACACTGCAGAGGTGCCAGCAGGAAGAGTCCCAGGCTGCCCGCATCATCCGGAACACAACAGCCTTATTCAGCCAGTTTGTCAGGTACTTTGCCCCTTCTCCTTCCTCTTCCAAACCCACCTACCCATCTCCTTCCTCTTCCAAACCCACCTACCCATCTCCTTCCTCTTCCAAACCCACCTACCCATCTCCTTCCTCTTCCAAACCCACCTACCCATCTCCTTCCTCTTCCAAACCCACCTACCCATCTCCTTTTGATACTGGGAATGTTTGGGGGAAGATATTAATCACTATTGATTTTTTTTTTCCCAAGAAAGAGATTAGGATAGAATTTTATCTTCCCATGGGTAATTTACCAGTTTTACTCATTACCCAACATGTCAAAGGCCATACTACTTGCTTAGATTACTAAATAATTGATGACTAATTAATGCAAAGAATATGTAAGATCTATGCAAAACAAAAAACAAGGTGTAAAAAAATCAGTGCTTTTTTTTAATCCCTTTGTATTCACAGAATATAGAGGGACAAGTGGATAAAGAGAGACTGGCCCACCCCCTCCAAACTATTTAGAAAGGGTTTCTGTATCAGTTGGAATTTTTTTATTTGCTGTGGGAGCCTTGGGTTAGCCACATGTGGCTGGGGCTGAAGCTGGAGAAAATAGCTGAACTGCCTGATTGGATGGTAAACTGTTTAACCTCAACATGTCGCCAAAATGGAATTCAGGACTCTTTTAATGAGGTACTGTGAGGAACTGATCTTGCTGTCATCAATACAGTGATCCAAGCCATTTTCCCTTGTAGGAAAATCTCTTTGAAGCCAAGAGGGTGTAAGCTGCATTGGTATAAATGGAGAAGTTTTAACATCATAACTTTTACTTTCCTTGCTGTTAGAACTCTTCAAGCCAAAGTGCTAGCTGAGGCTAAGCCACTGCCATAGAGCAGAATAAACTGCTACTTCTCACTTTAATGACTGTAAAGAGTAGCCAGCTAGCTTGGGGGCTGGGATGGAGGTTCCCTCCTCTTGCTGCCTTAGTCCCTCCTGTAAGTTCCTAAAAGGTGTTTCTGGACCAACTCAGCAGCTCCACAAACTAACCTTTTGAACATATACATCGTCAACTTTGACTTCAGATTGACTGAATCAGGCATTCCAGGGAGTCAGAGCTATCCAGTTATATTTGTCTAGGTCAGTGGTTCCTAACCTGTGGGTCATGACCCAATTTGAGATCACAGATCAAATATCCAGATATTTATGTAACAATTCATAACAGTAGCAAAACTCACAGTTATGAAGTAGCAATGGTTTTATGGCTGTGGTCGCCACAACATGAGTAACTGTATTAAAGGGTCATAGCACTAGAAAGGTTGAGAACTACTCTCCTAGGTGATTTCTTCCTATACATTAAATTAAGGTTTAAGAAGCCATTCTTCTGAAGAAGAACTCTAAACCTCAGCTAAGTGTTAATTTGGGGCAGTGTTTAACACTATGATTTTTAGGCTGTGTCTCAATCTAATTTCCTCAAAAGGATAAAGATCCAAGAGCCAGTAGTTAACAGAGTCCAGGCTATAATCTATTTACTGGGGAGAGTGGAAGAATTTTGAATTCCAGGCCAGCCTGGGCTACATATGAACTGCTATCTCAACAATAGCAACAAAAAGCCAAATGTTGGTACTTTGTTGAAGCCTCTCTGATGATTCTGATGTTCAGTCACAATTGAAAATCATCTCAGCAAAATTTCTTTGTCTACATGGTCAAAAATAGCATTTTAATGTTAATGTGCCTAGTGCTCTAAAAAAGGGAAGATTGGGGAGTGAGGGTTACTTTATTCTTGTAAATGATACTGTGTCTGTCACTTTTTATCCCTTCATTTGCATTCATTCCATTGGTTAGTACTTAATCAGAGAGAAAGTTGACTGCAAACACATTGTTCGTGTGGTCTTGACTAGTGTCCAGTCTCTCACCCTTGAAGCGCATGGTTTTCTTATGACTCCTGCAGATCTCCCAAGGTCTGGCATCAACAGCTTTAACCTCATATGCAAAATATTAACTCTGAATGGATGAGTTAAGATCTAAATGTGAGAACTAAATTTATAAGACATAGGTATAAATTTTTACTACTTTGTATTAGGACACGATTTCTTAAATACGCTGCAAAGGCAAAAGTAGCAAAGTAATAATAAATACAATTGACTTTGTTGAAATTTGTAAATGATTTCACTGGAAAGGATGCAATGAAGTAAGTGGAGACAATTCATATAAAGGAAGAAAATATTGATAAATCATATAGTTGAGAAGGAGTTTGTATCTAGGAGAAAGAACAGTAACTTTCAGTGATAGAGGAAGTAAAACAACTGATTAAAATAGTCAAAGGCTCTGAATAGAAATTTCTTTAAAAATGTGTACAAATGACCAGTGAACACATTAAAAGATGTGCAGTTTGAATCATTATCAGGAAAATAACAACAAAGAATCCAGTGAAGTATGTGTCTATGCACACAAATAAATGTTAATTAAGAAATGTGGGATAAAGTGTGAAGGAACCAGAATCTTCACTGCTGGTTGGATTGTAAAATACAACAGTTACTTTGGAAGATATCTAGAAGTATCTTTGTAGGTTAAGTAAGAGTAGCCACAGGACCCATCAACTGAACTCCTAAAAAAATGAAAACATATGATCCAACAAAATGTCCATAAGTACTCATAGCAGTGCTGTTAATAGTGGCTCCAATGTAGAAACAACCCAAATGTTCATCAATTTAAACACAAATAAATAAGATGTACCATTCCTATGAAATAGAATAAGGTGCCAGCACATACCACAACATAGTATGATCAAACACAACAATGTTGCTTTTGCCTTTTACTCAAATAGACATGATCAAAGTATGTTAAGTGAAAGAAGCCAGTCAGGAAAAGACCACCATCAAAGTCATTATGTTACTAAATGGGCAGATCTGTAGACACAGAAAGGAGGTAAATGGTTAATGAGAACTAGAGGATGATCCATTCAGGGTGGGGAAGAGAGCTAAAGAAAGAGTTTAAAAACCTGTTTAGTTTTGTATAACTATAAAGATGCTAAATATCAAGCCACTGAATTATATTCTTTAAATGTGTGTTTGTATGAAATATGAATTAATATTTCAATAAAACTGTTATTATATAGTTAATGAGAGTTCCAGGCATGACAATGAGAAAATTGTGTTTAAACAGTTTTAATGAGGTACACTTTTTCATAGAATTCATTCTCATAAGTATATAATTCAGTGAGATTTAATAGATTTACAGAGCTGTGTGTAGTGATCACCATGATTAAATTCTAGAATATTTCCATTTCCCTACAATCTCTTATGCCCCTGAAGTTCAGTCTAGTTGCCACTCACAGCCCTGTCTCTGTCTCAGATAAAAACATTAAATTGATTAAATTAGATAGATGAACCTTTGAATCTACCCTTTTCACTCACTATTGTATTTTTTGTGGTTCATCCATGTTGTCTTTTTTAAATTATTGAACAGTGTATTCATGTAACACTGTATGTATGTATCAAATGTGTGTATATGTAAGTTTATCTATAAAGAAATGAATACACATTTTATATTTATCATGAATTTATCACATTTTATATTTTAACCATAATTATTTTCACTTCTATCATTTTATACATACTGCTTCTAGAGATATTAATGTAGAAGCTTTTAGTTATATGCTTTCATTTCCTCTTCCTCTTTGTGTGTGCGTGTGTCTTCAGGACACTTCTGTATATTTGTGCATCCAGTCCAGAAGTCAATGTCAAGCATCTTCTTCTATTGTCCTTCTCCTTAACTTGAAGACAGAAAGAATCTCTTGAACATAGTGGAACTTGCTGATTGGGTAGACGACTAGCCTCTGTTCCCACCACCCAGTGTGTGGGTTACCAGCACTCACTATGATGACTGGCTTTTATATTGGTCTTGGGAATCCGAACTCCACTCCTTTCTCTAGCACAGCAAGCACTTTACCCTCAAAGCCATCTCCCTGGTTCCGTTTTAGCCATTTCTAGGTGTTCATCTCAGTGGCTTTGAGTGAATTTCTACTGTTGGGCAAACACCCCCATTCTCCATCATAGCACACTATAACCTTGTGCCAATTAAATGGTCACCTTCATTCTCTCCTCTCCATTCTTGATGTCTATGTATTTCACTATTCTAAGTACTTCATATGAGTGAAATTGCACAATATTAGCCCTTCTGTGCATTGTTTATTTCACATAGAAGAAGGACTTTAATGTTTGATTCCTCTATCAGAATTCTATTCCTTTTCAAAGATGATAAACATTCCATTGAATATATAGTCTATATTTTGTTTGACCATTCAGCCATCAACTTAAATTTGCATAATCTACTGTTTTGTTGTTGTTGTTGATTTCTCATTCTGTGTCTATCTGTCCTTCTCTCTGTCTCTCTTTCTCTGTCTGTCTGTCTCTGTCTGTCTCTCTCTCTGCTGGAGATTGATGTCAGGGCCTTATACATGCCAGTCAAAGGCTTTGCCACCTGAATTATAACCCAAGATATATTTATTTACACGGAGACAGCATCTTTATGTATTTACCATGATGACCTTGAACTCTTGATCCTCCTGCCTCAGCCTCCAGAGTGGTAAAATTTTAAGCAAGCATTGACATGTGGGACATGTTTAACTTAAGAAATTGGAAACAACTGTTATCCAAGGGGTATATAACATTTATAATTCCCTCGTAAATGAATGGAGTTCCATTTTTTCCTGCAACCTTGCTTGTATTTGAGCTATCTGATGTTTTGCTTGTAGCCCTTATGTAGATGAAGAGGAATGGTGTGGATTTACATTTCCAGAATGAATAATGGTATCAAATATCTTGTCATGTATTTTCTGACCATTCATAATTCTTCTTTGGTGCAGTGTAATCAAATGCATTTGCCTCTTAAAAATAGAGTCATTTGTCTTCTAATTGAGATTTCTGAGTTCAGTGAACCTGTTAAATGAAGTCATTTAACAAATTTATGATTTACAAGGATTGTATCCTAATCTGTGGTTTCTCTTCTCATTTTCTTTTTGATTTTTTAAAAATTTATTTAAGTTTATTTTATGTACATAGGTGTTTTGTCTGCATGTACATCTGTGCATCATTTACCTGCTTGATACCTGTGGAGGCCAAAAGAGGACATTAAATCCTCTGGGACTGGAGTTACAGATAGTTGTAAACTGTCATATGGATCCTGAGAAACAAACCTGGGTACTCTGGAACAGCCCTGCCCCACCATGTTCTTATCCATTAAGTCATCTATCCCACCCTTCTCATTTTTTCAATGGTGGCTGCAAAGGTACCTCAATGGATAGGGTGCCTTCTGTACAAGCATGAGGACCTAAGTTCACATCCTAGCAGCCTCATAAAAATCTGATCATCTCAGTGAATGACTGTAACCCCAGGATTGTAATGTGGGGAGAGCGTACAGAGACAGGTGGGTCCTGGGAACTATCTGGCAAGCCAGTCTAGCAAGAACAGTGAACTTCAGATGACATCAAAGGCCCTGTCTCAGTAAATAAGGTGAAGAGTGATTAGGGAGAAAAAAATCCCAGTGTCAGCCCCTTGACTCCACAAATTTCTGCACAAGTGAACTCTCTGTGTCTCTGTCTCTCTCTGCCAAACACAAGCACACACACACATGCACACAAACACACACACAGAGAGAGAGAGAGAGAGACAGGACAGAGACAGGGACAGAGATTGAGAAAGAGAGAGATTGAGAGAAAGGGAGATATCAAAAAGCCACAAATGCAAGAGTTTGTTATAGGTCTCTTGTTTCATGGATCCATATGCATATCAGTATCCTAAAATGATTAATTAAATATACTATAGTGTTGAAGTCATATAACATGGATCCTTCAATTTTATAATTCATTTAAAGTCATTTTTATATTCTGCTTTTTTATGTGAATTTTAGGATGAATTTGGCAATTTCTGGGAGAAATTAAATTTATAAAACTCTTCTGGGACGTGTATAGAAATCACAGTTAATCTGTGGATTAGCTTTGGAAGGTTTTTTCTTTAAGTAATGCTTAGCAGTGCACAAACTGCCTCTCCATTCACGTGTTCTCCAGTTGCCTTTAGAAATCAGCTGAGGTTGTCAGTGTATCTACCATCTTGTGTTTCTTTTGTGCAACTTATTCCTAGGTATTTGTGTCTTTTTAATAGTTTTGGAGGTGAAATGTGTATTTTAAATTTCAGTTCAGATTATATATTACTCTTTATAGATATATGTCATTATTACAATATTAATCCTGTACCCAGAACAACACTGATATGTTTTTTTGATTCTAGGGGCTTTGTTATAATGTAGAGTTTTGAGAGTTTTCTGTATACAAGGTCTGGCATCTATGAATGAAGAGAGTCTTCTTTTCCAGAAGGACTAAACTTTATTTGTTCCCCAACTCCCAAAGCTTGTACAGTGTGTAATGATGATGCAGTGAACAGATATTCTTGTTTTATTTCAAATCTTAGGAAAGAAACATCAAGGTATTTGTTGTTTTGATTTGTTTTTGTTTTTTAATCACTAAGCTCAGTATTGTCTATAGTATTCAATTTCCCTATGGAAAGTCTTTGCCCTGAAACTGACTTAGAAGCATCCCTAACCTAAAAGCCAATAGCCTCTTACTGTTTTTACCAAGGTTTGTGTATTTAAAAAATTAAATTTTTCCATATGTGTATGTGTGTGTGTGTGTGTGTGTGTGTGTGTGTGTGTGTGTAGAGATAATATAGATAGATGATAGATATAGTTAGATAGATAGATAGATAGATAGGTAGATAGATAGATAACTTAGCAAATGTCCTTTACCAAGCCATCTGTTCTAGAAATTCATTGTGTTTTTGTCTCAAGTGGGTGTTAGATTTTTGTCAAATACTTTTTCTTTGCCTTACGTTCTAGTCCTTTGCTAATAAGATTTATGGTTTTAAGTGATTAAGAATAAGGTATTGACATTCTGTTACAGAATTGTGTCTCCTGACTCAGGCTGTATGTTTTTCTTCAGACATTCTGATCGGTGCTGTTGAGCACTGTTATCATGTGTGCTCTATTGAGAGGATAGATTGTCTTCTCTACAAACGCCCTTCACTCACCCTGGTGGCCCTTCACTCGCCCTGGTGGAGCCCCTGAGGGTCACAGCTGTGGCTGAGGCACTGGTTACCCTCTCACACCAGGGCTTTCACTCCTTCTCTGGCCCTGATGCTCAGCTCTGTTTCCTGGACATTGCAACTATTGGGTTGTTTCTTCTTCAGGTCAAGTCTGACCAGGGTTCTTTTTATCAGTGTGTTTAATGCACCGATGTTTAAGTACATTGATCCATGTATTTATAATCGTCGTTCTTCTGTTTTTGCCTTAACCTTTTGTTCTGTCTCTTACTGTCTTCTTTGGGGTTAAATATATATTTCTAATATACTGTTCAGCTTTAGAGAACTTGTATTTTTGTCTTCACTGTGCTTTTTTTTCTCAGTAATATCAATGTGTATTTAACCTGAAATAACCTATTTCAAATTCATACTAACTTAAGCAACCTTTTCCTAATATTGTTCTCTTTTCTCCCTCCTCCATTGTGGTAACATCACCATGGTGATATCTCTATCTGTTAGAAGCCCAGCAGCAAAATTTTATAATGATTGTCTCACAGAGGTTTCTTGAGTCAATTAGAAGACCAAGACGAGGAAATTAAATTTCAGTCTTTGTTTTATTTATAATTCACTCCCACCTTTCTCCCTATTTCTTTATGTTGTCTCTACCTACTGTTTGGAGTCATTAACTTCAGTCTGGATGCTTTCTTTAGCATTTCTGGTCTAAGAACATGCATCAACAGATCTATGTTTGGCTGCAAAATACATTTTATATTTAAGCGGTTGCCAGTTCAGTCTTGGGGTTGACTTTGTTATCTTCCTGAGGCCCCACATTCACCCAGATACAAATAGATAACATGCATCTGGCCAGTTCTTGCCCTTGGCCTGCCCTTCCCTATTGAAAGTCTTTGCCCTGAAACTAACTAAAAATCATTCCTAACCTAAAATCAATAGCCTCTTACTGTTCTTACCAAGGTTGTGTATTTAAAAAATTACACACACACACACACACACACACACACACACACACACACACACACACTGACAACAGCTAGGAAATGAAAGAGAAAAGTAATTTGGAAATAGTCTCTTGTCTTCCATCTCTTCTGAGAAGCCAGAAGTATGCAGTAGCTGTGAAATAGGTAAGAGGGTATCGAGGAAGGAAAGTTAAAATTCCATCAAGTGTTTTTTTCTTTCCCCTTTGTACAGTAGCTGTGAACAGGAGGACAGATGAGCACTGTGGGAGCTAGAGATCCTCAGAAATATACATAAGGTGAAGATATTGGCACTAGTCCTTTGAGTTTAGCGTTAAGGAACAGAAGCCAAGAAGGGGAGACACTGAACTGAGAGGAAGAGTGCAGAGAGGATTCAGGGGGAAGAAGATCCAAAGGTGGGAAACAGATACTCAGAGTAAAGGTGCATTAACACCCAGAAGACAGAATGCAAGCACAGGCACATACACAAATACAAAATCATATACAGATGCATCAGAAGACACTTTAAAGAGAAGACAATGAAAAAGGAGAGACAGCCCCCCACCTCCTTCAGCCTTGTGATTTACCTGCTCTATGAAGGTAACATAGTTTGATATAACAGTCTGATAGGTTAATACCTTTGTTATTTTTTCCCAAGTGTGCTTATTTAAAGAGGAAGTGTGACAGACAGATGGGGTGAATGAAGGGAACCATCTGTTCCAGATAGAAACCGTCATCCTGATAACCACAGTTGACATTCCCTCTTTCTATTATACAGAAATCATCCTTAGACACTCAGCAAAGACCTGTTTGGTGCTGAGTGCTAAGCATAGCAATGCAAGGATAAACTGTAAGTTGCTGGAAAATAAATTCGCCAAAAGGAATTCTGTGTCCTTGTTTATGAAATAGCTGTAAAGAATACAAATATTGTCTCCTGCTGCTGGGTTGCTGGGCAAATTTCATCTTGTAGTTGTTGATTTAATGACTACCTTGGCAAGCAGCTCACTGGGCCCACCATGGGGTTGAAAGGAATGAGGACCCAGTAGACCGTAATCATGGCCCTGCTAGTGCCTAGTACCTGAGCAATGTCATCTCATGGCTTTTCAGTGGAAACAATCGCACAGCTGCCCCTGTCGCCTTGCCAACAGAAGAGGTCCTGCAGACCCTACAGGACTTGATAGCCTACTTCCAGCCACCAGAAGAGGAGATGCAACATGAAGACAAGCAGAATAAGCTCCGCTCTCTAAAAAACAGACAGAATCTTTTCAAGGAAGAGGTAGATCTGGGGGTGGGGGGAGAGGGGGAGGGATGGAGAGAGAGACTAATTAGTTGATTGATTGACTGGCGAGTTGGTTGGTTGAGTTTCTTTGCATTCAGATCTGAAACATCCTTATGGCTGCAGCTTAGCTTGGTCTATAGGCATACACATATTTATGAGCAGACTTGAGAATGAGAAGCTTCCCAGAAGCTAGAAAGAAAAGGATTTACTGGGGGTTTGGTATTCCTGACAACCACTACTGGTATATTAGTGATGGTTGGCACATTCAGACTGTTTAGGATTTAATGCTTCCTTGCGATTTGTGTACAGAATCCACATACAATAAATCAGCTTGTTATTGTATGTTGTTGGTTGTGATTCACAAATTTTTGGATATGTCAGAATTACCTAGGAAACCAGCTTGAATAATGCAAATGCTCATATTCACCCACAACAGAAGTGGCTGAAAAACAGGTTTGAAGGATACACATGACAGTGGACCTGCTATTAGATAATGAACATCTGAGTCCCTGGGGCAGGGAGTGAATGTGAGGGAAATGTTAAATGGCAGTGTGGTGTCCCACGACTCAGGCCATTCTGACTCTATCCCTGCCTGTGGATGCCCTTAGACAAGCCGGAGCCTTCTCTGAACATGGGCAGAGTGATCCGGTGCTATTAGGCGGTGGTGAACTTCTCCAGCACGCCTTGCCTGAAGGTTCATCCATAGTTACTGCTATGGGATGCTCAGTTTTCACACCTAAGTAAGCCAGGGCCTAGAAGTTGCTTCAGAACACGGGCGACTGGAGGGACATTGAGCTTCTCCTCCCAGGCACCGATGTTTTCATGGGGTGGCTTCCTCTTGTAAAAATGCCCAAGAGGGGGGTCTTAGGATTTGTTGACTCAAACCCCCACCTAGGAGTAAGTAAAGTGAACATGATTGGCTGGTGCCAATAAATGAATTTCTTTTTTTAATTGAAAATACTTTTTTTCGTACAGTTTATTCTCATCATAGTTACCCCTCCCTTCAACTCCTCCTAGATCCTTCTTACACACTTTCCCCCAAATCTATACCCCTTCTTTCTCTCTCTCCTCTCTCTCATTAGAAAACAAAAGGGCAATTAAAACTAGAAATTAAAAAACAAAACAGAGTAGGACAAACTAAACAAACAGGAAAAAAAGACACAATACACCAAGCACACACACAAACACACACACACAAACACACACACACACACACACACACACACACCCTCCTGGGGGTGAAGGGGCTGGAGAATGCCCAAGAAACACAAATAGTTGCAGAGACATACAGAAATCCCATGAAAACACAAAATCAAAGATCATAGTATGAATGAGATTTTCTTGAATTTGAGATTTAGGCAAAAAGTAGCTGCTATAGCCAGGGCTGTTCCCGACTGAGTCAGAATCCCTTCCCATCAGATAGGAGGAAAGTGTGTGTACCTCTCTCATTCACACTCCGTCTTCCTTGCTGTGTCCTTGGACTGAGTTAAATGCAGCACATGGGGACAAACCTGTCACAAGAGACTGCTGACTCATTCCACAAATAGATGTTATTTAAGTCTATGAGGCATAAAAAATGTGTATTTTGTTTTTAAGAAGAAAAAAACTCCACTGGCACCATGGAAATCTGTTGGCTTCTAAGAATTGTTAGTTTTAGGAGAAGGAGCTGAGGGACCTGTCCAGAAGGCTGAGCTCTTCCTCACCTCTTTCTCAGGGAATGCTGGCCCTCGTATTGAATTGCATCGATCGACTGAACATCTACAATAGTGTAGCACACTTTGCAGGGATTGTAAGGGAAGAGAGTGGCATGGCCTGGAAAGAAATTCTGAACCTGCTATACAAATTACTAGGTGAGTACTCCTGCAGCACCTCCCTGTAGGGAAGACCTGCAAGGCTATGTGGGATGCTCACTTTGAACTTGGGATTCTTTAGAAGCCATTTGTTAAGTATTCTATCCTAACCTGGCCAATCAAAGTACAAGTAGCTTCTTGTACGCTGCAAATTAGAGATAGAAGTCATCAGTTGTGATGCAGACAGCAGAATTTCATGTGAGTGAGGGCAAAAGGGATAAATTTTAATTCCCCTAAATGTAGGAATGAGGGTGCATCACAGAGCCAGACAGGGTCACATTGCCAGTTCAGGACCTGCTAGCAGCTCAGCTTGTTAATCAACAGCTGCCCAAGTTCCCACCCACCATTTTGCTCTTTAATCTACGTGCTGACATTTTTTTTTTCCGGTTTCAGCTGCTCTCATTCGTGGAAACAGAAACAATTGTGCTCAATTCTCCAATAACCTTGATTGGTTAATTAGTAAGTTGGACAGACTAGAATCTTCCTCAGGTAAGAATTCACAACAACAACAACAACAAAAAAAAAAAACCCTTTAACTAGAGAAGTTCAATTTTTTCCTTTTTGTAGAAGTAAAAACAGAATTGAATCTTTACCATTTGGTGACCAATAATCCTCAATTCAACAACAACATAAGAATAAAGTTGGAAGCTTTTTGACAAGGCTATGCCTTTATTTAACAAGATCTAACTTGGACTTCAGTAAATCCTTTCTCTTTTGTTTAACTTTTCACTCCGTGCCTTTGCCTTCACTCTATGGCCCTCTGCACACTCCCATCCAGTAATGCTGCCTCCTCCTGTTCTCCCATTCTCCGGGTACTTAGCATGAACCCCCCTATTCCATGTGGGTTTAGCAAAAATGAAAGAATGACTTTTAAATTTAAGAGTAAATACTCCTCACTCGCCCACTCCCCAAATATCACATCTTTGGACCCTCCTGATGACTCTCAGACAACCTGAACATTATGGTTATAGGTAAGTAACGACCCCACAAAGCTGAGAAGGTTGCTTCTAAAATGAGTGCACAGGGCAGGTGTGTGGGTCCTCTGGGAAGCTGCAGTGTTTTGATGCTTTTCTTACATTCTAGAGGTGGCAGGTGCCTGAGGAAAGCAGCCAAGAGACGGTCCCCCAAGGACCTCTGTCCTGCTCACATCATTTTAAGTGTTTCTTTTCTCCAGTGCCTCCTTTTGTTAGCGAAATTATATTTCAGGACGAGTTAAGAATACCTTGATTGAATAAAACAGAATCAAGGAAACTTTTAAAAATAAAACCAGTGAGGCTCTCGTCCAACAACTTTCCTTGGGTTCTCATTGTGATTTTAATACTGCATGTGCCATGCTACATTATCATTAGTTTACCATAGGCCCCTAGTCTTGACATAGAAAACCATCCACAGTGCCAGTGGGGTCTAATAGTCTCTGTTTCTCAAGCTCAGACTTTATTAGCTATACAGGACATTGGAAATAACAACTAATTTCAGTTTTTAGGGGGGGAAACACTTTGGAGACAAAGCCAGAGTATTTCTAAGTTACTTGCATGATCTTTAGAAACTGTAATAAGTTGGGCAGCTGCTTAATAAGTAGTGGGAGCACTATGCATTCTAGGCTAGCCTGGGACTAGACAGAAAAACACTATTTTTGAAACAAAGTATCATCAAGGGTACCCTATATTTTTGTAGATTTGTGTAACTGCAAACCTTGTTTTTAAAGAAAAGTGTAGATTCAAATTATCACTAGTGTCTTATGGGTAGTTTTGCAAAGACCTGAAATGTAGACCACATTTCACTTTTGCTTAGAAAAGGCCAATATTGTCTCCCTACATCCATCCCTCTGTGATTTCTGTAGCTCCAACATTTGAAACTGTCTCACTTATTCACTGAATTTTTCATGAAGACCCTAACTAACAATGTATTTAAATAAAGCATTGTCTGATTTGAAGAATTTGAAAAGATCCCACTTTACAGCCACTTTGCTATATTTTATAAAGATCATGCTACTGTCCATGAACAGGAAGATTAGGTTGTGTTAAAGTAGAATCGCTTCTAAATTGTAGGGGGCCCTGAAATCTACCAGAATTGACTACATCTCTCTTCTGCATGGGAAGATTTAGTAGAGTCAATCTTCTGTGGCACTCTGGCCCCTTAAGATTCTCCCTTTACTCTCAGATCTCTATATTTGTCCAGTTCTGCAACTTGCTAGATGGGCAAATAATTGTCATATCATTCATGCAGGTATCTTGGAGGTCTTGCACTGCATCTTGATTGAAAGCCCAGAAGCCTTAAACCTAATAGCAGAGGGCCACATCAAGTCCATCATCTCCCTCCTGGATAAGCATGGGCGGAATCACAAGGTGGGTATGGACGAGAGGCCACTCCCATTGGTTTGTTTTCCTGCCCTTTCTTTCCCTCACACTGGTACCCATCCTCTGTTACTGGAAGAATGATGCAGAGCGATGCATAGTCTCTTGGCTTTTGAAGAAGCTTTGGGAAACTGGGATTCTGGAAATCTAGAGATACAGTCCAAGATAGACAGCCTTACTGAATCTGAGATGATCTGAGTTTCCACAGCTTCCCAAGCACATCCTGTCATCATTAGCCCTTCACACACATCTCTGTAGGGCTCTTACTCTAGGACCTATGGGTTTAGCAGTGTGATTTGGTTGCATATGTGGGGTGCAGCTGTGCTTTAACAGATTAGAGAGGGTAAAGTCCAGTTGCTAGCTCTCACCTACCATTATTTGGTAGGAAGGGAACTATATTTTGGGATGTGTCTCAGTCCAGGAAAAGGAGCCCATACAGCACTAACTACATGATATGCAATGGCCTGAGGAAGCAGAAAAGCTATGGTCCTTACCATCTGTGAAATTACTTGGCAAAGAAGGAAAAATATGTGGGGTCTGTAATTGCTTTCCTGAACATGGTAAATCAAAAACAAGCATGAGGCTTGAGCCATAGTCCAGCTTCTGTACATTCTAACATATTCTTCCCTGTCTGCAAAATGTAGTCAGAATTACTGATAGGCATAGAAGTAACAAATGGCTTGAGCCACAGTCTAGCACTGAAGACAGAGAAGCCATACAAAGTAGGGTTGCCCTGGTTTCATTACCTTAGAGCCTTGCTAAAGTGATTCTACATAAAGCACTTTAAAAATGACCAGCTTCCTTATAACTTCCTACATCCAAACAGCATTGATCAGGTGGCATTTAGTGACAACTTGACAATTATTCTGTCCATTCCACAGTTGAGAAAATAGAGGCTTGATAAGCCAAAGTAGTGGGAGCACTATGCATTCTAGGCTAGCCTGGGACTAGACAGAAAAACACTATTTTTGAAACAAAGTATCATCAAGGGTACCCTATATTTTTGTAGATTTGTGTAACTGCAAACCTTGTTTTTAAAGAAAAGTGTAGATTCAAATTATCACTAGTGTCTTAAGGGTAGTTTTGCAAAGACCTGAAATGTAGACCACATTTCACTTTTGCTTAGAAAAGGCCAATATTGTCTCCCTACATCCATCCCTCTGTGATTTCTGTAGCTCCAACATTTGAAACTGTCTCACTTATTCACTGAATTTTTCATGAAGACCCTAACTAACAATACATAGAATTCTGGAGTCTCAGGGAACCTGAACAGTCATCTTTTGAGGATGATGTGATCAAGGTGAGCACAACTAGCCTTTCCTTTGCACTCATGGATGCCAGAACCACTTTCTATGTTCACATGCATCCTCTTTATTCTTCACCGTGCCCCTCTGAGGGGATAGTTCTTATTATTCCCACTTAGCAGAGGCAGAAAGTAGAGCATAGGCCCTTGATTTTCAGTAATTTTTGAGGGGCCTCTCAGCTAATAATGACATACTAGAACTATTTCTTGCCAGTAACTCAAGCTGAAGTTTGTGAACATTAGCTTCATAGCTTAAATATCCTGGTAGGATATTAATTTTGTGTTTTAGAATTACCCAAATACAAAACTCTTTGGAGTGGAACCTCTGCAATTAGAGACACTATATGCTAACACTGAAGCTTGAGAGACCCATCGTTCATGAACGTGCCCTTTAGAGAGTTTCTGTGTTAGTGAGTTGAGATCCATTCTTGTCCCTTCACACCACCTGTCATTTGCTTAGAATCTAGACTGTATATAACTATGGCATGGGTTTCAGGTCCCCTTCCTTCCTATCCTTTTTAAGTTGTTAGCTGAGTCACTTTGGAGAAAGTGTTGCTTCTCATCTGAAGCTTCATGCCTCATCTGAGATCGAAAGTTGTAGGGAAAGAACACAATCTTTGAGAAAATGAGAAAAATGGGTTGTAGGATCCTCTCCATCCTTTTGAAATGCACTCTTCCCTTTGGTCTTCCAGGGACTTGTAGATCCTCATCAGCACCTCCTCACTTCCAGCCTTTCTAGGACCTGTCAACTTTCTTCTCTGGTCGATTAAAAAGCAACATTAAAATTTTAGTTCAAACTTCAAAGCTTAATTCAGATGCTGCTCCTTCAAAACCCCAGATCTCCTCACCTCTGCTCTAATGCAACTTCTTTATAACAACTGTTTGAATTTTCATTCATTCTGCTTATTTTCCCGACAATTTCTCTTACCCGTTGTAAGTTACCTCATGATAGACACTATCATTGTAACCACTCCAGGATCAATCTCACATATTTAATAATGGAGGCTTCCATATATGCTTGTCAAATGCTTAATAAACAAAATTAGTAAGTGAATGAACCCCAAATCCACCTCTGTCTCCCCTTGAATTGATGGGAGGCTGCACACACATAACATGGCTTATACTCCAGAACAAAAGGGAAATCAGCAGAGAGAAACATTGTCACTAGCACTGATTTATTTGGCAAAAAGAATAATTGCTAAAAAAATTATAGCATTTACCCCATATTTTCCCACAGAGCTTGCAGTTATTAGTTAAATTATAATGATGATGTACTTATCTTCTTGCTTCCCTAATGGCTTGCCCCAAATATACTCAAACTTGTCACAGATAAATATTTCTATTATCATTTTCATTTCATAATAAATTTGAGTCACTTGTGAGAAAAATGTGTGGTAAAACAGTAATCTCATTGGTCCCTGGAAAGAATGAATCAGAATCAAAAGTTTAGTTTGTGTTGGCAAAGGATAGAATGTAAGTAAACAAATCATTTACTCCCACACCGTTTCTCCGTAGTTCCTCCAGTCAGTTGTTTCATGGCAGCTACTACAACAGAGGATGGCTCCCAACCATTCAGTTCTCATCCTCAGGGAGAAAAATACGGTCCCAGGGAGCTAGAAGCACTTTTTATTTTCAATTGTATAACTTGACACAAAGATCACAAAACTAGATATAGTTTGCATTTTACAGTGAATCTGCTTTTACACAAAGAAACTAATGACAACACAGCATCCAAATTGTTGTGTTGATACATAATGTGGATTTTTTTTTCTTTAAACTGGGATCCCCATGTAAGCATGTATTTCCCATAGAGAGTGAAGGAGATAGGGAGATAAGGTGGCCAGTGGACAGAATGTGGTGTTAGTGATAAAAACGGTTATAGCTCTAAAAGTGTCCCAGTGATTGGAGAAGCCAAACTCTAGGACACGCCTGCATTCAGTGACTCAGCACACAGCCCACCAGTGGCAGGGCTCCATTCTGTGTCTACTCAGAGACACGAGCTCTTTGGACAAATCTGGACATCCCTGGTGCATCTTATAACATCAAGGCCTCGTGTTAGAATTGGGGTGGGGGATACTATGACATAGTAAAACACCCATTTTATAAAAATTAGAAGAAGCTGATTTAAAACAAAGAACTTTGGAATCTGTGCATCTTTGTTTCTAGCAAGCTCCCAAGAGATCTCAGTGCTCCCGGCCCAGGAATCTGAGAATGGAGTTCTTGGTGCTGTTAATTTTGCATTGGGTCTGTACACAGAGGGAAGGAGAACGGGGATCAGTGAGAAGCATTTGGGGAATGTCATTACACCCACTCCACTTTTCTTAAGCAGAACTAAGTTATGTGACCCCCATATACCTGCAAAGTAGACCTCTTGTCAGATCAGGACACTCAGCAGAGCCAACCTTACCAGGCAAGCTTCCCAGGGCTACTGAGATATTAGCAAATGCAGATGGTCTCTAGGCAAAGATGCCTGTGAGTTCTTGTGGTGCAGTTCTCACTGTAGAGAACCCATTGAAATACTTTTAGAAAGAAGTGTGTCCCTGCTCCTGACTAATACATAAAGAAATTTCCTCTAAAAGTCCAACCATTACCAAGTGGGTATCTTTATGGAGTCGACAGTTTAGAATGAGGCATTGATCTATCCGGCTGTATGTTTCATGCAGTCTTTATTCCACATTGCTCTTCTCATTGTATATGCATTAAGCCCAGCTTTCGCTCTGGCTACAACAGCAAGGCCCTGCCACTATCGCTCCAAGGAAAACAGATGAGAGTGCGCGATAGGCCAGATGAAAAGTATTTAATTTTCTGGCCATCCATGGCTCTTTGCTTAGAATGAGAAATCACCCTCTAGATTTCAAATCTCCACATCCAATATCTGTCATGAAGTAGTAATGGTACATGTGCCCTGTAAAGCCGCCTCGGGGCTTCTTTTTCAGTTTGTCCCATAAATGTGCTCTGTCTTTGTCTAGAATGGAATTGACACTCAGGGAGTCAGGTGGAAGATTGGTTTGTAAGAATTATGGACACAAATGCCATCGACAGTCTTAAGGTATCCAATCTCAGCCAAGTGCTGAGTCTTCTGTGGCCACTTGGAAAGACTGGAATGTATTTACCCACCTCCGTGTCACTGTGGCCAGACAGCCACAGTGTGGCTGTTCTTTATCAACTATTTGCACGTTCCTCCCTGTAGAGGAGAGAGGAGTAGTGCCTGCCCCAGCACTATTTGCTCTGCCAGCGTACAAATCTGAATAGAAGGGGATGCACCAGAATGAGCTAGGGCAGGGGTGATGACGGTGTGGAGGAGAAGTGGAGGTAGAGGACCATTTCCACTCGCTAGGCAACTGGAAATAGCCACAGTGACTTGGTGTCAGGTCTCTCACTCAGGTTTATGAATCACATAGGCTCTTGCAGATTTGCTGCCCTCTGTGGGGAGGGGGGAGGAAGAATAGGCGAAACACTTTGAAAATTGGTTTCCAGGGATGTATGAACATCTTAATGTATTCTGGTGACATCACAGTAAGATATCCAGAAACAGGGATCTATACTGCTGCCTGGGGGTCCCAATCCTGCTTCATTCCAGATCCTAACCAAATGGGCCCTGAATGTTTGTCACTCCCAATGTCTGAGCACCTTACGAACCCTTGGTGCAAAGCATGTGGATTGGGTAAGTGTGTAGAGCCTTGCCAGCCCTGTGGAAAGGACTTGACTTAATGATTAGGCAAGTGAGCTGTGACTGAACTTGGTGCCTTAGGAATTTCACCATACCCTAGTCCTAATCCCATCTGGACAGTATGTCTCCATAGTCTAGCCTCTGACTCTAATAGAATTTGACCCCAGATGTATGGAGAGTATGAAGTAGAAGAATGAGGTGATGGGTTGAGAAGGATACTAAGCCTCATTTTCCAAGCAGCAGCAGCCTCTTGAGCATCAGTCTCTCCTACTGAGTAAGGCTCTCGTAGCTCTAGGTTAGTTTTCCATACACCCATCACTCATCCATACACTGCATGACACCTACGTTTCTGTGTAGTGAGGATAAGGTTCTGCACATTGTATGCCTCCTCTTGGAGCTGAGGTTTAACGCTGGGTATGTTCTCCTGCAGGTTCTTGATGTCCTGTGCTCCCTCTGTCTCTGCAATGGGGTTGCAGTAAGAGCCAACCAGAATCTGATCTGTGACAACCTACTACCCCGGAGGAACCTGCTTCTGCAGACAAGGCTAATTAATGATGTTACCAGGTAAGGTCACTAGTGTCATTCCAGATGCCAAGTGTATATCGAGGTAGGAGAAAGGACTTTATGGCAGTTCAAGAAAATAAGACCAGACCAAGCGAAGTAATACTCTATATGCCTCTAGCCTTGAGGGAAATTTTGGAAAATAACCCTTTAAGTAAAAGTGGCTGAGATAGGAATATAAGTACATTCAAATGACTGAAAGGATTTTGTTTTTAAAATGAATGCACCTGTATTACTCATTTATCACATATAAATGTTTTTATATACTATCATTCTAAAACATTTTATATAATGTATGACCCAAGTGTTACTACAGTTGTTCACATTCAAGGGTACATAGGCATTTACCTGGCTGATAACCTATGAGGGTCAAGACAGGCCCAATCAAACTTCCAGCCCACTGGTCTCTACATGTAACCACATGTGACACATGTAAGCCGAACCAGGTAGGCTTTATGTGCTTTTCCATTTTCTATCTAGATCCACATTCTGACCCACAGTAGTGAGCGAAGAAATTTCTTCCAAAGTACAGAGCAACATACAAACCTCAGAAAACACACAGCTTCTCCTCCTCCTCCTCCTCCTCCTCATCCTCCTCCTCCTCCTCCTCTTCCTCCTCCTTCTCCTCCTCTTCCTCCTCCTTCTCCTCCTCTTCCTCCTCCTCCTCTTCCTCCTCCTCCTCTTCTCCTCCTGCTCTTCTTCTCCTCCTCCTCCTTTTCCTCCTCCTCTCCTTCCCCCTCCTCTTCCTCTTTTGATTCTTCTTCCTCCACTTCTTCCTCCTCCTTCTATTTCTTTTCCTCTTCCTCTTCTTCCTTCTCCTTTTCTTTGTGTTTTCTGTTTGTTTGGTTCTTTTATTTATTTGTTTTGTTTTGTTAAGACAGGGATTCTGAATATAGTCCTGACTGTTCTGGAACTCATTCTGTAGACCAGAGTAGCCTTAAACTCAGGAATCCACCTGCCTCTGCCTCCTGAGTGCTGGAATTAAAAGTGTGCACCACTACTGCCTAACAAGATCTTCCTTCTTAACATATATCTTTTTCTTCTGATTTTGTTGAATCTGTTTTATATTTTGAATGTTATACCCTTTCCCAAATGCCCCTCCATACCCCCTATCCTATCCCCCTGCTTCTATGAGGGTGTTCACCCAGCCACCAACCTCCTCACCCTGACATTCCGCTACACCGTAGCATCAAACCTTGGTAGTACCAAGGGATTTTCCTCCCACTGATGCCCAACAAGGCCATCCTCTGCTACATGTGCAGCTGGAGTCATAGGTCCATCCCTGTATACTCTTTGGATAGTGGTTTAATCCCCAGGAGCTCTGGTTGGTTGGTATCGTTGTTCTTATGGGGTTGCAGATTCCTTCAACTCCTTCAATTCTTTTTCTAACTCCTCCATTAAGGACTCCATTCTCAGTTCTATCTTCACATACATCTTAGTACAACCTGAATTATATGTGTTCATCTCAAGTAGAACACACCAAAGCTCAGGAAGAGTATCTCCTGCATAATCTAAACATTGAGGACCCTTAGTTGTCTGTCCCACACTTAATAAGGTTGGCTAATAGTAAATTCTTTTTTTTTTTAATTAAACAACTTTATTTTTAAAAACAGAGATAAATGTACAGATTTTAAAAGCATTTTTGCATAAAACTATATGAATATACTTTGTCAGTATTTGATTTTTTTTAAAGGTTTGATAGTATGCATTGAAAACTTACTAGTTACAATGAGCATAAAGTACATATAAAACAAAACATAACATGGAAATAGTCAAAATTTTCTTGGTGTGTAAGGATTAAACATAATGATTTTTAAATACCAAGGATTGCCACAAGGCTGCATTCTTAGCTCTTGAATTATTAGTTATTTAAGGTGTAAGTGTACCATACTCTGAAAAGGTGCTATACACTTGTTGTTTTGTTTGTTTGTTTTTTCTAAGAAGGACTGAGGCTTCCACATTTTGGTCTTCATTCTTTTTGAGCTTCAAATGTTCTGAGAGTTGTTTCTTGAGTTTTCAGAGCTTTGTGGAGCTAGTTCTTTTGTGACTGGGTTACCTCACTCAGTATGATATTCTCTAGTTCCATCCATTTACCTAGGAATTTCGTAAAGTCATTGTTTCTAATAATAGTAACTTCTTAATGCTTTTAAGTATTAAATATGCTTGAGGAACAAAAACTGCTAGTTTGAAAATGATTGTACTTAAGCTTGTGTACCAAAAGATGCAAGTCATATAAATAGTGTCACTTACTTGTAGAAAGATTGGTGATCATACAACCCTTATAATATTTACAGCATTGTTACTCATGGTTGACACTCAACAAACGCCTTTCCTTGAATTGTTTTTTTTTTTTTAACATCTTTATATTTTATAAAAAGTTACTGATGCCCTCACACTACCCAATACAAGCTTGGCCAATTGCTGAGGGCTGTTCAATACCAACAATAACAACAACAACAACAAAAGATTAAAATGTGCTGACCTAGGTTTAATTGGGCCAATGCCTGCTTCTGGGTCTGGTTCAACTTGATTTTTCAGTTATTTGCTTTCTGCCTAAGCAGCCTGTCCCATGTTTAATTTCAGTATCCGACCAAACATCTTCCTGGGAGTTGCTGAAGGCTCACCACAGTACAAGAAGTGGTACTTTGAGTTAATTATCGACCAGGTGGAGCCTTTCCTAACAGCAGAGCCCACGCATCTTCGGGTGGGCTGGGCTTCCTCTTCAGGCTATGCCCCATACCCTGGAGGTGGAGAAGGATGGGGAGGCAATGGTGTTGGTGATGACCTCTACTCCTATGGCTTTGATGGGCTTCATCTTTGGTCAGGTGAGTACTTTGTGAAGGCTTCCACCCTCTATTTTATTGCTAAAGATAATTGAGCCTTATAGTCTTCACTTTGAGTTGAAATGAAAGAAATGCTTGAATCCCATGAGATTGTTGGGTGGAAAAAGCATCAAGTTTAAATAAGTTTCATCTATTGCTTTATTCTGGGAGTTCATAGCTATGTCACACAACACAGATCACTCTTACAATTTAAGTGTAAAATGCTCATCACAGGTACATATGTTTGAAGTCTTAGTCATCAGCTAAAAGCACATTTTTGAGAAATTGTGTTACTATGAGAAGGTAGCATCAAGCTAGAGGAAAGAGGTCAATAGGGGACATACTTTGAGATTTATAGTCAAGCCCAACTTCCTGCCCTCTCTCTACTTTCTGGTCAAGTGGTATATTAACAAGAGTCAGGTGCACATACTAGCATGCCTCCCCTGCTAGGATGACTATACAAAGTCCTGCCTTCCTGTCTTGTAGATATTTATTTGATCACAGCAATAAGAAAAGTACCTGATATACTAAGTGCCTGCATCTGTCAAAAGCCATTTAGGAAGGCTAAAGATATACAAGTGAATTTTCTAGAGGTGACCCACCAGTTTGCTTGGCCTGTGCTGGGTGAGCTCTGTGAGGCAAGGTCCCTAGAGACTTCAATGTAGTATTGCTTCTTGCTGCTGATCTGCCTTTCCTATCACTCTTACATAGCCTAATGATTTCTGGGTATTATCCTACTCTATGGACAGATTTTATGCAGATCAACATGAAGATGTACACTCATATAGTAAGGTTATGTAGACAAATTGATGTTTTTTTTTAATTGCTGATAATGATTTTGTAAATTCCTAAATTTATACTGAAAGACCCCCGCAGAGGGGAGACCCTCAGTTAAGTCTTGGGATAACATGACCCCCCAATAACTCACGAGAGACTGTCCTTGCTACAATTACACAAGGTTTTTAGTGGACCAGTGCACAGGGGTCGAGACTCCTATCCCATGCAGGGGTAGAGGAATCTGACCTTGAGTGACTGGGAGAAGGGAGTTTTAAAGGAAACAAACAAACCACAACGGGGCAAGGGGGTACATCACTGGAGAATACCAAAAGTACCAATGAAGAATTGTAAGGGAAATACCTGGTTTCTCAAGATTGCCTATAAGGTGAAAATTACCAATGAAGAATCGAGAGAGGAACGTCTGGTTTCTCAAGATTGTTTATAATGTGTTATTTAACTTTTATGTTTTTATGATCAGTTTCTGAAACAGAGTCACCCTGACCTTAAGGCCATAAATTCTTTATAGTCAGTCAGTTCCTGAAACAGAGTCACTGAACCTGCTATCCTACATTTTTGGCTCTACTCTACCTGCTAGGGGTCTTCTACTTTACCTGTTAGGGGGGTCAGGATTTATCCTGGTTTTCCATTACAAGTAATTTCAAGTCCTCTATAGTATAAAAGCAAATAAGAGTTCTGAAAACCTTCATGTGTCATGGGCTGATTGTACTAGACACAAACAGAAAGCAGGCTTGGAACAAATTTCTGATAAAGGAAAACATTCCTTTCAGGTTAGATGTAAGCCTAGCAACTAAAGGGTATAAACTAGGAATGGACAATTTATTGTAGGTGCAAAGACAAAAAAATGAAATATTGACTAATTTATCTATACAAAACTTCAAAGTAGTAAGACACAAGGCAGATGATTTGTCTCTTGACAAATCCATGCTTACTCGAAACACCGAAATTATTGCTTTAAACATAATAAACTTATAGGGGACGAGTAACTGATAAATGTTTGATGAGATGGAAAGACTAGTAAACAATCCTGTAGTCACTCTTTAAACCCTTTTGATCTATGACATGAATTAGTGCTGTAAACTTACTATAAACTTATTGGGATGTAAAAGTATTTAGAAAATCATATAATTAACTATCCTGCTGTAACAGTTTTACATGACAGCTGTATGAGGTAATTTTAAGTAAAATGGTGTTTCTATTTCTGTTTCATCCAGAGTGAATGGGTGTTTTTTCTGCATGTGTTTTCTTTTCTTATTTTTTTTCCTTCCTTTCTGGCTCATAAAGAGTTAACAAATTCTGAGCTTCTTGCCTGATCAGCCAGGGACTTTGAGTCGAAGAACCAAAAAACTTGAGTAACCAACTCCTTTGCTTAATCCTTCCTTAGCTGCTAACAGCAGGTGTTGATCACCAGAAGTCAGCAGCTTTTGGCCAGGGAATGGTGAAGAATTTAGAAAGGTGAATATTACCCAGAGTAAGCCATCTTTTGCCCTCACAAAACTAAGGTTCGCCCCTGCAATCGCCTACACCATCCATTGTTCGTCTGCCTCCCTCTGGAGGCTATGGCTTGGCATGCATCTATCAGTTCTTATTTCAAATAGGGTTGTTAAGGGTTTTGAATAAGGACATTGGCAATAATCAGCTTTATTTAGTGGGTAGTGAGCTACATGCTTTAATGTCATAATGACCTTTAAGGTAGCAAATACTGAACTCATGTTACAGAAACAAACACTGATACAGAAAGACACCAAGAAATGTAATGTCACCCTGAGAAGGCTCCTGATCTGATTATATCAATGCCATGACATGAATACTGCTTGCTTCTTCATGTTATGCTTGTCAGCATCTGTCATTAATGTTAATAAAAAAAAAAGAATTCAAGTCTTTTTTATAAGATAAATACTGACAATTTTGCCATACATAACCATGGCCCATAAATGTGAAGGGATGGGTTGTTTCTGCCTGGGTGAAAAATGCAAGACTAACTCTAGAGTTTTCACTGTAAATAACTACCTCTACTGCTTATTGTCCAAAGCATATATTGTCTATATTTCTTTAAGAACTGCAGTTGGAGATGATGTGTGCCTGATAAAAGTGCTTTGCAGAAGCATTGTGTGGTATATTTCTTACAGAGGAGCCATGAACCATGAGTCTTCTTAAAGAAAGTATGAAAGAAATGTTTCTCTACTAAAGAGACTCCATACGGAATTTTCTTGTGTAACTGAGCAGTGCGTACTCGTCATGTTCTCCTCCTTCCTGTAGACCCGTGGTCCTCAGCCTTCCTAATGCTGTGACCATTTTGTACAGTTCCTCATGTTGCAGTGACCCCCACCATAAAATTAATTTCATTGATACTTCATAACTGTACGTTTTCTACTGCTATCGATAGTGATATAAACCTCTGTGGGTTTTATGGTCTTAGACTACTTCTGTGAAAGGATTGTTTGACCCTCAAAGGATCAAAACCCAAAGGCTGAGAACCATTGCCTTAGACCATATTCTGACTACCTGATATTAATAACCTGTGTCATCTGGGATTCTGATGGCATGCTTCTTGGAGTGGTCATGTTAAAAGTTTCTTGTTGTTTTTGTGCTATTTCACATGGAGTTTAAAACTTTTAGGTCTATTATAAAAATTTTCATTTAAATACTTGTACATTTATCTATCCTAGACCATAGAGAGGGATGGGAAAGATACATGCTCTACTTTTTGTGTGTGTGACCAAAGGGACAACTTGGAACATGCAAAAACTATGGCAGAATAAGCTCAGCAGAAGGAAATTAATCTTCCTCTCTACCCCACCCCCACTTGCCTTCCCTAGTTCTTCATAGAAAATGTATCTTCCCCTCCTAGTTGTCCAGGTTCCACTGTGAAATCACTGAGTCTGGGTGTGCACAGTGGGAGCTGTTAGCTTAGGTGTATCACCAGATGATATACACTGTCTCTGGGAAGTGACAATTGACTGTTAATGGGACAGGAAAAGTGATTATACGTATCAGCACCTCCCAGATGGCAGGGTGAAGGCTGACCAAATGAGATCCCCTTGTGGAGCCATTTTCACACTGCCTACTGATGGCTCCCATCTTGCCAGCTCAAGTCTGCTTGCTCAAAAGAACCCAAAGGATTCCTGCAGAGGACTCTGCATAGCCACTCAATAGATTAAGCATATTTGACTCTTGTTTCAAAGGCAAGTGAATTAGTCTCAAAGGAAAAACTTTCATCCTTTCTGATGCTGCAGGAATACACTTGGGCACTTAGGAAACTCTTGTGTCTATTTGTAGACACTTGGGAATAAACACTTCAGTGAGTTCAGAGGCAAAGAAACTAACCATGTTGAATACTTCAGCGAGTCCAGAGGCAAGAACACTAACCACAATATATCAAAAGGGGGCACACCCCTGTGCATCTTAGGACATGAACGTCAAACTTGTGCATCACTCTAGGAATGGATAATTGCTCCTGTGCAGCTTTTCATGGTCCCATCCTGTATCCTCTGAATAAGCAAGGGAGATGATTCAATACCACACTGGTCATCAGTAGCAGTGACTCTGTTTTATTGGAGAAGTAGAAATATGGCTGGAAACTTGAGTTTGCAAAGGCTTATTGTGAGTCTAAATATTATACGGGCTTTATGATATAATCCAATGAAGGTGTGCTCAAGGTCTCAGCCCCTTAGCCCGTCTGCTAAGATGAAGAAAAGACAGTGTCTCTAGGAGTTTCTACACTTTCCATTCTCAAGCACTGAAGCCCAAGGCTTCCTTAAGTCCAGACTACAACCTGATTTCTCAAGCTCCACCCAGGAATCATCTGTCTTATAGAAGGCATTCCAGGTCAATATATCAGTCTGTGCTTCAGCTGAAGAAATAAGGTGTTTGTTAATGACTCCCACCAGGACTGCGGGGAATTTCAGCCTCCGAGGAAAGGATAATAGCCCGATGACTTAATGGCATGGAAATAATATTCAGATGATGTCGGAGAGGATGGAAGACGATTAGGAAGAGAGATTGAAAACTGGTCGTGACAAATTTTCTTCCTTTTTCTTGAGATTTAAGTTCCCAGGTCTATTAACTTTATAGTCATCTGTGTACATAAATTAAGCTACTGACTTGAACTGATTCGTAACATATTTATTAAAGAACAATCAGTGTCGGCTTCGGGAAGAATTGCAATGGTTACACTGTATCCGTGAAGAATACAGGTCAAGAAAAAAAAATACTCTGGCTTTCCCATGAACCCAGGTATTGATTAGGAGAGGGGCGCTGGGCAGATTGCTTACTTTATAGAGACTTTTCTAATTAGAACAAGGCATAAAGTTGGGCTGGATGGTACATACCCATAAACTCAGCTATTGAGAATGCTGAGGCAGAAGGCTCACTTGAACCCAGGAATAAAATATAGCTGCACTACATTTTGAAACTGATAGTTGCTAGGGAAGAGGATTCTCTTCAATGGAGTGACACCGGGTATATCAAACACCAGGAGGTGTGGACCCTTATCTCTCAGTGCCTTATCTCCTCAAAGGGCTCTGAAGAGAGGAGAAAGCAGACAATAGATTCACAGCTCACCTCTGCAAGCTCCATTTTGACTTATACCAGGCTTAGGAAAATCCCTGTGAATTTATGTTTATCTATCAAGGTTCTGTTTGCTTTTAAAGTTAATTGTCCAAACTCGCATGCCAGTTCTTTGCTGGTTTTCCAAAAATCACACTTGGGAATTGTTCATGAAGGATATTTTCTGGAAGCCAAAATAATGCAAAAGGAAATGGTTGTTGGTGACAACCATTTTAACTGGAGAATCAGACAGAACTCAGGAGTGAGAGGAACACAGCAGGTTTTCCTGAGTTTTGCTAAGTTCCCTTTAAAGCAGACTTGAGGGAAGAGGCGAACAGAGCACAGACCTGGGATGTCTAAGCTCCATACCGAACTGAGAGGAGTCGGTCTGTCTGACTGAAAAAATGTTACCCCACCCATCCCTTGTAACCCCCTCACTAGCCCTCACTCCTTACCTTCAGGACTTTCTTCCCCATTTATCTAGTATCCTGTTTATTTGTGACTTTTCCATGTCTTCCATGTTTGCAGAAAGGAGTGGCATCTTTCTCTACCTCCAGCAGATAAATATTAGACCTTCCTTCTAATATTTATCCTATTGCTGTAATTTTTGACTATCCACTCCCTACCTAGAGAGAGACAGTGAACTTCTTAAAGTCACAAACTAGACCTTCTGCTTTTGATTCTCAGCCTCAGAGATAGTATCAGGCATAGAGAGAACCCTGTCTCAAAAAAAGATATAAAAAACAAGTAAAATAAAGTAAACTGGAAGGTGACTTTTACTGTAATATTTGTAATTAATTATTTCAAGTAATTAAGAGTGAGTATTTATTGTTTATAATGGAGGGAAGAGAGCTAGAGTTTGGCTTTTTTTCAGTCACATAAGTCAGTTAGAGGAGTTATTTATTTTTAAATTAAAAGTATAATAATTTTGTTATTTTTTAAAATCAATCACTAAGTTCTTAACGTACTACCAAAATGGTATTAACATTAATTGGTTCAAAATTGAGATTAGTAATATCACCAAATAAATATATGTGCAAAATTTGTAAATAATACATATACACCAAGAATAGATTTATTTTAGGTTACCTTTTATGATGTATTGAAAAGTCATTAAAATCTAGCTTTTAATATGTAAAGAATTATGCTGTAACTTATGATTTGACAAAAAATACAAAAGACTTATACATTCTGGTTTGGTTACATTTTGTGTGAATGTGTGTGTATGTGTGTGTGTGTGTGTGTGTGTGTGTGTGTGTGTGTGTACACCCCTTAATTGCCCATAATTCCTCAGTAAGAGATGGGAGCTCATCATCCCTCACCCATATATGATGAAATGGTGATAGGTCCAATCATTTATAAGTCTCATGTAGGTATCCACAACTGTGGTAAATTCACAAATGCATCTGCTTTATTATGTCCCAAAGACTGTTTCACAGCACACCTCTTTAACCTTTCTCCTATATCCTATATGACCTTCATTTGTGATGTTCTCTGAGCTGTGTGGGGTCGTAATCCAGATCCTGTTCAGGGTCAAGCATTCCAAAGACACTAATTCACAACATTATGGAGTTAAACTTTTTTTTTTCTCACTTTTCTGTAGGATGATTAATGTTTGTAATGAACATGTGTTAAGTGTACTCTTAAGAAACAAACTGTCTTTTTCTTGTTACTGAAACTCTAAATTCCAGCTTCTTCCTGTCTGAGAGGGGGCTGGGTAGAATCATGATAATAACACAGAAAAGAAGGGCTTTTCCTCACTATTTTAAGTCAGAAGTGTTCAATTGTTTTATGAGGAAGGTATAGAAAGACATTTTATAACCACTAATGCACCTATAAATGACAATGTGCTTGCCTTCTTATCTGTAATAATAAAGCTACTTAAAGCAATCAAGTCTTATTGCCTGGTTCCCTGATTAGAAGGTGGTACAGTTCCCTCTGATGACCCTCTGAATCAGTGCCCACACCCTTCTGAGAAAGCAGGAGAAGGCCTTCTCTTACCTATGACCACATATTACACCATTACCTCCAAGGACTGCCACTCAGTAAAAGCTGTCCGCTGCTTACTTGTGGCACCAGCATAGGCTGGGCACATACCTTGTAGACTCACTTTTTATTGACCTTAGGACTTTTGGAGCTCCTTCTCTGAGACTTGGTTCATGTCAAGCATGGTGTCTGTCTGCTTTCCAGCTTAGGAAAGAATTTCCTCTCTCTTACCTCATGCAGCAAGAGATTGCATTTCCACTACAGTAGCATATCCTGAGCTCTTCTTATACCACATACTTAGTGTATTTCTCCATCTCTCCATTAAAGCCTCTTAAGTATGTCTGTCTACCTGATGCATGCCTCCAGGATCCCATAGTTTCATTCCCGCTCTCTCCTCACCAGGCCGGATACCCAGAGCTGTGGCCTCCATCAATCAGCATCTGCTGAAGTCAGATGATGTGGTGAGCTGCTGCCTTGACCTTGGAGTACCCAGCATTTCTTTCCGAATCAATGGACAACCTGTGCAGGGGATGTTTGAGAATTTCAACACAGATGGACTCTTCTTTCCTGTGATGAGTTTTTCGGCTGGTGTCAAGTAAGTTATGGCTATAATTTCTTGGGAAATAGCTATGGCCCCACTTTAAAACTTTCCCATCACCCTCTTGCACTGAGGAGCCAGTACTTTCTTTTAGGGTTTCATCTCAAAAGCCAAATTGTTCCCAAGAAAGTAGAAAAAGGGCAAGAGGCAGCCAAGCTCATTCCCCCCACCTAATTACAGAATAGGTACCTCCTGCAAGGGTTATGCTGCGTACTCAGATAAAATGTACTAGAAATCCTTTAAACAATACATGCCTGTTATAAATCCCTTGAAAGAAGTAATTACAAATATTACAGTAAAAGCCATCTTCCACTTTATTTTATTCTATTTTACTTGTTTTTGGTTATTTTAAGACAGGGTTTCTCTGTGTTATTCTGGCTATCCTGGAACTTACTTTGCAGACCAGGATAGCCTCAGACTTAGAGATCTCCCTGCCTCTGCATCCTAAATGCTCGAATGAAAAGTGTGAGCCTCCACTGCCTGGCACACCTTCTATAATTCTAATGCTTAGCTATAATCACTGTTAATATTTTGTTATATTCATCTTTTTGTTACAAATGTATGTCAATTAACAGTCACTGCACTATGAAGTATAATTTTTCACTCAGAAATTAGTAATGAGATTTTCTTTCTTTGACTCATTAGGTACCCTCAAAATTATTTTTATGACCAAATAATCTTTATTTCACTGCCTCATAATATAGCCATTACTTTAGTGCTACCTTTATATGCTAATTCTGTTTGTATTGTTAAAATAACATTATTACTGCTATATCTGCATATAACCCTGGTTTTGCATTGCTGTTTTCTTCATTTCAGAAAACAAAAAATATTATTGTATTATTTTTTAAGATCCAAATTTATAATGATGTGGCCAAATTGATTTTTAGAAAAATCTCGTGAAATCTTAGGAGTGTCTTACAATAATTGCAAAGTCTAAGTAAGATTCCTTGGAAACTAAAAAATTGTTTAGGACACATTTTGTAGCAAAAGTAACCTGAACAAAAATTCTAACAGAGTAGTCATCAATAGAAATTTAGCTAGTTTTCAACTTTTAACAACATATTCCTATGAATGTTTGAACACTTAACTGCAGAGATATTTGTATATTTAGATATTGGATACTACTTCTCCTCTGACTGGTGAGCATGGTACATGCAACCTCTTTCTTTTTTTGAGTGCTTATGGATTACAACGTCTAAAATATATCTCTAGAAATTCCAGATAAAATATCTGGTCCTGTGGTATCATTTCAAGCTAAAAGTTGAAGAAGCTACTCTTGAAGAAAATGCACACTCTCTCTCCCAGCATCCCAGCAACCATCAACCACCAATAACTCCTCAGCTAGAAATGGGACTTTGCCACACCCCCATCTTGCTCAGGTATCATGCATACCGTCACAACCACCATGATGCAGTAGCTCCGTCCCATGCAGACAGCACTGTCTCGCTGTAGTCACCATCACCTCCAGCTCTAATAATCTCCCCACAGCCCCTCTACCATGATCCCTGGGCATTTGGAGTAAGGGTTGTGATATATAGATGCCCCATGTGTAAATGCAAATCTTCAGAGAATGTCTCCTACAATCTGCTGCAAGCTAATTGATTTTTCTGAATAGTTCACACATAAAGAGAAGTGCATCAGCTTTTGCAAAATACATGATAGTGATTTGTGTATGTGTGAATGTGAGAGCATGCCTGACACAATGGGTGTACAAAAGTCAGAAGAGTACCTCAGGTGTTGTATTAGTCCTCACCTTTCACCTTGTTTTAGACAGTATTTTTCCTTGTTCTATGCTGCTGCTTGCATTCAATTAGCCAGTCTGCGAGCTTCCATGGATTCCCCTATCTTTACATCCCATCTTTCCGTTGATGCATGTCGGGATTAAAGACGCTTGTGCTTTAGTGGGTTCTGGGCATGTGAGCGGAGATCATTAGGCTTGCTCTCTATACACTTCACTCATCTGAGCCATCTCCTAATTTGGTAATTTTCAGTCACTATTCATCCATCAGTGTGCTTCATAGCAATGAGATAGGATTTATATTTGGTTTGGGTGGGCCTTGCCTTGGAATCTTTTCTTGATGGTGAACTTCAGAAGAGGGAGGGGTCAATGAATGCCATCGTATTTAGAAGACATTTCTAGCATCTCATCTTGGTGTCAGCAGACCACATAGTCTTCAGAGCACACCATTAACAACTGAAGTAAAGTTACATGATAAACAATGAGCTGTTCATGGAGAGAGTTTAATAAACTTGAAGAGCCCAGTTGCACGGGCTCCAAGAGTCAAGAGCTTGGATCCTGGTGCTTTTGTTCACAGCAACTGAGCAGATCACATGATGAAGAGCAATTCAAGTGCCTCGATGTCAATGGCATCTGCCCCTGAGAATACAATCAGCAATGGGAAATTTCTGTCTCTGGGTCTCATGACAGGGTATGATCACAGAGAGTTAAGACACAACCTCTACATACATGTTTCTGCAATACATCATCAGATGGTGTCTTTGTTCCTGCTTAGTGCTGGTCTCATATCGGAGAACAGTCAACTGGCTGTTTTTAATTATGAATGAATGGTTTCAATAAACCAACACTTACTCATCACCTTGTCAAGTATAGTTTGGTACTAGACTCTGCCACTTCTTGTTCCACTTTATTTATGCAGAGAGAGGCCAGGATATTAACTCTATGTTAATTAGAATATCTTACTGAAAATAAGCATATTTAATATATATTAATTCTTAAATTGTCATTTCACATCATATTATAAAACATGTGCTTGTTATTTGGCATTTCTCCAAGAGAGAAGTAAGGTAGTGTGCCCACCTAGGAAGAGAGTCATATTTCCCAGTACAAGATCTTCCTAATTGTGTCTCATACTTATTTTTAATTTGTGTGTAGCTTCTAAATTAGATTTCTCTATCGCAATTCCATTACCTTCTACTCAGTGATCTTTAATGAGGTCATACTCTTGAATTTTTTAAAATAATTGTTTGTATCATTGCAAACTATGTTGTTAATTACACCTGATTAGGATGTCCCTGCCAGCAGTCATGGAAGAGCAAAGTGCACAAGGAGAAAAAATCTTTGTCAATTAGATTTACCCATGGTGAAGTGAAAGGCTGCATGAGTAATTACTGACAAAATGCACAAATTAATATGTGCTTTCCTCCCTAACTGTTATGAATGTGCGGCTGTGGTTTTCTTAGTGTGGTCTGTTTGTGTGTGTAGCATTCCTAGTGCAGTGATGTGGTAGGGACCATTCTATTCAGTGCAGAATTGAAGGTGAGTATATGTACCATGGAACCCATCCAAAATTGTCAATTATTTTGAAGCCAAGAAGCTTTTGTTAAAAGATGACATCATCTTTGCCCCTCACCTGTAAATAGCACCAGGGCATGAATCACCAAGATGGCATAATACGAAAGGCCATAGTAAGACATAGATTTGGGGTGCTCTTTTGTTCTAAAAAGACACTGAGTTATTTACTGTAGTAAAAAATATTTATAGCTGTACATTCCCCTTCTGATGTACTTAATCATCTTATATAACTGTTACCAGCCCTTTCTAATTAATAATAAAAAAATCCAAAAATGGTTGGTGTCTGTATTTGCTGTTCATTTTCCACTAGTATCCACCAGAGTTGGCTAAAATTCAAGTAACCGACAGCTTAGCTATTTCCAGCTTGCTGTGGTCAGTGTTGTGGAAATTATTCCTGAAATAAATATACTGCTGTAGAGAACAAGATGAATGCTGCCTGGCTTACCCTGGGCTTCATCACATGCAAGCCCATAAGACTGTGAATGTGAGAATGTCCGTAACTCAGATTGTTCCCCAGTCTTACTCGTACAGATTAAAGCATTCTCATTGCTTCTACAAGTTAGCTGCCAAAACTCCAAGATGAGATTGTGCAAGCTAGTGATGCTCTTCCAGCATCATTTCCCTCCATTTTCAAATTTTCGCAGGCAAATAACACTTCCCCTACAATTCCCCCACCCCATCCCCCTTTTCTATTTCCAGGACCAACACTTGTTTATCTCTGAAAGAAAAAACTTTTTATCTATATAAACCCTTTAGGAAGAAAAAAGAATCTTTCTAATATCTGAGTTCAGGAAGAACCTCAGAGAAATGGCATGGTATTCTAGTGGTTATATATATCCAATTTCATTAGCTAATTCAATGCATAATATATATGCACATAATTTTAAATCTAGATTCCATATGTAAGAGAAATTCAGTATTTTTCCTTCTTGCCTGGCTTATTTCATGTATCATAATAATTTCTAGATATAGCTACTTTCTTAGAAATTCATGACTTCATTGTTTTTTTAATGCATGCACAAAATCCCAGTGTGTGTGTGTATGTGTGTGTGTATGTGTGTGTGTGTGTGTGTGTGTGTGTGTGTGTGTGTGTGTGTGTACCACACATTTCCCCAACCATCAGTTTTCTTGGCTGCTTTTCTAATAGTATAGCAATAAATGCAGAAGTTCATGTATTTCTGTGGCAAGTTGACTTTCAGTCTTTTCAATATGTGCCCAAAAGTGGACTATCAAGGGCATATGGGTCTATTTTGAGTGTTTTGAGAAACCTCCATACTCATTCCATTTGACTACACAAATTTATGTTCTCACCAGCAGAGAAGAAGGGTTCATCTTTCTTCAAATTCTCACCAGAAATCCTTGTTATTTTTATTTCTTATTACCCATTCTCACTGGAGTGACATGGGATGTAAGAACAGTTTAAATTCCTAGAAAATTGTTTTGTAAAATTGGTTAGTGTAGGAGAAATCTGTGGATAAAGGACAATTTATTCTAATGAACATAGTCCTTGAATTCTCTACTTAACAGATCATTGGTAGCGGCTGAGAAATTTGATGGACAGTGGAAGGCAGAAAAAGCACCTCTGAAAAAAGAAATTTACATTTCAATTTTAAGCTTTCAGTTGTGAATGAAACAGTTATTTTAAAAATAAGGTCAAGATTCAATGTCCAATAAAGAATTTATTGAGAGCAACAAACAGGCACACGTAATTTTGATTTCTATCCAGGGAAACCCATGCTCTGAACTTCCGACTTCTTCTGTGGGTACTATAGCTTTTGTTTTTTCTGTTAGGAATCAAAATCCTGGGTCCATGATTTAAGTCCTTCAACTGTTTGATTGTAAAGTACAGAGTTGTAGCCAGTGAAGTTTCAAAAGCTTACCCAATTTATCTCTGCAGTGGGAGTATGGGCTAGACTCTCATGAAACTACTCCCTACCCAGTAAGCCAGATCCTGTTTCAGAACTCTCTTGGGTTGAGTTCAGAGACACCTATCTAGGAAATGTCATGCACAATGGAATTGGTACAGTGGTCGTGTAGCACTGTACCACTGGGTGGCATTCATTATAGCCGCTGCCCCTCTCACCACTTTTGTGGATTTATTGGTGAGTTGCACGTTGAACTCCTCTTCTGTGATCTTTGGCATAGCCATACCTGGATGTCTCCTTTCATGTCCTCCCACTCCTGGTCTACCTCTTCCAGTCCTAGGCTTCTGAGCTCTGTTCAAACATTCATTTCTCTTGTCAATGGTCCTTGGGTGAAGAGTGCTAGCATATTCCTCTGTGGAGCTTGCATTTTGTCCTTTCAGTGACTAGGCTCTGGAATGACTTAATGAACAAAAGGCCAAATCTCTACTATACAACTGTTTCTTCCCTGCTGTGCTATTACCTGCTGAACACCAGAGGATGCTGATCTGTGTTCTGAGAAGTTCCCATCAGACAGCATCAGATGGGTGGACAAACCCTCTGGGTCCTCCACAGTTCTCTCTGTATGAGTCTTTTCCCTCTGCAGTCTGGAGATGGATATAATGTGGGACTGACGCAGCAATTCTCTCTAGTGTTTGAATTATAGATTCATGGTTCTGCTTGTGGACCTCTGTTAAAATGTAGAGAATCCCCATCAATTCTGTGCTTCATTCTGGGGGTATAACTCTGTGGCTTACCTACTGTGCACAAAATTTGGGTTCCATGGGTTTTCTGGTGCTGAAACAATGAAGATTCCACAGTTAAAGCGAGGCTTGGGGCATTTTGTTTTCTTCTAATTGTTTTAACATGATATTACTAGTCATTTCCTTTGACCTCAATCTGGATGCACTGGGACAGATAGGGTTCCATACTCCAGTATTGGTAATTGTTGGATCCATTCCCACAAACTCGGGAAGGTTGTTCCTAAGCGATGAGAGAAGGGCCAACAGCTGGATTAGTTAGTCTGGGACCTATGCCTTATCAACCCCACTGTTGTCACTGCCCACTGCAGCCCAACATGTGATATTTGAAGGTAAGTGCCCCAGGAAGCAATAGAACTCATTCCTTTTTGCCTGTGTTAATTTTTCACTTTACAATTCTTGTGGCCATTACAGGCGATACGATTTATAGCCAAATTATCACTCTCATTTCAATAATGGGGGCATAAAAACAGAAAGCTTTGTTCTTCTTAAATGCTACACAGAAGCCAACCAGTCTTGATTTGTTATCTCTCCAGCATACTTTAAAATACAAGAGAAATTTTCAAACTAAACGTAACTGGCAAGAGTGCTTATGAATAATTAAATCTAGATAGAAATCCTCAGACAGACCATTTATGTGTTCCTGTAATCCACAGAGTAGTGAGTACCAATACTCTTGCTTCCTGGGCTCTTAGCCCAGTGCACATCTTATAAGATAGGTCCTCAGTGAGGGGAGAAGGGTAGATAACTTCCCTTAGTATTTCTCCACTCAGACAGATCCACCTCTATCCTATACTTTCAGCATGACAATAACACAATCCGTTAGATGCAACTGAATTGGAAAATTCTCAGCAAATAATTCTGTGGTTTAGTCATTATTTCCAGAAGGTCCATTAAATTAGTAACACTACAGCCTAATGACTCAATTTGGTTTTAACGTCATAGTTCATATTCTTAATACACATAAATCATGTCCTGTTGCATAACACTTTATGTAGGTAAAGGGACAACTGTGGTTCTAATTCTATACTATTGTTTACTACTTTAAAATGGGGAAGTGTGAGGCTTTGTGTGATTTCTATAATTAATTTTAAAGCAGCATTTTATAAAAGGCCATTTTGATAATGTGTTCTTACTGGGAATGGAAAAGAAGTAACATTTCTCACTTGGAGGGATTTTTGCTTTCCAGATTCATAATTGGGATATTTCCACAATTGCAATTATGCAGCCAACATGGAGGCTTTCTTACATGGCTCCCCTCCCAGAATGCTCCAGTTAAAGGAAGTGATGCCTGGTGCAAAGTGTCCTGCCGTGAGAGCTTTGCTTAATCATAACCTTTGTCCATTTCTATCACCCCTTCCGTTACATCCACCTGACACAGCAGCAATCCACTCCCCATCCTAATGTCAAACAAAACTGGCATCTGACTGTTTAGATCAGCATGGTCTAAGCCACCCTCCCTTCCCTATGAGTATTTCAAGAGCTTTCGATTTGGTTCCCGGACCTATCAGTGTAGGAGTGCTAGAGGAGTATTGTATTTCCCCCACTTTAAACTCCATGATAAGTTTCCTACATAAACTAAAGCCAAACTTCTTGCCAGAGCATACAAACTGATTTAGGCAGCCCTTTCCCTCAGATTTCTTCTCCCCTTCCTTGGGTTGATAATGACTTTACCATAGCACAACCTACTTTCCTATCTTAGGGCCTTTGCATGTATCCCTCTATTAAGACCCTCTTCCTCTCCATTTTCAGCTCATTGTCTTCACAAAGAGGCTGTTCCTGATACCATCGCTAGAAACCACTTCTTTCTCTGACTGGTTTAATATATCCCTGATAAACCCGATGATTAAGCCTATTTATGTACTAGAAAACCTGCTTTGTGATGTTGGGAACACTAGCTATGTTGTTTGTCACTGAAACCCCAGTGAAAATCAGGTGTGCAATGTGAGGCTCGGCCATTGTTTTTCAATGGAAAGAGGGAGGTGGTATATGAATGTTGAATGCCAACACAATGTTTATATTGATTTTTCCTGTGTGAGATTCTTAGTGAGCCTCCAAGGACTATATTTCTTGCCATGTTTTAATTACTTAATACTGTGGTCTATTTCTTCTATTTTATGTAATTAAAGTTGATCTGTGAAAGCTGCAGTTGTATTCACTAAACTAGAATCATACAAAGCACCACAGTCAAATAGCAACTTTTCCCATCTTCCTCTCAGAGAAACTGAAATTCATCTACAACACTGAAGAAAAATACTGAACTACTCTTTGTATGTTAACTAATATCTACCTACCATTAGTGTGAATACCAGAATCCTTTTCTTCTTCTGTGGAAAATTAGAATGGATTAGACCAAGGTGGTACCAGCACCCAGAGGCTCACTTTTGATCTATCATTGGTGCTGTTAGAAATTGCTCTTATATCAAGTGTCAGTGTATGAGGGGATGGAGTCAAGACTGCATATTAGAAAATGGGTGGACCACACTGTCAGGCCTGCATGCCAAAATAGAGAGGGTGCCCCTTAGGGAGGCAGTGGTATATCTCAGGGAGCAATTGTTTGTCCTTTTACTCTCCTCCAACCACCACCTACCATTACCTCCCCATGGCTGCTCTGTGGACCACAGTCTCTGCTGTGTGGAGAACTCTAGTATTACGTATTTTACTTGAACATTCAGCATTCACTATTTTATCTATGTAATTTTATTATATTTTTAACTAGCCATGTGGGTAATGTGTCTCAAGTAAAAGTACATGTTTCCATGGTGAAGTTTCAATTTGATTTTTATGGAGAAGAATCTCGCTATGTTTTCAACATTATAGTAATGTCTACTGTGGTGACCTACTGAGGTAAAACCACCAAGTGATTTGCGTGTGATAAGACTTAAGAACATGTCACTGAAGTTCATTTGAGGACAGTGCCTGGACACTCAGTTCTCTGTGCTGTTAAATATAGACATGTGGATATTTGTTGTGCTGAATCTGAGTTCGATGAGTTCCCAAAAACATGATTTTGAGTGTGAATAAAACCTTTATATTCATTTATTTGAGATAGGATACTTTTTGACCTTCTCCTTCTGCTGTCTTGAAATGGCAGAGTACGCTTCCTGATGGGTGGTCGGCATGGAGAATTTAAGTTCCTGCCTCCCTCTGGCTATGCCCCTTGCTATGAAGCCTTACTTCCGAAGGAGAAGATGAGATTGGAGCCTGTCAAAGAATATAAGCGTGATGCTGATGGCGTTAGAGATTTGTTGGGTACCACTCAGTTCCTCTCCCAAGCCTCTTTCATCCCATGTCCCATAGATACCAGTCAGGTAAGTCCAAATTGCAAATGACAGTCAATCTCAGTGAGCACATTGCTGTTGCTCCCAACATAAAGTACTATACTTTTGAAGGATGCAAAGAAATATCTCAATATTTTCAAAAGAATATGAGAATTCATGGTCAAGTTGAATAAATAAAGAGAAAATAAGTTATTTTTTTAAAAAAAAAGTTGAATGTATTAAGTGCAGAATGAACAGTATGCATGTCCTTTAGGGTGGGATGTTACTAAGAGCCTGAGAACAGATGGGGTTCAATCTGGACCTTTATGAAGCTTAAATGAAGAGGGACACTGGGAAGTGATAATAGCATGGGAGGGGTTGATAAAACAGCAAAGGGATGAATATGGACAGGGAATAGAAACATAAAGTAGGGACAAATGCCAATGTCAAACCTCACATAAATGGACAGTTGGTAGACAGAAGAACATGGGGATGGGAAGTTGGTGGAAATCAACAGAGGGTATAGTGGGGACTGTTTGGAACTGCTTAGCAAGTGGGTTCTTCCTCTGGTATCAGTACTCTGGCAGAGGCACATTCGTGTGGTATGATAAGGAACTTGCAGAAGCTTTCAGCAGTTTGTATTCAGCAGTACCATTTTTTAATGTACACATATGCTTGTGCAAGTATACTTGGGGATGGTAAGGTGTGTGTGTGTGTGTGTGTGTGTGTGTGTGTGTGTGTGTGTGTGTGTGTGTGTGTGTGTGTGTGTAGGCCAGAGGAGTGTCATCCTCAGAATAGCCTTCCATCGCCTTTGAGACAGCATCTCTCTGACCTGAAGCTTACCCACAAGGCAGATTAGCTAAATAAGAAACACCATGGATCCTCACCAGTGCTGGGATTACAAGAAACTAGAACTGTAGCATTTTAAAACGGATTTAGGGATCAATATTAGTCTAGTCCATTGTGCTATTGTTACCAACTGATTCTTCTTCTCAACCCCACCAGTGGTATTTAAATCACTAATCTAGATGCTATAGAGCAATGACCCTCAACCTTCCTAATGCTGTGACTCTTTAATACAGGGCCATGTTGTGCTGACCCCTAACTATAGGATTATTTTCATCGCTACTTCATAACTATAATTTTGCTACAGTTGTGAGTTATAATATCTGGTATGTAGGATATTTGATATACTTCCTATCTGTGAAGAGTCCAGAACATCAGAATATGTTACTATAGAACAGAATTTATTTTAAAATGAAGATATCAGAAAACAGCTGCCATAAAAGTGGTCTTCTTGCTTTATCCTTCTAAATAAAGAATTTCTCCCAAAGAATTCAACCATTTCTTCCCAGGGGAGACTGATCATTGCCACCAGAAAGTGTTCTGTTCCTTTATCCTTCTAAATAAAGAATGTTCCCAAAGAGGAGCCAAGGTGTTCCTTGTTCAACCAACCTCACCTAATGGGTAAGCTTTAGGATGACAAGAGACCCTGTGAAAGGGTTGTTTGACCCCTAAAAGGGTCGTGACCCACAGACTGAGAACCACTGCTCTAGACATTAATGAAAATGACCTTGCCTCTAAAGCACTTACAGTTAACAACATATATGAACAGTGAGCCCTTTCCACATATAAAGTGTCTCTAGAATGCATTTCCATGGCATTCATATGACCCAATTACATTCAAGTGCTCTGGCTGGGCTTATACTCTATGTACCCAAGGCTGACCTTGAACTATTAAGTCTCCTGCCTCTGCTTCCCAAGTTCAGAACTGTAACTATATGCGACCATACCCAACTTATGCATGGATCATGAGTCTTTGTCTTTCCTTCTATAATCAGTGTCTTTAACTTTCTAAAAATGGGAAACTGTTTACTGCCCATTTCAACACATAATTCAACCTCTGGGATGTAGAGGAGAGTTTGCTAGGAAGCTGAGGAGCTTGTGAGTTACAAGAGATCCTAAGAATCAGATAGTCTGATTCCTGTGTGTTCTAAATGTTACAAGAAAAACTTGCCTTCTACCCACCTAAGTTCTGTAACTCAGGATGTAAAAATTAGACTTGGGCTAATAGGTTAGAAAGAGAAAAGTATATTTTAATTAGCAAAGAGTTGACAAAGAACAGCAGCTCAAATAGGAAGATAGACTTTGGAGATTATAGACTCTCTTACTAGGAAGTGAGAAAGGAAATAAGGGGAACAATAGTCAGGTCCTCAGAATCTGAGAGATGTGATTGGTTTTGAGAGTATGTCTAAGGATGGGGCTGACATGTCTCTAGTGGCAATGGTCAGTCTCCCCTGCGAAGAAAGAGTTGGATTATTATTTCAGAAGATAGGGGAACAGAACATTTCCTGTAGCAGCTGTGTCCCAGATATCTTATTCCACAGTAACACATGCTGATATTCTGGACGCTTCACAGACAGGAAGCTTTGGGAACAGAGACAGAAACACCATTCACTGAGCACAGAGCTTTTTGAACCAGTGCAGGTAACAGAGGACAGTGAGAAGAAATACCTCTGGGCTGACTGCCCTGCTAACCTGGCAGAAGCGTGGAATTACAAAGGCCTCTTCATGGAAGAGGATGGGTAACATTTAAACAAATGCTGGGGGAAGAAAGTACTTGACCCAACAGCAAGAAAAGTTTTCCAGACATGTGTGTGACGATGAATGTTGAGGATCAGTTTGACAGCGTCAGGAAGCACCTAGAAGACATGCCTCCAGACACACCTATGAGGAGTTATCTATTCTAGGTTAGCCTCTGGCCTTGCCTGCGGTGGGTTATCTTGACTAGATTAAGAATGGTAAGCACCATCAAAGAGGGTTTCACCATTCTCTAGGCTGCATAAAGGAGGAAGCTCCGTGGGCATAAGCATTCACCTCCTTCTTCCTGATGGTGGCTGCCACGTGATCAGCCACCCCCCTCAAGCTCCTGTCAGCTTGACTTTGCTACAACAATGGATGGTCCCTTTGCCTACTGTGATGGACTGTAACTGTGAGCTGAAATAAACCCACTGTTGCTTAACTTCCTTGTGGTCCATGAATTTTATCTGAGCAACCAGAAAGATAAAGAAAGTAATGCAGAATCAAAGATTCGGAAAGAAAAGAGCTATGTATCATCATACATCAAATTCTGAGGGCTTTGATGTCTAGACCAAAACCTGAGTTTTAAGGGCTGTGTAAGAAAGGCAGTGCTCTTAGCCAATAAGAAAATTCTCTTTGAAGAGATGTAGTTTATTACTGTGAACTCTTTGAAGAGACGTGGTTCATTACCATGAACACCTTGTAATTGTTTAGAATCTATCATTCTGTGAAATTATTGTCTGTGGAGAATTTAAATATAAGGTACTCAGAGTTCTCCCTGGGGCACATGAAAGAATACTTTGTAGGTTAGAAATTATTAACTAGAGCATTTACTGATTATAATCCCAACCATATTTCTTCTTGATGACTGCCCCAGGCTCTTACTGAGTGCTAGGACAGAGAAAACCATCTCTGAGCAGTAACCATGGGGCCTGAGACTCCTAGGAAGCGGTTCTCAAGCCCAGCTTCTTTGTCCCATGGAACCTTTTGAAACCACTGAGACTGTGATTAACACTTTCTTAGAGAGGTTACTTTCCCCGGCAAGTGTATTTTCCTCTTCTCTCTGAAGCTTTTTGGTTCTTGTAGCCTGAAAATCCACTTTGAGGCTACAATCAACTATGCAACACTAGGTTTATACAGATGACCTTTAGTTAACCAACAAAACCTATTTGCAGCTATAACTTGTCTGGTAATAACCTCCCCATTGTGCTCCTCATCAAAAATGTCATAGCATTTTCCCATGTGACTTTTCCATATTTAGATTACAATGATTTTTAAATGAGTTTATATTTTTGTTAATTCTTTGAGAATTTCATAAAGTGTAAAATGTTCTCTCCACAAGCTCTCTCTATTATCCCCCTACAATTTGAACATGGAGTCACAGTAATAGAAACTATAGTAATTGCTTTAACAGAGCTGGGGTTGGAAAGCCAATCACAGAGGTTGTCCTGAGGTAGGCAGCTGGGTCCTGGTTCCTGTTAAGAGCTACCAAGCAAGTATGTGTCCAATGTTAGCCATCTTTTATGAACCAAAGAAAGTTCGAATCTCATTTTTATTTGGATTTCTAATTCTTTAGGGACTATCGAACAATAGACATGAAAATAATAATAATGACAACAAACTAAAAAAAAATAGGAGAAAACAAAACAGGCCCATAGTTTGTGGCTTCTACAGAGAGAAACCAAGTACCAGGAAAGCAGAGAAACTTTCTTGATATGATGAGCCTTTCAGGAAAGGCTTCTCTGGTAGATTGAGTGTATTAAATAAGTATTTGAATGGAATGTGTGTGTGTGTGTTTGTGTGTGTGTATGTGTGTTTGAGAGACAGTTTGTGTATGATGTGTATGTGTCTCTATTTATATGCATAAATAGGTATGTATGTATCAATGTGTGTATGTGAGTTTGTGTGTCTATGTGTGTTTGTGTATAAGTGTTTGTATGCATGAGCATGTTCCTGTGCTACAGAGCACATGTAGAAATCAGAGAACAGCTTTCTTGAGTTGATTCTCTCTTTCCACTCTGAGACGGGAAGGGTTTAAATACATGTATATGTGTTGGAGTGCTCCAGTAAGGTTCAGGTAGGATGTGAGAGGGCAGAAACTCAGTAGTCATCTGGAGTAATTTAACATGTTTGGAAAGGCCAGACCCAGGCAATGCACTAAGTTCTAACCAGTGCAACCCCTCCTCATTGGAGACTTCAATCTAGTTCATTCTTTGGTCTAGCTTTTCTCTCCCTCCTTTTCCTTCAGGTGGTTTTGCCACTTCACCTGGAGAAGATCCGAGACAGATTGGCCGAGAATATCCATGAGCTTTGGGGAATGAATAAAATAGAACTCGGCTGGACTTTTGGCAAAGTATGTGCTTCGGTGGCCAGTGCCAGGTGGATTGTCATATTGGGAGGAAGGGGCTCCTTGAGTTCTGTTTGATTAAGAGTGGGAATGGTGAACCAAAGTGTTCTTCTTCCTCCAATCTGTCTAAGCTTTCAGTCCCTTTGCAGCCAGCCCTGAAGAGACCAACTCTCCATAGGCATGCTGGGAACCCTTGTCCCATCTTACCTCCTAACTTGTGTTTCTTTTGCGAGAAGACTGTGGGTGCATTCATTCCCCCTTGCCTCTCACATTTCTCTTTCTTCCCTTCAGAAAAAGCAGTCTCTGAGAGGGTGCTGGTAGCAGGCTGATGCATCATTTTGAATCAGGGGTTGTTTAACAGGGCTTTCAGATGTATCACTAAGATTAATGAGGACCGGAGGGTGTTAGGGAGTCTCTTGCACTGAAAAACATTTTTCAGAGAGAATGTAAATGACCTTGCTCTGTGATTTGTAGAAGGTCACTTCTGGATGCAGAAAGATAGGTGAGTTTTACAGCTTCCTGTGACCCCAACACTCTCTAGTGATACATATTCCTCTTAGTTACTGAAAAGGCCTTGGCACTCTAACATGTATACATGTCCATAGTTGCCACAAAACAGTATCCTTGTGAATGATCACCTCTTTACAGCATGCTCTTGAAGTCTGTCCTTCATAGACATCAACACAATGGTAATTTAAATTGCAGTCATTCTGACAAATACTTTATCAATATTTCCTACTTCATTAGACTGTTCACTTCATCTGGGTGGGGCTCTGCCCTCGTTTTTTGTTTTTTTTTTTTTTTTTTTTTTTTTTTAAGATCATAAAATCTAGATTAGGACACTCAAGCATTTGCTATATCACTAAATGAATGAAGGAGTTAATGCTCAGCCTCTTACCATTCAGTGTAAAGGTTACAAATGGCTACTGAGTGGCTGAGAGGCATCTAAATGGGATTATGATGTGTTGTTTGGTTGTAAAACCTACACTGATTGGTTGTTTTCTTTTCATTCATTTGATAGCATTCTAGCTATTCTGAGACTCCTTTTATAAACCAGGCTGGTCTTGAACTCAGAGATCCACCTGCCTCTACCTCCCCAGTACTGGGATTAGAGGCATATGCCACCATGTCCCGCTTCACACTGAATTTTAAGACTTGTTTTTACATTAGTTTATTCTTATTCTCATAAAAAACCTCATAAAAACAATGTATTACATGTATGGAACTAAATAAAACATCTTGTTAAAATTAATTTGATCTATTTTTTTTTATTTTCTAACATTGTTTTAATAAACTTGAGATTGCACACGTGGCCCATATCTATAGCTCTTTGTGGTCAGTGCAAACCTCCAGTAACATTATGGTGACATGAATTTTAACAAAAGTGTGGCCACCACTTATAAGAATAATAGCTTACTTCTCTGTAAAATTATGTTCTAAGTGTAGACACCTGTCTTGAAATATGTCCACAGAGTTCAAGACATTGACAGGTAGGGAGCCATGTGTAAGATTCCTAAGAGAATCATGGGCATTTACCTGTCAGCAGGTTGCTGTCTTTGTCCTGTCTGATACGGATTGCCTGGGCCCTCGGAGGATGTTCATTTTTGTTTTTACAGGACAGTATCAGCTGTCAAAACTTAAATTCTCTTCTCTCTTACATTGTCACCCAGGTTCGGGATGACAACAAAAGACAACATCCCTGCCTTGTGGAGTTTTCAAAGCTCCCTGAAACTGAGAAGAATTATAACCTGCAGATGTCAACTGAAACCTTGAAGTGAGTGTTTAATTGAATGCAGACTAGACAGTGAGTGGATGGTTTGATGCATTGTAACTAAACTGCAAAGGCGTGTCCCTCTTGTCTACAAACATAACACACTGATAAATCATAGGCAGTGGTGATTATTCATGTCACAGTTTTGCATGGTAAGGACCTGACCCATATTAGTACTTAATACATATATTTCTTCAGAGACTATTTGCCACTTGCTGTTTTTCTGGAAATAAAAATACAGGATGCAGGGGCGGGGGAGAAAAGGAGATGAATAGAACCAAAGGACCAAATTTTACTGTGGGTAGTGTTAAATAAAGTTAAAAATAAGATAGATAATATAGTGTTGAAACCAAATGAAAATATGGTTTGATTACTAAAACCCTGAGTTTTTAAATCAACTTTCAATTGTGCCATGATCTCATTCATGATCCTGAAAAAGACCCAGACTCCCTAGCGCATGCAGAGCTCCCATAATTCTTTTTGTGACTGTTGATTGCTGTTTCTTTATATTTCGCTGTTCTTGGTCAGTGCAGAATACTCTAACTGACATAATAAAGATGCCATAGGCTTACATATTTGCTATCTTTAATTGTACTATGCTTTTTGAGAAAACTGTTCTATGCATCTTGGTACATCAAGTAAAACTCAAGATGCTATACAGACATCATGAAGCAAGTATCTGCTGACCTAAAGATTTAATGTTAGAATCCTGTCTATTCCATGAAACCAAGTCATTAAAATAATTCAAAGTGAATTTGAAAACTAGAAAATGTCTCCATGTGGGGTAATTAGCAAGCTTCTCTTCCATGTTCTTATGTTTGCTATCACCTAAATCAGAAGTTGGCACCTAATGGCCTGTGAGACAAACAAACCAGCCACCTGTTTCCATCAATACATTTACATTGCAGCAAAGTCATTGCTTTGCATACCGCTGATGGGGCTACCTTTACCCCATAATGGCAGAGCTGGGTAGCTGTGACAGAGATAAAGCCTGGCTCTCAGTCTCTTTACAGATTGCTAGCCAACCTCTGGTCTAAACCAATAGCTTTTGTCCACTTAACCAGCTCAGACATAGGTTAGGGTTCTTATTATCCTTCATCTTTCAGTTGACACCAGTCTCCTCCTGTGTTACATTACAGAACCTTGCTGGCTCTGGGGTGCCATATTGCTCATGTTAACCCAGCTGCAGAAGAGGATCTAAAGAAAGTCAAACTGCCCAAAAAGTAGGTGAATGTTCTAATGGCTCAAGCAGAGTGTGAAAGCTGGGTGGTTTGGAGGCCATGTACAAAGGCAGATGACAGACTTTGTATCTTCTTAGAATGTTCCTCCAGTTACTTAGATGACACCGGGACCCTCGAAAGATGCCAACTACAAAAGAAGCTGTTCAAAGTCCCCTCCCTTTGTACAACATTTTCCCCAGACCTAATGCCACTATGCTTAGTTTTGAGCTAGGAGGTATACAGACCTCCAATGAACGCACAGTAAACAAGAAGAACAACTGGCAAAAGTTGGATATGGCTTCTAGTCACGGCAGAGACTCACTCTACTCTTCTGGCACTGGGATAACACATATATCCTTAAGGACATGGAATCTGTACCAAGTTCCATCTGCCTCTCTCTATCTGCATGTCCTGCTGTCTGTCCTAGCTCTACATTCAGGCAGTTTCTCACTGGTACATCTGCGGGCTCAGTCGCTGTTTTGTTCTCTTGCTCCTCAGTGCCAGCTCTGGGTATGCACACAATAAAACACAAGTGTCACAAGTGAAGCCAGAGCAGTTCCATCCTTAATGAAAGGCTCACGAGCGCTATCCTGCTTAAGCTCCCACAGCAATGAGTCAGTCTCTTAATGTCATGGTTCCTGGTGTCAAGGAAATCCGATCTAAGAGATGATATCTGGAGAGACACACGCCTAGCTGAGGTTGCTAGAGCCAGTGCATACTCATGGATGTTAAGGCTGCCAGAAGCAGCTGTCCAGCAACCAGACAGCCTCCTATGACTACCATAGATTCTGTATCTCATGCTGTGCAGAGTGGTCTATATAGAATTGGCCTTAAACTATCATGTTCAAGTTCTTGCTCTCGTCTGGGAAGTTCGTAGTCCTAAAGCCCATGGGCATCTCTGGACTCATATTTTCACATGGGTATAATTAACTACTCTGGGGATAGCTACCTTATTCCTAATGTACTCAACCTTCCCCCTTATACATATATCTACCTGACTCACAGTATGCTGTTTCACATTTGCAAACTATGTTGCAAATTATAGGCATTTGAGGTCATGACTCATGGAATGGAGAGCTAACTGCAAAAGTCACTTCATGTTCACAAATTTTCAGCAACCATGGCTTTTTGTTTTAGTTCCAAGAGGAAAGGTTGGGCTTTACAAGAATGCGTGGTCATTCTATATACTAATAATATAAGAAACCTTTAGTTCAAAGTTTTATCGCTGCCAATCTGATTTTAACATTTTGTATTCCTGAGTAGAATAGAGGGGTCTCTGATGATGTTGCCACATGCTAAATATAATAGCTTTCTTATATATAAAGATAGATGCATATTATTGAATGCTTTCTTCTATGTTATCCTTTGAAATCTATTCGATATATTAGTTATAAGATGCTGCATTCAAGGCTTTATCTGTAAACTCACAGTAGAGTTTATTTTATATATGAGCCAAAGACAGGAGATTTTGTCTCTGCCTTTATTTACTTAGTGAGTGTATATGTGTGTGTGCATGTGTGTGTGTGTGTGTGTGTGTGTGTGTGTGTGTGTGTGTGTGTGAGATCTTAATAAAATAAAGCTGATTAATGCACAGACTCATTAGTGTACTGAGCATGTCTGGGTCCTCAGCTTTACCAACCCCCACACCAAAAGCTCAAGAATCACCCCAGAAGAAGGCACAGAAAGAGTTGGACGATGTGAAATGGTGAACTGGCACCTGTGGTTATTTGTAGAGACAGCTATATGGTTATCGACAGAACACCTATGCAGGATCGAGTCTGTACAACTTTCTCAGAAGGAGGTGGGAGCTGTTCCAGGGCACTGCTTCCCACTGAGGAGCTATTGGTGGTTGATGGTTGTCTCAGTTGTCTGTTAGAGAAGGAGAGTTACTTGTCTTTGAAAAGTGGCTACTGGTAGGTTACCCATGCTCAAGGAATAACCCCACACCAATGTGCATATGGAAAGTTCTAATTGGACTCAATGCATTCTTTAAAAAGAAGGCATGAAATTTGAAGTGAGATATGTTGAAGGGAGCATGGAGGTAACTGAAGAGAGATAATGGAATATTTATATATATTATATGTGTATGATATTTTTCAAAGAATAAATTTGTAAAAATCTAGAAAAGGAGAATCATATGTATCTATTGAAAATGTGTATACTTTTTCATTTGTGTGTAGCTATATGATGTCCAATGGCTATAAGCCAGCCCCTTTGGATTTATCTGATGTGAAGCTGTTACCACCTCAAGAAATTTTAGTGGATAAGCTTGCAGAAAATGCACACAATGTTTGGGCAAAGGACAGAATAAAACAAGGATGGACCTATGGCATTCAACAGGTGAGGAGTGTTGGGTCAAGCATGCTAGAGAAGCAGGCATGGTCATCTATCAAAATGTCATCTTGCTGTGGAGCACGAGAGATTGGAGTATGAGCAATGCCTTGCGCTCTATCCCTCACAGTGTTTCCTGTTCATTATATACAGAATCGTGGACTAGGTGAAATTTGTAACAGTCACATTGACACTGGCTATAGGCATCATTTCAATTTATAGAAGTAGATAAAGATTATCTTTCCTTTAGTTAGAGATTCACTGATAAAATACCCTCTGAGTGTCCTTTATCTCACTCTCTCTTATATTTTTCGCTGTAGACAGTTAAGTTTTCATGATATCCTTGAAGTCCAGGGTTAGGAGCAAATCAATATCCTGAGCCAGTAATCTTTGTGGGATGCATCAACATCATGGGTCAGCTTGAGTTCTGAGATGACCCCAAATAGCAAATAGTTGAATGCAAGGAGAAATAGCTTAGAAAGAGAGTAAAGCAACCTGCCCAGAAGCCACACACACATACACACACACATTCATACATACACACACACACACACACATATATATATATATACATAAACACACATACATATTTTTACATAGATACATACACACACATACATAACCACACATTCATGCATACATATATACAGACATATACATACATACATACTTTTACATATATACATGCATATACATACATAAATACACACACATTCATAATGCATATATACATACATATACACACACATACACACATACAAGCACACATGCACACATACTTCAGGCCACTAAGGATCTAAGAATGAACTAAGGATCCCTGGGCAGTACTAGAACTCCTGGCTTGATTATAAAGTAGCCTAACAGCAACTAAGTTCATAGCAAGGTCTCAGACAGAGTTTACAATCAGATTCACTGTAAACCATTTGACACACTTTTTCCCTAAAATACTTTCTGCATTTTCTTAATCATTAAGGGTTAGTATTCAGAAAGTTTATATAAGTTAACTCATACATCAGCCTCTATTTTTTTTTCACTACTGTAACAAAAACCTACAGAAGCAACTTAAAGAAAGGGGGGAATCATCATTTCATAGTGTAGTTCATCCTGGTAGGACAAAGCACATGGCTATAGCAGTTTAGTCCATGGAGGCAAGAACTTGTAATACAGCTTGTTTGTATCTTTCTGGACCAGGAAGCAGAACAAGATGAGACCATCACCTATAAATGCATGCCCCTCCCCCCCAGTGCCTTTCTTGGACCAGCCCAGCTTTTCCTTTTAGAAGATTCCACAGGCTTCCCAAAACAACAATACAAGCTGGAGACCAGATGTCCAAATACATGGGGCTGTGGGGAATATTCAATTTCAAACTATGAACTCTTCCTAGTTTTGTTCCAGAAAACCTAGAAAGCAGAAACAATACAGCTAAGAAAGAAAGAAGGGAGGAAATGGGATAGGGGAGGGAAAGAGAGAGGAAGGGGGAGGAAGGAAGGGGGTGAAGGAGGGAGGGATGGAGGGAGGGAGGGAGGGAGGGAGGGAGGGAGGGAGGGAGGGAGGGAATGAGTGAGCAAGCGACCAAGCAAGCATGGAGACCTGGAAGTGAGGAGGTTTGAATAGTGTAGCACGCACCTTTCTTTGAGGGCTTTTCTTACAGTTGACCTTTAGTCATAGGCTCTCCTAAAGACCTGAAGATGACTCCCCTGCACCTGTACCCTTTGAGACGAGGTGGACATGCTTTGCCTCTGCCACTCCCTCTAGCATCTCTCTGATGATAGCTATGATGGCTGTCAAACAGAAGCATGGATTTCCTTACGGAAATAGTTACTCTGTTCCCATGTTACCTTGGGAATGGAGGTTCCTAACCAACTTCATGACACTTTATTTGCAGGCTGGCATTATCAAAGTGTATTTTAATGCTAGCTTTGAGCATTAGTAAGGTTTCTCCTTTATACTCATTTAATCCTGAAGAAAAGTAGCAACTATGCACATTACTAAATATCAAGCCACGTGGGGGAATCTAATAGACTAGGATGCGCCAGCCAAGCAGACAGGAGTTCGTGAGTAGGATGGGCTGGTTGTAAAACTGAAATGTGTTTTCTTGGCACCTTTCCTTTGGCTCCACATAGGACTTAAAGAATAAAAGAAATCCCCGCCTGGTACCATATGCGTTACTAGATGAGCGCACCAAGAAATCAAACAGGGACAGCCTGCGTGAAGCTGTACGGACATTTGTTGGTTATGGATATAACATTGAGCCATCAGACCAAGAACTAGGTAATGACCTGGGGTCATCCATTCTTGTGACACTTTACTAAGCACGTCCTCAGGTTGGAAATGTTACCTTTACATAGGTCTAATTTTTACTATTGGAAATGGTATGTTTTTAATGGTAGAGTTCCTAAAATGTGATATTTTATTCTTAGAAAAATTTTTATGTGCACACAATGGGCTCTCCTCATATTTTCCCATGGATCCTCCCCCTAATTTGTACAAGATGTGCCCTCACCTCTCTTCTCCTTCCAAATTTGTATCCTTTTTGTCTTTATAACCTACCAAGTCCAATTTGTGCTGCCTAATATTATATTGTAGGAAGTGGAACTTTGATTTCTGTACAGCTTCATCCCATTGACAGATTTCTTTATTGACAATGCATACAATAAATTCCGATCCTGAATTCACCTCCCTCTCGCCCAAGCCCTCTCTACCTTCCTACTTTTTACCCCATACCTTTAACTTCTTTTTCTCACTTTAGAAAACAGACAAAATTAAAAACAGAATAAAAGAACAAATGAAAATCACAGAATTACACAGATGAGCATACATACATATACACCAAATCCCCAAAACATATACTCAGAAACCATTTACAAATATACAAATAAAATATCAGTCAGAATTTTTTAGAAATGTCCAATCAAAGTACCACAAGGCAAAAAAAAAAAAATCTACAAAAACCCCACTGAATTTGTTTTGTTTTGTGTTGGCTGGTGATGGATCCTGCCCTTAAGTGTTGTTGATGAGACTCCACTGGGAGAAAAATGGTTTTTTTTTTGCAAGTAGTTGCCAATTGGAGGCAGGTTCTTTGTTAGGGATGGGAGCTTACCCACACTTCCTCACTTAGTGCTGGCTTGAACCACCTTGCTTACTAACAGATACTTTTACAATGCATATTTCTGTGACCCAGACATATGGTAAACACATTTTTCTCTAGGGTAGCTACACTTTTCAGGATGCCTAGTTATAGAACCAAATTACCTTTATTTTCTCTCATCCTCTAAAACTTGAGTACCTGGTCGTTTAGGCGTCCAGAAATGACATTTCAAATTAAATTCTATTACCATCAAAATTGTCAGTTCACCCAGGAAGTACCAAAGGTCACAGTGTTTCATGAGATGGAATCAGTCCTGAAGTTAGACCTTTTATCCAGTTTATTATGATGCTAAACAAGTGATTGAACCTCTGTGACCCTTGATGTTTTTTTCATCCTGGCCTTAAAAATTATTGTGAAGAAATCATTATGAATATCCAATATAAGGTAGTTTATGTTGTTGTGATATCAGTATTGATGTGTGTTATGGTATAAACAAAATACCTTACTGAACAGTGGGAGTTCTATGGCCATCTTAGGTGTTGATGTCAAGTTCTTTAAGGAATACTACTACATCATGATTAAAAGTCTGTGACATCTCTTTCCTTCTTCCCCATCTTCTACTTCTCACAGTAGCTGACCCTACTGTCGAGAAGGTCAGCATAGACAAGATCCGATTTTTCCGGGTAGAACGGTCGTATGCGGTAAAGTCTGGAAAGTGGTACTTTGAATTTGAAGTGGTAACTGGAGGGGACATGCGTGTTGGCTGGGCCAGGCCAGGCTGTCGTCCTGACATTGAGCTGGGGGCTGATGACCAAGCCTTCGTGTTTGAAGGCAGCAGGGTGAGTCCATCCGTAGCCACATTCAGTCAGCACAAGTTTACTTTTCCAGTGTTTTCCTTGGAGGCTGTCTGCGTCTTAGGCTTCAGAGAAAACATCTACTGCCCCTAGATAATAGTCTTTGAGTGACTATTTCATAGTGATTGCTTTTTTGTTCTTGATTCCGGGAAAGGGTAAGAATATAGCCCATATGCATATCTTTATAGAAATCATCTCTACTTCACCCAAAATGGCTGGTGCCTCTCCAAATGGAACCCACTTCACACAGTACAGCCTATATATTGAGTATTTTTTTTACATGCTCTAGAAAAAAATTGTGTTTCTTGTCAAGGCTGAATATGAACCAAGAGACTCAGGCCACCTTATCGAATAAGGCTGTGTGTCTCTGTTTCATTAGTCTTTAAGATAGATACTGCACCCGTGAGCTATGCATGGTAGACTAGAAAAATTATTTTCCATTAGAAATCAGGACATCCTGCTGCTGTGGCCACTTCCCAAGTTTTCTGGGATTCTCGGGTATTTTCCTCTTCTTGAAGCCTGTGGTCTTGTTTTGCAGGGTCAGCGTTGGCATCAAGGCAGTGGGTATTTTGGACGAACTTGGCAGCCAGGAGATGTGGTCGGGTGCATGATTAACCTGGATGATGCCTCCATGGTCTTCACACTGAATGGGGAGCTGCTCATCACCAACAAAGGCTCTGAACTGGCCTTTGCAGACTATGAGATCGAGAATGGTAATCCATCACTCCCTCCTCCCTTACTCTTTGGGGTTGAAAATAACCAGGGTGAGCTGACAAAGCTCTGTGGTTCTCTATTGAGAGTACATTATCCTTTGCATACTTGAAACTCTAAAGGAGATGGCCACCTCTTCTGCTGCAGTTTCTGATCGTGATAGTCAGCATGTGCTCATAAATATAAATCCTGTACTGAGGCTATTTCAGTGCACCACCATACCTTGGCATTTTAAAATCCCTCAGGTTTACTTATAGTACAATGGAAATGCTAATTGTGTATGGTGGAATGTCCTTGGCAGGAAAGAACAGAATCAGTGGATTAAAGGGTTATCCTTTTATTCTGATTTGAATTGTCAGTCTGCCTGTTTGTGTAATTGAACTTGATGCTTTGATGAGAACCGTTGGAACACAAAAGCTAGACTTAGCTGTTCCCCTGAATGGGATAAAATTTATTTTGAAATTCAAACAACTGTGAAACCGAAACAGAGTAATGCTTATTATTGGCTGTGGAAGGAGGACAATCAGTGCAATGCTTCCAGTGACACAAAGGAGTAGTTAGAGCTTATTATTTTCTGTCTACATGACCATATAAGATGTACACAGATTGTTGGCATATGGAGAAAAAGTGCTGAACTACAAACTAGCAGACCTGCTCCTTTTAAACTGTACACATCCTGTGGAACTGCTAGACTGTTCTGGGCTTTCTAGTCTTCATCTTTTAGAAGAAGAGGGTAGATGAAATATATTCCATTGCTCTTCCCAGGCAGGAAACTGTGACCGTGATGTAATGTAACTATGTGCTCACCTATAATTGTGTGCTATGCTATACTCAGCTTTGTAATTGCAGCTAGGGAGAATGCTGCTCTGGTCTGGAAACAAGGGCCCTCGTCCTATAGCTTGTGATATCTTAGCTGGTTTGCTTTAACCTTTTTGGCCTCACTTCTCCCTCTGTAAGTCATTAGGACTGCTTGTAGCACTGACTTTCTGGGAGGTTATGGAAACAAAGATTCTGTCTCTAAAACCTCAGGGACATATAATTACATCAGCAAGAGAACCAAAATATAAAGAGCCATGTTCCTGGGCCAGAAATGTTTATTATTCAAAGAGTGGCTTTAGCTTCATGAAAATGGACTTTTTACAGCCACCTGCTGTCTGCAATGTACGTGTTCAGCTGACCCATTCAAGAGATTTCCAGGAGTCTAATATTTTGGGGAAATAGGAAGGGCAAAGCTGAATTTGTTTTCCTAGAGAAAAGGTCCAAAGTCCAACACTTTTTTTCCTGGCTTTGCTGTTATGTGAACCAGAAGGAGATTATGCATCTTCCTGCCTCCAGTTCATTTATGAGAATCTTGTCTGACTCGAAGCTCTGAGAGTTTTGTGAAGATTGTATAGCTTTGCATTAAGTGTAAATCCTAGATAGTCAAGGTATCAGGGCTTGTCAGAATGTAGAATTTCAGCTCAACAGCAGAATCAAAGCCTACCTCCTGCCCAGAGGCTCTGGAGATGTGCGTGTACATTCTGAGGTCCAGTGGGCTAATGCAGCAGCAAATATAAGTAGTGGCAGTGCGAACAATCCCTGTTCTAATTGGGGAAAAAGTAAGATGAAAATAGGATAAGGTGACTAAGAATGCAAAACAGTGGGTTATAAATGGCAAGTGACTAATGTAGAGTGAAGAAATTTCATACGAGCGGCATCTAAATTAAATGGTGAATAAAGTATCCAGAATGACACTTTCATTACATTTCCCCTGAGAGTTATTCTAAAGTGCAAGGGGGCTAGTGGTGAGGTGGCAGGAACCTTCAGGGAGGGGTAGAACAGTACAGTGGTAGAAATCTATTCATGGGATGGATAAGTGATAGAGTTGGCAAGGAAGATGGCCTTACAGATCAAGGACTCAGTCTTCTCTTCCAAGAAAGTACTGCTCACTCTGAGCCAAACATCCTTGTGCCTCACTTTGTGAAATGGGCAGATACAGTGTTTGAACAGAGAGATGCTATCAAGGAGAGAATGGTTTGAGAGTAACTCAGCTTTCAAATATTGTCTGTGCTATGATGAAAGAGATGCCTTTTGTGCAGGGACATGATTTGACCTTCAGAATAACAAATTCTATTATTAGAAAGCTGTCTGATAATAGACTTGTACTCTAATATGTTTGTGCATTATACTGTACTATTGTATCTGCTTTAATAATACAAAGACAAGATAATTGGAAGGCTCTTTCAGCTCTTGATAGTGCAGGAGTCGGCAGGGGGATGGTTGAAAGGAAGCTGATGTGACTTTTTTTAATAACAACAGCCCAGAGGTCTTGGATAAACATAGGGCATCTCTGCAAAATGTGGAAGGAAGCGGCAAATCCTGCTTTGCCTTTTGAAGAGAACTGTCTGTTGAAATTAAACATTTGATGTTTTGTAATGACCTTAAGGCACTATGACCTATGTGCTGATACTTTTCAGGCCACCAGTGTGTAACTCTGGATCGAAGATCCTTAGTAGGAAGTCTTTGATCGTCAGGAGAAAGACTAAGAAAGACACCATTTCTGGGTATAGCTTCTCCTTGCCCTCTGAGATACGAATTCACTTCTGACTCTGTCCTCTTCTGCATCACAAATGTTGTGGGCTTATCTGTTCTATTATTTCCTCATTATTGCCCCCTGCCCTGGTCCCTGGCCTAAACCATCGCAGTTCTTAGTATGGTCACAGCCTTGTGATTCTGGAAGCTCAGAAGCTCTCAAAGTGAAAGCTTTGTTGTTAGTCTTCACATTTCTTCTACTTAAAGAAAAGAGGGAAGAAAATCCTGAAGACCCTGTCAGACCTTGGGATGAGACGGCTGGTAGAGGATTTGGTATATACAGTCCCCTGAGGACCATCCTGCCTCTAGCTACAGAAGTCTGTAGGGGTTCACAGGGGCATCCTTTCCTATTGTTTCTGCCCATTGGCTTATCTAAAAAAAAAAAACCCAGGATTCTGCTAACATCTAGGAGGGAAGAAATAAAACTTATTTGAGGGAACTGCTTTTGCCATCTGTGCTCTTGTGCCAAAGGGTCCTGTTAATGTCATTCTCTTTCTAGACCAGGACTGTGCTCAGAAGCTGAATGTGGCATAGAAGTGTTGCTTCTTGTTTGAGTCCTGTTTGACACATTGTAGGCTAGGTTGGCCTCAAATTCACAGAGATCTGCCTCCCCCTGCCTCCTGAGAGCAAGGATTAAAGGCATGTACAACCACCACCTGGTTAAGTGATTGGTAATTTTGTTTGTTTTGAGACAGGTCTCATTTTGTAGCTCTGGCTATCCTAGAGTAAACCAGGCTTGCCTGAACTCACGGAGATTCCCCAATTTTTGCTTCCCATATGCTGGCTTTAAAGCCATTGTTCCAGGCTTTTGTTTTTGTTTTTGGTTGGTTGGCTGGTTGTTGGCTGTTACTGTTTGTTTCCTAAGCATATACATGCTCCAGCCATCTCAGGATTGTTTCTGAATTCTGTTTTGAGGCTTAGTAGGAAATAAATATGATATATAGAACATGTGGGAGAAATACCCCCAGAGTCATCTAACCACCTCTCCGAATGATTAGTTTCTGCTCTCTTGCTGATGGAATTCCTTGTGTTCATCTGCAAATTGAAATGAATGCCAATAGATCATCAATTGGATTTTTTATATCATTGATTCTTTCAAACCACCAATTACCTGAGTTTAAAAAATAATTCACCACCACCCCTCTTAATCACACACCTAGGATGAGGTACCAAGCAAGTGATGCTAGTTTATCCGAACCTAGTAGTATGTTCCGAAATATTTATGTTTATTCTTTCCTCTTCCTTTCGTGGGAGAGCATTCTATCTATATGCTTCAATTGAACTCCATTTGGATGATGTCTTGAACCTCTTCAGGATTGTCTGCATAGTCACATCTGTCTGCTGAGTCACTGTAAGGGGTAGCAAAGAGATGGCATTTCTGCTCCTTTTACTTACGTTTCTCCCTCTATCTTTGGTCTCATTTAGGCTACAGGATAGTTGGTTTATATGCATAGTGACAGCCCTAATTTGTGACAATTTAATTGTAATGCCACATGGCCTTGTCAAATGGGTTTTTTTCCAGATCAACTCCAGAGAGTCATGTGGAATGCTGTGTACACGTAGACCTGTTCCTCTAAGGGCCCTAGAGGACTGGTGAGTGTGTGTCTTCAACAACCTAAATCTAGAGACAAAATAGGGACTACATGACTCAGCAGCCTTTGGAGAGGGAAGATCTAGACAGTCACAAAGCAAATCAGTTTAGAATAGAATTGGAAAATAGCTACCCTTGTTTCTACTTCTCCTAAGTGCACTGGAGTGCTTTTCAGACCACATTGTTCACATACTGATGCTGCATGGTAAAATTGATGGTAAAAAGTTACTTAGTTTCCTAAGTCCTGTTTTCCTCATCTGGAAAATGGGCATAAAGTGATAAATCTGCACAGAGGTTAACCTGGCCTTCAGAAAACAATTGACATATATTTGCTGCTGTAGTTTGTTGCATTATTGTTGACCCCCCCCCTTATCTATCATGTAGAATTATAAAGTTAAATGAAATATTTATGCTTCAAGTTGAAAAGTTCCTCTATGGCAGGTTGGTTAGCTAGAGCCCCTGGGATGGATGGAGAGAGAAAGTTGAGTAAATGTGGCTAGTTATCAAATCCAGTTCTCCAGAAGAAAGTGTAAATTCATCTTTCCCCTATGACTTCCTATGTGTCCTTTTGGTTGCTTCAAGCTTTAATATCACCTTCTCTTCTATTGCATCACTGAGCATCTAAAGCTGTACCCACTTAATTGTCAGGGGGCGTCCTTAACATTTATCTCTATTTGCTCTAGCATCTGTGTCTTCTCTTGCCTTTATATTTCTTCACTGTGTTTGGCTCTCCCTGGAAGGGAGAAATCTAGCCCACAGGGATGGTTGCACCACTCTGTAACAATGATGTCCTCTGCCCTGGGACACACTGTCACTTGACATGGCATTCATCTTTCTACCACCGATTTACTCTCTATCATATTGACTGGTAGTTGGAATCTGGCTATGGGATCCGTTCTCACTGGTGGTACTTCTTAGGAGCTTGGTCATGTCTACTGGTACCTCAAGTCTTCACTTTTATCCTCAGTTGAGTGCTATCTCTTATTAATGATGCAGAATCCAAGTTCCTTAGGAGGAAAGGGAGAACAGTGCAAATAAAACCTCTCCCACCTTCAGTTGTCTGTGGGTCTGTCTCAAGGCTAAGTCATCTTTGTACTGCTTCCTACTCAGAATTTTACACCCGCTCATTGCCCAGCTTACAACTCAGCTCAAGAAGAAAGGAGAAGAGAGTTTCTTAATACTTTCTGGTCTCTGATCACATCAAGCTGGAAGTGCTTGATATCTGGTCTCTCAGATAAAAGCACCATAGTTATGCATTTTTTGGGCTTGAACAACTGAAGTGCTATCTTGGGATAGAGGTGGTTAACATCAAAAACACTCTTAAATTTCATTCCTTATCCTCCTGTCAATAAACTCCTTGAGATTGGGGCGATTCCTCTTTATCCTTGAAGTCTTCTTACAACATAAATCAGAGCTTTCTCGACCACTGGGGAACTAAAAACATTTTCTGGTAATCTTTGCTTTACTCTGTTGTCTGATTTCTGGGTAATTTATTTGTAAGTGGCAAATATAGCATTTTTGGAGCAGCTTCTGGTTGACTGATCTACAGCTTCTCTGGAGTAACAGAGCAAAAAGTTTGGCCCCAAACCTTGGTAGCCATCAGAGGACTTTGCCATTTTTCTAGAAAGACATTACTGTGCTCTAGTTTTAACAATGGTATTAAACATATCTGTTTCCTAACTAAGTTCATATTTCCTAATACCATTCAGTTAGTGTGAATATGACTTAGTTTTCACTTATGTGACTTATGATTTACATAAAAGCATTATGGCATGTGGGCTCCATAGCTGGCTAAAGTGGCATATGTAATAAGAATACCATGGTTTAGGTGTTCTTGAGTTGTTATATGAGTACTTACTCCACAAAGAATGCAGTTTGACATTGGTACATAAGAACAATATCAAAAAGCTCCTATTGTTATACATAATGCTTTCAAATTTATCCCTTTGTTTCCCAGAAAGGATAAAAATACCGTCTGGAACCCATTCTTTCATATACTAATAATATTAATAGTAAAACCATTTCTCCTAGCAGTGGCACCAGTTTTCTTTGTGGGTAACCCCCCTGCTTACATGAACCATCAGCCTCAGGGATGTTCCTTCCCTTCCTGGCCCTCTCTTCAGCCTCAGCTGTCTTCCAGCCGCCTGCCTCCCACATCCTCCCAGCTCCAAGATAATTAGTGCTTTCCCTACTTTCCTGATTTGTTGGTCTACAATTATGATTTATAAATAACTCACAAACAAGAAAGCCAGACTATCTGAACTTCTACTTTGGTCTGTTCTGAATTTTTAAATATGATCAGGTCATCGAAGTGAGCTGAGAGAGATACCGGTAGTTAGGAAGGCAGAATAACTTTTTTTTCCTGGCACATGCTTGACTCTCATATTGCTGCTTAGGTGAGGAGGATGAGAGATTATAAATTAGGAGAAATGTAGTCCTAGCACTCAACACTCAAAACACAAGACCTTTCATTTGTCTGATTAGCAGCCTGAGGCTCAGAACAGTGGAACAATTTGCATTGTTATTCCTTTCTTATTATTAGATTTTCCTCTTTCATGTCATGTGTGTGTGTGTGTGTGTGTTCTGATTACAAGCCCACACAACCCTCCTTATCTCTCCCTCCCATCCTTGTCAGTCACCTCTCATTCCCGAAGAGTACCTCGCCCCAATTCTTAACTTTTGGATGTTTATGACCAGGGTCATCTGTGTAACCATTCGATTGGAACTATTTATTGGAGCTCATGGGACTTTTAGTAAAGACACAACTGAGGATATAACTACCATTGTTGCTGAATTTATCAATGGCAAATAGTTCATTAGTAAGAGACAAAACCCCCTGAGTCCCACCTCCATTCATGCCTGACTGTTACTAGACCTGTTCTTATGTAGACATCCAAACTTCCCATGAGTTTGTTATTACAGTGGCTGTGTCTTGCCCAGAAGATGGCATTCTACAGCTGTACTCACTGTCTTCTGGTTCATACATTGTTTTCACTGTCTCTTCCAGAATGGCTTTAGAGGAAATCAGATAAATGATAAATGTCTTGCTTAGGTAGGATTAAACACTCTTATATCACTTGGGCTCAACACTTCGAGCATTCACTAACATTCACTAGGAAAAGAGGCTTCTCTGATTGAATATGAGTGTAACATTTATCTGTAGGTATAAACACAAATATTTAGAAGACAGCTTGAAACTATATAAATGAGGATGAACAACAGCCTCATTTAATTCATTCAGGCCTAAAAGCTGCTTTGCCATGGGCTATGGATTTTTAACCAGTTTTACAGTACCAGGCATAGATTCTCTCTAATGGGGCAGGTTTGAAATTTATTCATAAAGCAGTAAGTTATTCCCATAAGAGTAGTATGTTACACTATCATTTTTTTAAATTGCAGTGTGTGTTCTTAAGATATATAATGCAATGTCATGGAATATATAAAAAGTTAAAATAGTCAAGAAATTAACATATGCCAAGGTCCAGCCTGAGGTTAAAGAGGAGTTCAAAGAAAGGGGTATCTGGGAGTGGCAAAAGAACAACTCAAATCAAATCATGGGTTACAAGCTATGTTCTGCTATCTCTCAAGATAGCTTTTTACTTACAGTTCTAAAACTCTCTGGATAGCTCATCTCTTTAAGATCAAAAGCCCAGTCTTTTATTTATTTCTCAATTCAGTACTTACTCCAGGTTCCCTGTTGATTATCCCATGAATCAATATAGCATGACCCCATGCCCCACAGAAAATATATTTTTTAACATTGCAAATTGATTCAGAATTCTGCTTACCTTTGTAAGCATAGACAATGAGCTAGCTGGGTAGGATCCTGTCTTAAGATTACCATTTCCACCATGCCTGGTCCCAAACTAGCTCTGTCCCAGTCTGCCCTTGAATTCAGGAATCACCCACCTTTGTGCCTTTCTGAAAAGCTTCTTCATAGTGCAGCTGCCTCTGTTCTTTTAGATTCATAAAGCTGATCATATAATTAATATTAAAACCTTATATTTTGAAATTATGTATTCTTGAACTCATACTTTCAGAGTTCTTTCCCACAGCCTTAATAGCTGTCTTGAAGGTCTCAGTGTTTACCATTTTGCTGAGACATGGGCATACCCTTGACTCCTGGATTCATGCTGTTTCTATTATGGAGTCACTAATCTTGGCAAGAATTTTTCCCAAAGGAAGAATGTTAAATAAAATCATATATTTTTTATACAAATAAGCCTTTCACCCAGAAAACATGAACATTCATTGGGGCCCATGCCCTGCTGGCTCTGTTCCAGGGGCAGGAAACCATTTCACATCTGTATCTTCCACATGGCCAATCAGGACTCAACAAATATATTCATTATTTCAGACAGTAGGCCATTTTCTTGAGGTTTTTTTATTTATTTGCTTGCTTGCCTTGCTTGTACTTATGTTTTTATCTTCTAAGACAGGGACTCCCTGTGTAGATACTCTGGTCTAGATCTTGGGATCCTCCTGCCTCACCTCCCAAGGGCTGGTATTACAGATGTGCTCTATGGAACTCCATGTCTTTTTTGTTGTTATAAAATCTGCTCACCAAGTCAGACAGGTACTATGCATTGACTTTGTTTTGGTAGTATTTAAAAATTCCCAGGGTCTAAGATAAATTTTATATTAGTATTTTTCTGTTTTTTACATGTATGGGCAGCTTATCTGCATAAATATCTATGAGTGTTTGCATGCCTGGTGCTGTCAGAGGCTGGAAGTAGACTTTGAATACCCTAGGACTAGATAGTTGTGAACGTCACATGGATGTTGTGAATCAAGCCTGAGTCTTCTGAAAAAGTATCCAATGCTTGTAAACTGATGAACCATCATCCCAGACCATTAAGATTTTAAGTAATTTTAAATACAGTATGGATAAAAATCTTTCTCATATTTGTTTTACTATGCCATCATAATATTCTTAGCTGTATGATATTTTTTTACAAGTCAGTTTGAAGAAAATTCACTTAACTCTCCCATGTAAATAGGGCAGCACTATGGCTAACATCATGCTTCCTATTGTTGACTTGCTGGGCCCAGAAGACAAATAATGGTTGTTTCCCTTCTTAACTCCTGGAATTCCCAATTCCAACAAGAACCACAACTCTAGCTTCTCCACAGTTTCTCTCAGTGGTGCCTCTGGACTGAGGCCACAATCTTTATTCTGCAGGTTTTGTACCCATTTGCTCTCTGGGGCTATCCCAGATTGGCCGCATGAATCTTGGGACAGATGCCAGTACCTTCAAGTTTTATACCATGTGTGGACTCCAGGAGGGCTTTGAGCCTTTTGCAGTAAATATGAACCGAGACGTTGCAGTATGGTTTAGCAAGCGCCTCCCAACATTTGTGAATGTGCCCAAGGATCATCCCCACATAGAGGTAAGATCATACTATGGGTGGTCATGGCAGGGCAAGCAGGCTGAGACACCCGGTTCCTACAGTCTCCCATCAACAAGCAGTGCTTATCTAAGTCCCTACCCTGACTGTCTATCAGCTACTGTCTTAGGTCATCATTCTATAGCTTCAGAGACCTTCCAAGAACAAACAACAGCCTTATACACAATTTTTCAGGCTAGCTTCCAGGCTGGACCTCCAGATTCTTTGCTAACCTTCCTACAGTGGCATTGTCATAGTACTTCAGTTTCCAGAAACATTTTCTTCATGAAGTTTAATACTTCTACTTGGCATTATATACAATAATAAACATGTATATTCCTTAACACTCATAACTTGTCTTTTAGGCCTTGTTTATATTAATGCTGTTTCCAGCATTTTAAGCTGAACCGTGGTGAACTTTTATTATGGCACTTCCATCTTTAAGAAAAGAAAAAATACCTAAAGATTTTAAAAAGCAAAGTTTAGGTTCTAGGTCTGTTTTGATGAGGCCTACCATGGTCTTCACATGATGCACATGGAGAGAAGGATTCTTCCAAATGACCAGCCCCATTGCAATGTTACTTGGGTAACGGGTTACTTTGGGTAACTTGGGTTACTTGGGTAACTTGGGTTACTTGGGTAACTTGGGTTACTTTGGTAACATTGCAGTGATTTGATTCAACCTGTCTTTTAAGTCCCTCTAACTAACCTTCTAGAAGATTGGAACCTGGCAAGCAGCAGCTCTTAATCGCCCCTCCCCCATTAAGCCTCACATTTCTGGATAGATGTTATTTCGCTGGTTGATGAATTACTATTGTTTTAGAAGTATGATTTTTACATCTTGGAGGTATCACACACCTTTGACAGACTAACAGACTCTAAACATAAGGGAAAATATCCATACCATATAGAGAAATATGAGAATATTCATGGACCCTAGTATTAGACTTGTTCTCTTAAGAGAAGGAAAAGGTTTGAGTCAGGGGAGCACCCTCTCAGAGGCAAAAGGCAGAGGAAAGGGAATGAAGAGCTCTGGGGGGGGGGAGCAGCAGGGAGGATGGGGAACAACATTTGGAATGTAAAAAAATAATTAATTTTTTTTATAAAAAATTTTTTTGGGTGGGGAGATAGCTCAGTTGGTAAATTTCTCACTATGCAAGAATGAAAACCCAAATTCAATTCACAGAAAAACATACACACACACATGGGGGGTGGGTATACAGACAAAGTAATTACTAATATTGCAGGAACCCCTTTCGCAGTGCCTGTGGTACAGAGCTGTGAACTGTCCCAGAATGTAGAGAAGGCTTGGGACACCTCTGCTCTAGGGACAGGCCTCTAGCGTAGATGGGAAGATGGGAATCTGTGGGGTCAAGGCCCCCTCTGAGAGAGCTTGTGTCTCTTCTTGAGTTTGAGGCTTTTTGGTTCCCTTCTGTTAGTTGCTCTCATGATACCCACTGACAAGAGAAAATTTTAAAAGATTTTCTTTCATAAATTTACACCCTGACTTGAAGGTCAGTGTTATGTGGACCCCACAGTGTATCACCCGGATAACCATATCTCTTTCCGGTATTTGTTGTTCACCCTTAGCCTTGCAGTGAAGCCGTGGGTATGTTTTACATAACTAATTTCTCCAACCAGGAGCAGAGCGAACGTTTCCTAGCAGACAAAGCCCACATCATGAATACCACAGTTTGCTTTACTGATGGCAATGCTTATAGTCTGAAGAATGTTGTGTTCTATGTTAGGTCAGTGAAAGACAGAGACAGGGTCAAGGTCACAACCTCCTCTATGTCAGGGTAAGGACTCATGGTGATGTTCCCAGGTTGTGAGAATTGATGGCAGCATGGACAGTCCTCCATGCCTCAAGGTGACCCACAAGACCTTCGGCACACAGAACAGCAAAGCCAACATGATCTACTGCCGCCTGAGTATGCCTGTTGAGTGTCATTCTTCTTTCAGCCACAGTCCTTGTCTGGACAGTGAAGCCTTCCAAAAAAGGTGAGGGCATGAAGCAATCCTGTAATTCTCAGACACACCAACTGTCTCTACTCTTAGGTTGCTTTTCTGCTTTTCTTTTTTTTTTAACCACAAGAAGTCAATTTATGGTGGCCTCTGTTTTTTCAGTGAGGCAAAGAAATGGGGACGTAGATGGTTGGTTTGCTGTGCAAACATTAAAACATGTGTTAAATCCCTAGAACCATGAGTTTTTTTAAAATTGTTTTATGTTTGTTTGTTTGTTTTAAGAAATCTATGATGGTACTCCCAGTGCTAGAGGGTCAGAAACAAGTCTCGGGTGCTCACTGGCCAGAAAGCCTCTCCACACACAAATAGAGGGAGGCTGAGGAACTGCCCAGGAGTTGATCTCTGCCCTGTACTCATTTGCATACATGTGAATATGCTCCTAAACATACATGTACATGTGCTCCTATGCACACATATGCATCCATACATCCATGTACCCTTGCATGCATGCACACATTTGCACTTCCATAGATATGTGCACATGCACACACAAAGAAATGAGTGTTTGTATGTGTATATAAGTGCATGCAAGGGCATGTATTATGGAGGTACACCGCAAAGATGAGAAGCGCTTTGCTCAGTCTATGCAGCTAGACAGAATAACATCTAGAAGTTTCTGTTCTCCTTGGAATCTATGAGCTGGGGCCTCTTTGTGTTCATAGTTCTTGTAGTTTGGAAGCAAAAAGACTGTTTCTTTGTGAAAGGAAAATTTTCTGGAGACCAATTGCCATCTTTGCATAGTTACAGGCATTTCCCAACCTTGCCTCTGTGTGACTCTTGAGGAATGTAATTTTTTCCTTCCTGAGAAGGAATAGTTCCTTGCTCTTTTTTTCCTTTGATGTATAATTTTAATCACTGCTGTGTGCCTACTGTCTAAACTGTCTTGCCCAAATCTCCTGTAGCAATTCACTATCCATCAAGGTTTTGAATAAGCACAGCTGCTTGAGGGAGCGGTGTAACAAATTCAGAGGCATCTCTACCTATGTTATTACAACCCCTCCTTTCTTCTCCACATTAACTTACAACCTGCAGCAAGGGGAATGTTGGAACTCATAGTACTGCCTATGGCAGCAGCTTACAAATGAGCAACTCCCAAGACCAATTACAGTCACTTGTGTATAGAAAACAGCCAGTTTCCTAAACCTGCCTTGATCGTTAAAGGTAGATCAATTGCCTGTCAGAACTGTGGGATTCTCCATACAACTAAATAACTAAAACATGGATTATCTCCCCCTAGGAAACAGATGCAAGAAATACTCTCTCACACAACAACAGTAAGTAAATGTGCTCAATTATAGCTTTAATTATTTGATTTTCTCTGCCTGGTAATATGCCCCATATAGCAAAGATTTGTCTAGAGATCTTCTTTAATTGTCAATTCCTCTGTCTCATAATATACATTTGGATGCTTCCAGAACATTTGTACGGTGTTTCTTAAATAAGAGAATGAAAACAGAGCTCAACCTGGAGCTCCTAATTGGGTATCATGTGTCCTTGTCGCCCATTTGCCACCAGGGACCCATCACTGCCTTTGTGATTGAAAGAAACATGAGTTGGAAGAGTCCCAATTAAATCCTTTTGTTTGCACTTTTGTGTCAACTTCTATGTGTTGTTCCCTGGTCTCTGTTCGGTGCCACTAGCAATCTTGAAAGCAATCAAAGAAGGAGCAGGAAGCCAGCTGGAGGATAGAAGCTGCGTCAGGTTCCTTTCCACAGTACAATAGACAGAAAAACTGCTTCCTAATTTCCTCTTTTCATTCTTTCTTAGTGCCTGGCATCTATAGGAGAAGCATGTGCCACCCTGCGTATATAGTAACCCTTGAGTTTGTAAACTAAACAGCACCAAAAAAAAAAAAAAAAATTATTCCTCTGCTATCTGTGGGCACTATGGTCATCATATTATATATGTTCCCATCTAGTCTACCTTTAATTGGCTTAATCACAACCCCTGTGAGATACCTTATATTGTGCACAGAAAAGACAAAACACTTACCCAAGTTCACACAATAATAATCAGTTGTGTCAAAGATTCCAGCCCAGCTTTTCCTGACTATGCTTTTTGTTTTCTCTCAGTCAAGGAAGTTTGACAGAATATAAATAGTTAATGTGCCCAGTGTCATAAAGAAAGGAATGAGGTTGGCATCATTCTTGGCACTGTAGATATTGCTGTAACATGGTACTAAGCATCACAGACTGTATTGTCCTCACTGAGAACTGCTGTCCTCACCACTGCCTATTGCTGGCATAAAGGCCACACAGAGTGGGTTAGCTGCTGGCCATAAACATTTTATTTTTCAGACTTTTCTTTCTCAAGACTTTGTAATTAAAAAAAAAAAAAAGCTTTGTCCTACACCTAGAGTGTAGCATGTAGCACAGTATACCTTCAACAGGGTGTTCCTTGAGCCAGGCATGGTGACACAGGCCATGGAAGGAAGGTTGCCACAAGTTCAAGGCCAGCTTGAGCTACAAAGTGAGACCCAATAGAAAAAGAAAAGGTGACTTTTTTGTGTGTGCTTCTTTGCAGAAATGAGACAAGTGAAGTACCAAATGATTTTATCTCTCAGCTCTCTACCCCTGACAGAAACTACTCACACAATCTGTTGCTCTACCCGCCCACAGCAATGCTACTATGCTATCCGCATTTTTGCCGGACAGGACCCATCATGTGTCTGGGTTGGATGGGTGACTCCAGACTACCATTTATACAGTGAAAAGTTTGACCTGCATAAAAACTGCACTGTGACTGTCACCCTGGGAGATGAAAGAGGCCGGGTCCATGAAAGGTAAGAAAGGGGTCCCAAGAAGTTCCTTTCTCCCTACAGAACTCACTTATACCTCACCCCACACCCCAAATGAAGAAAGTATCTTAGCCCATCTTAAATGGTGAATAGGAACTTAACTGTTTAAAAATCATTAAGGAACTGGGAATCACCATGGCAGTAGAAAGGAGTACTTGTAGAGACAGAGACTCATTTCAGCACATATAGACTTCCCAATCCAGGAATGGGAGAGAAAGATAAACAGTTGGAGTCAGAGAGTCCTCTCCACATTTGGTTCCATGATTTTGAGGCAGGCATCAGTTACTACAACATCAGAACAAGACAAAAGTCTTCATGTACTTAAGAGAAGCCAGTTTGGAAGAAATTGAACAGGTGCTCAGTAGTATACAGCAACGAACAAATCAGAGGCCCTCGTCCCAAGAGCTTATGATATCTCAAAGCAGAAAGAATACAGAGAGATGTGGACAATCATGTTCAAAATCCAATGAGTAGGGAAAGATGTTGCAGGCCTACCCAGGCTAGCCACTGTCCATTGGCACTGCTGCCAGAGAAAGCTTTCACCCAAACGTCTCCCAAACATGGTCTTAAAACCCATGTCACATCATCTGCCTTTTTCTTCTCCTCTGGGTTTGGAACATTATCTCCCTGTGTAGCTCTGTACCAAGACGTGGTAGATTTCTTCTCAGGGAAGCCTTCCCACCCTGCAAAGTCAGAAATCCTTTCCTGTCAGGGCTTTTTATACAGTAGGACTCATCAAAAGCTGTCAGGCATGCCACCCAGTGGTGGACCCCTGTAGGTAGATGGATAAAAGCACAGACTCTGAACTCAAGATTAGAGACTGACTAGGTTTGAAATTAATTCTTAGTCACTTACTAGTCATGTGTGCTTGAACTTTTATTTCCTTATATATAACAGGAAAATACCCAGAGTACTCTGAGAAGCAAATGAGTTAATTTGTAAAAGAATAATTAAGATAGTGACTTATCTCAAGTACTTGATAAATATTAACTCTTACTGTCAGCACTTAAAGCAAGGCCTGGCACACTGGATGCTCAATAATTTGTAGTCCTTTGTCTGACATAATGAGCAATAAACACAAAATCGAGTTCTCCATGTCTCAGGGCATTTTAAATTTGGTATCTTTAAAATATACACAAAGCCTGCCAGTTCCCAGTACATGGTTCAATACATCAGTAATTGAATTCTGTAATTTATAAAGCAGGAATAACATGGCTTGAGTTCAAACTTTATAGAAACCTATCCATGGCTATAAATGGAAGACCCAATTTGCAGAGGTCTCTGCCTAGGGGTACTCATCCTGGGAAAACAGCCTCAGTATTGTCCTGAATAACAAGAAATGAAAGAAAAGGGGTGTATACTCAGAAAGGGGATTTCCATTCACATGAGAAGGTGCAGACTTCTCCAAACAGAAGGAAACTGAATATCCTAATTCAGCCTGAATTTTCTAAAGATTAGTTCAGAGGTAAAAGGCCTTCAGAGATCAAGGAACTGTCCATCACACAGTGCTGAATGCATAGTCTGGGTTCCTTCACACAGCTGACACAGCCGAGCCACAGCAAGAACTTAGGTCGAGCTACATCCGATTGACCTGTGTGTTCAAAGGGGTTGCTCTTGTATCAAGTAGACATTCCACTGTTCTTTAACCTAAGAAAGGTCTCAGCACATCACTCTAAAGGCCCAGGTCCATCAGCTATTGCACCATAGGTGAGCTAGAGAGGAGGCAGAACTGTTTCTTGTCACCACCCATTGTGAGAGGCTCTGAGAATCACATTTTACATGGCCTATCCTCTCAAAAGCTCACTCTGGGTATACAATAGTTCAATTAAAAAAAAAAAAAAAGATAGCTCGGTGTGCAGCCCAGAGGTAGAGCCCTTCCTTGTTCAGCATAGGATCCTAGGTTTGATTCCCACCTTTGCAAATGTGAAAAGAATAAGAAATATTTTTTGAGAACCTTTGAAGGCTTTTGATCATCACATTTTTTTAAATATAAGGACTACATGGAGTTCTACACTCTAGAAATTGGCAGACAACTAGTAAGAGAGAAACCTACGTGGTTATTTAGCGATTGAGGCTATTTCGTAGTGAGGTCAGCAGACTTCTAGACAGCAGGGAAGTACAGTGATCTGGGTGGCCATCCGAGACCATCTATCTGGATGCCAGATGCCATTCCAAAACTATGAGCCAAGTTTTCAAGCACTTTATGGCTATGGTACTAACGACCAGACAGGGATACTGAACCCAGATTACTGGTTTTGCATCTCATACCAAATTCTTTGTAGATTTGCCTAAGGTAGTCTCCTCTCTGCACTTTGATTTTTCTGTCCCTAAAATGGGAGCATTACTCTCCTCGGTATCAAAAGATTGAATTGCTAATGCGTTGAGAAATAGTGATCTGAATACTGAGACCTTTGGAAGGAGGCAGCCTGCTATACTGCCACATTCCCACACACAGTGGTTCATGCCTAAGTAAATTTAGTTGAAGCTGAAACTTCTGATTCAATAAAACAATTATGTATGAATAATGGTGAAATTTCATAGAGAGGGTTCTGAGGTATTTTACAAGTGAGTCACAATCACAAAACCACCAAAACCACATTCTATGACTCCACTCTTTTCTCTGGTTCTCAGTGTAAAACGCAGCAACTGCTATATGATCTGGGGCGGGGACATTGTAGCCAGTTCCCAAAGATCAAGTCGGAGCAATGTAGACCTGGAGATTGGCTGCCTTCTAGACCTTGCAATGGGCATGTTGTCCTTCTCTGCTAATGGAAAAGAACTTGGCACCTGCTACCAGGTAGGTGTGGCTTCTGAGGCTGAGCTGTTGCTTTGGGCCTTGGGCCTGGGGTTTATGGTTATGTTCCTAATTCTTTTCTACTCTCATCATCCATCCCATTGGTGAGCCCATGCAAACTACTGGCTATTAGATTAGCAAATAAGCACAGGGTGATTGTGTTTTATATAGAGAAATATGTTTATATATTGAATAGTTCCTATATACTGGTCATCTTTTAAGAGGAAACAGCAATTTTTCCTTACTGAGTTCTGAACGATTACTCATATATTCCAAACATACTTCTCTGCTGCCTGTAAGTTGTCTGTGTGAGATAAGATAGAAGATTAAAGATTTAAAGGATGAACAGAAATAGTTGTCACTTTAAGACACTTATTTACTCAAAATAGAAACCTACGGAAACTATGTGTTTCATTCACTGAGAGGTTATTTATGCTCCCAGTGGATTCCTAGTGTGATCCCTTCAGATCTGTGTTATAAGTCACAAGTTTTCCTATTTCATAAACTGTAAACTTTAGCAGAATTCCCTAGGAAAACCTTCAATTACACACCTATCATTAACCATCGTGTCAGATGTGTTCTTCTTGAAAGCCATGTGAACCTGGCAAAATGTCATGTCTTCTACGTTTTTCTTAAAATCTATGATAAACATTCAGTCCACTAAAATCTGAGAATACTTCAAGAAGAAACCTGTCTAACCAAGCATTTCTCAAGTCACTGAAATGGGAAATTGCTTTGTTGACCTTAACCTGTAGAACGCTTGAGCCCAGAGACCCATAAAGTCTACTGTAAGAAGTGTTGTGTTGAGGGATTATATTCCCAAGCAATCCCGACACTATTAAGCACAGGACAGTAAGTCACATATATGTGCAGGTAGAATTTGCTAGAGCAGTTACAAGCAGATCTTCTTCTTATGAAGAACAATCAGGAAAGTTTCATTAGAGAAATTCTTGGGTTTCAGAGCATGAGGAGAGCAGTATGTAGGGAGGTATAGTGTGTAGGCAGATAGAATGACAATGGGCTCTCTGATTGGTAACTAGGGTTCCATTTGGAGAGGGAGGGAGGAAGGGAGGTGTACATAGAAAATAGGAAGCTATAGATGTTCTCTAAGCATGAGTGATGTGCAGTAATTAAGGAAGCTAAATGTAGTCTCTTAGGGTCAGCAGCTTAGAGAACCACAACAGATATACAATACCTTGATGTTACATAATAGATAAAAGCCCCAGGTCACCGTCTTTAGAGTGTAAGGCTTGTAGGCAACCATATATCTTATCTCTGCTTGGGGAGATGGGCTAAAGTGTATAGCGAACACAGCAGTCCCTCGGGTCCCAAAAGATTCACTAACTAAAAATGATAGATGAACCAAACTTTGTCTACATGTCAGAAGCAGCTCCCTGACAAGGAGGCAGCTTACCTGTCTCTCCTACACTTCCTACAGTGAATTGCACACTCAGAACCTCTTCCTATGAGGAACATAGTCAACACTTGGCAAGCTTGCCTGACAGCCGAGTGCCTAGCCACTTCCAGAAAGAGGCATTTGTGAAGCCAGGCTCTGGGGAAGAAAGTAAAGTACTCCTCTGGTATTTTCTATGCTTCCCTCAGCCCACATCCCTTAGGAAGCTTTTATGTACATTACTGCTGTCCTTCAGAATCCATTAATGTTTTCCCATTAACTGAAATGGGCTGGACTGAAGGGTCCCTCCTGGGCTGCAGAGAATTCTGGAGCATCTGCTAACTTTTATGACCTATTGGACTTTGGAGATATGCAAACGTTAAGGAATAAGCAACCAAACAAGGTGGCATTCACAGCAGCAGTGACTTGCCTGCCGCAGAAGAGAGATCCTGAGGCTAAGATACTATAGGCAAAAAAAAAAAAAAAAAAAAAAAGGAAATTTCTGCCGCTTCATCACATCCTGCAGGATGATTCCTAATCAGCATCAGACTGGACCACTGCCGTCATTGAGCAAGATGCTCTTGGAGCACCTCCCTTACTCTGTACATTCAAAATCTTCTGCTGCTCAGTATTTCAGTCCCAAAGAACTTTGCTGGGTTGCAGAGTGGTAGAACTCTGCTGAGAGTCCTTAGGAAGCTCCTACTCAACTAGTCCTTTCTAATCCCGGTGAGACAGACGCATGTCCAGCCATGTGTCTGGTCCCTGTCAGCTGGATCATTGTTATTCCACAGCTATAGTGATTTTCATTCTTCAATTATCTCAAGAGAAACAGGCCAGCAATATTTATACACTGGCCTTCAATTCAGAATGGACCGGAATAATGAGAGAAAGATTCTCTTAAACAATGTTTCCACGCTTCCCATTAAATGGTGCCGTGCATTCGAAAATCCTTTCTCTGTCCCACTTAATGTGATCAGTAGAAAAATGGGAACCAAAATATACATTTAAGAATTAGTCCTGAGTAACTGCTCTACACCAACTATATGAAAGAAAGAGCTGGCTGTGAGGTTGAGATTTATGAGAGAGGTTAGAGATAGATTCTGTCCAGTTTCTAGGGCTTGACCTTCACACATGATTAGAGATGGGATGTCTATCAGCACACAGGCAACTAGATCAGCCAGTGCTACAAAACCATAGCTCCAAAAATGAGGAAAGGCCACAATAGCTGGAGTCCAGCTGCTCATTGCGCAGGAGCAGGGGCAGCCCCTCCAGTTGGTGAGCCTTCCCAGGGTAGAGGCCAGCTCTGTGCTCCTTGTTCCTGGAACAGCAGCTGGCACCTCGTGAGCGTTCCCTGGAATTTCTTCTCAGACTAACTGGCTTGGCTTGGAAATTACTTGTATTTGCTCTCCTGCCTAACAAGTTGTCATGAAATTAGTGGCTTAAAACGACCTGAGTTCATTACTTCCCAGGTCCATGGGCTTGCCAGACGTTCAGGCTCTCTCACTAGGGAAAAACCAAGGCACCTGCTGGGCAGAGACAGACTGTTCTTGGGAGGATCTGGACAGAACCCCTTTCTGAGTTTTTCTGAGTTGTTAACAGTAGCCAGTTCTCTATGCTGTAGGTCTACTGTTCTGAGGTCCTGTGGTTTTACTGACTGGTATCAAGGCTGACGCTCTGCTAGCAGAGTGCTTACAGTCCATTCCCATGGTCCCTCCATCTTCAAAACATGGTCGTCTTATACTTCAGATCTTTCCAATGTTCCCTTCTACCCCTACAAAGGAAAACACACACACACACACACACACACACACACAATCTCTCTCTCTCTCTCTCTCTCTCTCTCTCTCCCTCCCTCCCTCCCTCCCTCCCTCCCTCCCTCCCCCCCTCTCTCTCTCTGTCTCTCTCTCTCTCTCTCTCTCTCTCTCTCTCTCTCTCTCTCTCTCTCTTTCTGCTTATAAGCTACCCTAATATAATTAGATAAAGACCACATCTTTTTCCAGCCCTAGTTCAACTGCTTAACAGCTTTTCTTGCACATGCATAATCCCATTAACATAATCACATAAATAAATTCAGAGTCCTCCAGAGCCTTCTAGAATTATATTTACCATATCACTAATACCATGTTCTCCTCTGGTATACCCTGAGGAGACTATGCTTCTGTTTTCTTTTATTTCAGTCCTAAACAAAAATCATCATTGTTCACCATGGTAAGAGTATGCACAACACAAGAAAATATTCTGTCTAGAGGATTTCAAAGCACTCTGTGAGCCAGATGTGAGGAGAATCTGGGACTTGGGTTGATCAGTGTATAAAGTTTGCAATAAGTCATTCTTGAAGAACCACAAACCATCTCATATAAGGTAGCTTACTTCAAAGTCAGGCTGTTTAAATGAGAATCTTATTCAAAGGAATTACAGCCTCTACATTTTTTTTGTACTTTCCTATTTGCTAAAAATAAAATGAAGGCCCTGGCGGGCGGGGAAGGGGTAATGTACTCTTGGGGTATAGTCAATATAGCTACCCATCCTTAAATTTATAGTCAGGGAGAGTTGCAACAATTCCAACATGACTGCATTTACTCAAGGGTAGTGGTAGTACTAACATCACCTAAGTTTGTGTACATTAAAGTGAACTAATAATAAGTGGAGCCCTGCTGTATATGAAATGCCTCATGTAATGATACAAGATACAGTTGGACACCTAGAATCCAGAGCAGCCCAGGGAGAAGGCAAGGTCTCGAATCCAATAAAGCGCCTTTAAGTCTTTGCCGGTATAACATCAGTTCTCAATTGCTATGTGTGCCTGCCCAGAGCCCAGGACATTTGGTAATGTCAGGACCTTGTTAGTCATTAGGATTATAATGTGCTCTCAGATACATCATGGGTACAGGACAGAGATGTCACTTCCTGTTCTACAGTGCTCAGATCCACTCCCCTGATAAGATACCAGTGCCAACCATCAGACTGGGGTCAATAAGCTAGAATGCAGGGTGTCTTGGTGTGCCCTGTAAACCTGCCACATGCCTTCAAAAGTGATCCCAAGTCACTACCCAAACATACTGTTGCTCAGTAGCCATCAGTGTATTGTGTGACTAGTGAGTACATCTCTGGCCTTATGACTCTGGTCCTGAACTCTGGGGAAGGCTGTCAGCTACCAGTAGCTGAGGCAGAAATGGAAAAGTTGTAAGATATTTTATCCCAAAGCAGAAAGGAATTGAGGCCTGGAGTGGTGTCAGTCTCCAGTAAGACAAGATCAGAGGGGAATGGCCGGCCCGCCAGCCGGTTTTCTTCTCTCAACTGAACTTAAAGGAAACCAACTAGGAACATTTAGCCAGCTGTGATCTCTTAGCCCTAGGCAAACCTCTTGATTTGTTTTGATTTCCAGGTGGAGCCTAACACCAAAGTATTTCCAGCGGTCTTCCTCCAGCCTACAAGCACTTCCTTGTTTCAGTTTGAACTTGGAAAACTGAAGGTATTCCTCTGAGCTCCACCCCACCACCACCCCGCAGTTAATGCCCGTGCCAAGGGAAGGTAACTCTAACCATCATAGGGAAATCCCAGGCATCAGAACGCAGGGAAGAGCTCTTGCTTCTCATTAATCTCCCTGCCTCTCAGGCCTCTATCACTTTCTGGGAAGTCCCAATAATAGAATATGCCTTCTTGTTTCCTTTTTCTTCCACACATTTTGGCTTTTGAAAGAATTGATTACTTTTTACATAAGCTGTTGTGTACCACTGTAATTCATGGTGGCAAAGCCTTTGGAGATCCTCGGGATACATGGTCCTTCTTTAATTTATGCCAGCAGTTACATTAATGACCCCAAGGCAAGTACATGGTCCAGCAACTGAGATGCTCCCTGTGACATGTCTCTTCTCTGATGTCTTTCTGCCTTGCCCCAGAATGCAATGCCTTTGTCAGCAGCCATATTTAAGAGTGAAGAGAAGAACCCCATTCCACAGTGTCCACCTAGGCTGGATGTCCAAACCATCCAGCCTGTGCTCTGGAGTCGCATGCCCAGCAGCTTCCTCAAAGTGGAGACGGAGCGGGTGAGCGAGCGCCATGGCTGGGTGGTGCAGTGCCTAGAACCCCTGCAAATGATGGCACTCCACATCCCTGAGGAGAACAGGTACTGGAGGGGCCCAGGGAGGAAGAGACAGTACTGGGAAGCCAGAAAGCTCCAGAGGGAAACAGGAGCATCTGCAGTGGACCCTAAGCTGTCCCAAAATAACAATAGTTAATTTTCCACAATACCTCATTTCTGTCCTTTCTCTTTCCCAATGTCATAATTCACTCAAACAGCAGAGAATGTGCCATGGTGTCCCAGCTACGGTACCTTCTGAAGACTAGTAATCAAGAAATAAGTTCATGCCTTTAGTTAAAATACAAGTGTTCCTGAAATAAACTTATATTTACTTTTACAAAAAGACAAGGAATGACTGAAGTCTAGTTTAATTCAATGAACTAAGAATCCTGGTCTGGGGCTCTCTTTGTTAAGAGGATTGTGGCTGGTTTCAATCCCAGCACTTTTGCCTTCTGGATATGTGGTTTGGTAAGCTGCTCCCATACTCTTAAGACATGCCCACCTCAGCCACTCTGCAAAAGGGAAGCCCACCCACACTGTTGCTAGGTGAGAGTGAGGTTGTGTGGGTGAAGTCCAGTGCCATTTCTGGCCACAGTGAGAGCTGAGTAAGTTTCATCGTTGTGGATGTTGTTATCCCCGATGTTCCTTAACTGAAAAGGTATGGGCATGGAGCTAGAGAAATAGCTCACTAGTTATGGTCCTTGCAGAGGACCTAAGTTCAATTCCCAGCATCCATATGACAGCCCACAACCATACATAACTCCAACTTGAGGGGATCTATTGTCCCTTTCAGAGCTCTGTGGACACCACAGAAACATACATACACATCAATATATGCTGGCAGAACACTCATCTACACAAAATAAATGCTCAAAATCTAAATGAAAAAGCATGTGCAAAAAGTGAAGGTGTTTTACACCCACACAGGACTTCCCTTTGGGGTAAATCATGTACCATTATGAGACAGAAGAAAATGGGGAAAGTAAAGAAGGAAAGCATTGCACCCATCCCAGCAAGCCCATTTCCAAGGTCCTTAACACACCAGAGGAGAAAAACCATATGAAAATCTAAAGAGAGACCAGAACCTCATCCCTGAGACTGCACAAACAATAAAACATCACACAGACAAGCAAGCTGCAATGAATACCAGTCAGAAAAGTGTTTTCTTTCAAGAACTAAAGTGCAGATGAATTTGTTTCCCAAGGATGAAAAGCTTTAGAGGTGCTACTGAGCTGGACTACAGATGGTGTGGATGGTCGTCTAGAAATGGATGTGGCTGTGGGTGTGAACATGGCTGTGGCAGTGGGCCTGGCCATGGCATGGCTGTAAATGTGTCTGTGAATGTGGACGTGGCAGTGGGTGTGAGCTGTGTCTTCTGAGAGTCTGTGTCAAGAAATGGATCCACTTGAACCTTTTGATATGAAGGCCAGGTCATTGTCATATTCCCGAGTGTCTTTCTTCTTGGAGTTTTAGTCTTTTCCTCTTTTATTTCAATATTTTGATATTTGATTAGCCAATTCTTCCATTTCCCCGGGGCTTTGTACAATGCTGTAGTGAGACATAGCGGATCATTAGGAACCTGGGTGTGGACCATAGCTGGGAAAAGAGGAATACACTGTTAGAGAAAGCAGGGCAGAGATTTCTGCCCCCACTCTGTCTCCACTGAGCTGGTTGAATTTTCGTGATTTTCACAGGGCAGCTACACTGAACTCTGGTACTTGTTTCTCACTGTGGAATGGTGGGTTGTCTTGTCGTCCTCAGGTGTGTGGACATCCTGGAGCTCTGCGAGCAGGAGGACCTGATGCAGTTCCATTACCACACACTGAGACTTTACAGCGCTGTGTGCGCTCTGGGAAATAACCGAGTTGCTTCTGCCCTGTGCAGCCATGTGGACCTCTCACAGCTCTTCTATGCCATTGACAACAAGTACTTGCCTGGCCTCCTTCGATCTGGTTTCTATGACCTGCTCATTAGCATCCATCTGGCCAATGCTAAGGAGAGGAAGCTGATGATGAAGAATGAGTACATCATCCCTATCACCAGCACTACCAGGAATATCCGCCTATACCCAGATGAGTCCAAGAGGCATGGTTTGCCTGGGGTGGGCCTGCGGACATGCCTCAAGCCAGGCTTCAGGTTCTCTACCCCTTGCTTTGTGGTGACTAATGAGGACCATCAGAAGCAGAGCCCTGAGATTCCCTTGCAGATTCTCAAGACAAAGGCCCTGAGCATGCTGACCGAGGCGGTACATTGTAGTGGGGCCCACATCAGAGACCCTGTTGGAGGTTCTGTGGAGTTCCAGTTTGTACCTGTGCTGAAACTCATTGGAACCTTGTTAGTCATGGGAGTTTTTGACGATGATGATGTGCGCCAGATTCTCCTCCTGATTGATCCCTCTGTGTTTGGGGAGCACAGTGATGAGACAGAAGAGGGAGTGGGAAAAGAAGTGACCCATGTAGAGGAAAAGGCAGTGGAGGCTGGAGAAAAGACCAGCAAGGAGGCTCCAGCCAAAGGCTTGCTGCAGACCCGATTGCCTGAGTCTGTCAAGCTGCAGGTAACTGAGAACACTTTTACTCTAGTAAAGTGCCCTGGAGGGAAAGAGAGAGCCTGGGTATGGGGGATGTAGGCACAAACCTGAGTCTCCTACTGAAGTCGTGGTATGTAGACAATCCCTGAGTGATGCCTATTTTCATGGGATATACTCCTTAAGCTTTCCCAAGACAACAAGAAAATGCCAAACCTTATTAGTGAAATACTTTTGAAATGTTTAGATGTCGTATAGAAGTATTTCCACAGGGTTTGGTTTGCACATGTCCCTGAGCCTTTGAGACCCAGGTGATTATTTGAGAGGTGTCTATTTAGCAAAAGGGATAAGACTCTGTGGCCCACGTAACCCCAAGGAACTGACTCCCAGGACTATCAGACCCATCGCTCTCTCTCACTGAGCTTCATTCTTCTACTAATATGATGGGACCCTGCTGACCCAGCATTCACAAAGCTGCTACCCAAACTAAGGATGAAACAATGATTCCTCGTGAAAATTAGCATGAACTATGTGCTAAGGGTGATAACCTTTGTCTTCTGAGCACTGAGACAAGGAGAAAAGAAGATGAAAAGCAGAGATCCTGGATCAGCCATTCTTAGGATTCTGTTCTTTCTCTGCTGTTTACTGGATATGGAGACTCATAAGTTGGCAGCCAGTCAGACACTTAGAGTTCTCATCTGTAAAATGGAAGTGATACAGAAGGATAATGCCAAATATATTTTCATAAAAGATGTGAAGTGCCTTCTGTCATAGAATGTGAAGTAATCTAGAATAAACATTCTCTCTTCTAATATTATAGGATTTATACATAGTCAGCTAATCAAGATATTAAATATAGTGGAGAAATATAGCTATATAAAAACTACATGGACAAACTCAAGCATGTGTACGTGTGCACACATGCACATGTGCAAACACACACACACTTCTTTCTACCTTACCATCTTATTAAATGATATAAGTATGCTGCTGTGATACAGGGTCAAGACCTTAAGTATGAATTCCCTGAGCAGCACTTAAAGTTCTGTCTTTTCATGTTTGACCTCTGGAACTGAGATCTATTGCCAGTTCAGAGATTTTTAAAGTGAACATCAGATCTCCACTCATGCACTTCATAACGACATTTCAGTTGACAACTGACAATACATATACACATACACATCATAAACATATACACATATACATGAGAGTGATCGTCAAAGTGATACCATCTAATGAGAAACTAGCCTTCTGTTGCTAAAATTTCTTCCCAGGGGAAGATGTAAGTAACATCTGTACTCCTTCAACATTTCCACTTCTCCCTCTATGGTCCCAATGCCAAACACAGGAATGATTCCACCAAAATTCACTCTGGAGAACCAGTGAGTTTATTTTTGCTTCTTTACAGAGCACAGGGGAAGGGCTGTTTCTAGGGGTTTGTGTGCTTCTCCCCCATCAGGCCACACCTCGAAGCTCTTTACTCAGCAGGAAAGAGATCCTCCTTGTAACTATATAGATGGAGCCTCTCTCCCTTCATCTTTTCTGGCTTATGTACTCAAGTCTCTCCCTGAGGCCATGTACAATTAAGACAGTGTGTACAACAGGAGGTAGAAAGGGTCTGGATAGTAAGGAAAGGATCATTTGATCCTCCCTGACACTCTATAAGGGGATATAAATAGCCATCGAGCCCAGCTTGGAAAACCCTCTGCATAGGGTGCAACTGAACTCCTCAATGTGGTGGTCTCTTGGCTCAGAGGACAGGAACTCACAACACGGTATGTAATGTTTCACCATGATAAAGTCACCAAACAGTGAGTGTATGGGAGTGCATCCTTGTCACCAAGGCAAGACTGGCACTAGAGAGAAAAACACTTTCAGACTTAAATGATCTCCCCCAACCCTTATAATTTTCTCATGCCTCGCATTTATTTTTAAAACAACTTAAGTTTACAGAATGATAAGATCATTATAGTAACAAAAGAACTGACCACTGATGGGCAGTGTAGCCACCTGGGAAGATGGCATGGCGAACAAGCTTCCCAACTTGCCAGTCTTCTGCTGCTGCATGTGTGAGAAAGGAAAGTGATGCTCACACAATCACTTTGATGCTAGTTTTTATACCTGACTCCCCAGGAAAGCATCTACAAGATGTTGCTTTCAGTAAGTCCTTTTTTTTGTCTCTCATTTCCTGGAACTAATGGCTGGACAGTTCCTCTCTGGATTTAGGCAGACTTGAATCCAGCAGCCTTGTGATTACCCTGCAGCACTAAATGAATCAATTCAATGCACTTTCCTAAGTCTCGGTGTTACTGTCTGTGAAGTGGGGAACTGGCAACTGCATCTGTGAGCATTAAGTGCATTCTCTAAGGAAGTATATATACATACACGTTTTGTTACAGATGTGTGAACTCCTCAGCTACCTCTGTGACTGTGAACTACAGCACCGAGTAGAGGCTATTGTGGCATTTGGTGACATTTACGTATCCAAGCTGCAGGCAAATCAGAAGTTCCGCTACAATGAGCTCATGCAGGCCCTGAACATGTCTGCAGCCCTAACTGCCCGGAAGACAAGGGAGTTCCGCTCACCGCCCCAGGAGCAGGTGAGTCCCATCCGAACTTCCATACAATTCCTGTGGAATTCCAAACCCCAGAACACGATACCTGAACCCTTTGTAGTATCTTCAAAAGCCTGAAGAACTATAGTAGCTTAAAAGAATCACCACAGTAATCTGAATCCCAAGAAAACAAAGCCTGGAGAGTCCCTGCCAATTATCTCTTGGAGTGAAGGATGGAGGGAGAACCTTTTTAAACTTATTCTTTCACCCTCCCCTCTTCTGTACAAATTAGTGGAAAACCAGAGGACTGTTGAGGTTCATCAGACACCTCAGGCACAATGCACCAAGAATGTTGCTAATCCTTCCAGAAGTCTCTATCAGAGATAAAGAAAGTAGTTGTTGTGCCTAGTTTATCAGAGTTGAGGTACAGCCTTGCTCTCCTGACATGTCTAAACCCCTTTGATTTAAATTAAGATTCCCTAGCCCCATGAAGCCTGGAGAACAGGACTCATCTCAAATTATATTTTGCACTGTGTTGTATAAGACTTACTTGTCCTGCTAAGAGAGATGGTGACTTTGAGATGCATCTTAATGAAGGAATGGCATCTCATGGTATAATAGTGCTGTCCAGGCTGGATGGCCACTGTTCCCTAAGTGTTCAAAAAGAATGTAAATCTGTCAGTGAGGAAACCAGATCTGTCTTTGAAACTACATCTTTTAATCTCATAAATATTTAATAAGCAGCCTATTCATTGTTGTCAATATAATTACCACTATTTTATATTAATACAAACTACAAGTTCATTCAATTACTTTCCCAATCTATTTTATGGGACATAGACATTTATATTGTCTTGCCAATGAAAAATATATTGTAGCTTTTGAAAGACTCTTGAGTGACAGTGCCCAAAGAGAAGGCAAAGCTAGTCATTGCTGTGTGAAATGAAGATATGGGTCAATCACTGAGAGTGAGTCTGCAGGCTGAAAGGTGTGCTCTTTCTATGCGTGTTCTTCGCTCGGCTGCTTGTGAAGTTCCAGCCTCATGGCAGAGATAATGCAGGAAAGGATAGAAGACCAAATCCTGGAGTTGGAACAGCTGGAGCACATCAGACTCTTCAGTCACGCAGAGATTAAGGCTATCATCAAGAAGGCTTCTGACCTAGAATACAAAATACATCACAGAACCCTTGTCAAGGAAGACTTTACCAACTATGTTCAATATGAAATTAATCTTTTGGAGCTGATCCAGAGAAGAAGAGTAAGAATTAAATATTCATTTAAGAAGGATGAGGTCAAATACAAGGTGTTTTTGGTCGGGCTTCAGCAAAGTGGAAAGTTGATGTTCAACTTTGGCGATCCTATATAGTTTTTTTGGTTGTTGTTGTTGTTTTTGTTTGTTTGTTTGTTTGTTTGTTTTTGTAAGAAATGGGGTACCAAATCATCTTAACAAGATATTCTGTACCATGCTTGCCATTCATTCAAACAAGCCAACTTTGTGGATTACGGCAGCCAAATGGGAACTGGAAGATCTCTTGTCTCCAGAAAGTGCCAGGCAGTTATTTCTTCGTGCTCTACGCTTCCATCCGGAGTGTCCAAAGCTCTATCAGGAATACGTTAGGATGGAGCTGATGCATGTGGAGAAACTGAGAAAGGAAAAGCAGGAATTTGAAAAGGCTGCCATGGACATGGAGAATTTTGATCATCCTGGAGAAATCCTTAAAGGCGAGTTGGCAGCGATCATTTACAAAAATTCTATAAGCAAGATAAAAGGTGCAGAACTCCATGTGTCACCTCTTGCTATTGCTCAACTGTTTGATTTTGCCAAAGATCTACAGACGGAAATTTATGATGACCTTCAGGATCCGCACACTGATGGCCCACTCCCTTGGGGTGATGTGGCACGATTACGTGGAAGAATTAGAGATGGAGTCCCAGCCTGTGAAGAGCAGCCTGTATCAAAACAAGCCAACGCAGTGGAGGCAGGCAGGAGATAAGAAAGGTGCTGTGCAGTGTATGAAGAGGCAGTGAAGACCCTGCCTACAGAGGCCGTGTGGAAGTGTCACATCACCTTTAACTTGGAAAGGTTTTCTAAGACCAGCAGTGTGCCTCTCCGTGGGAGGAGGCTGGAAAGAGTGTTTGCATTCAGGAAGGCCCATGAACTGAAGCCCCTTTCTGAAGTCCAGTATAAGCAGGGGATTGACTTGTTGCTGCGCCAGGACCTCCTCCAAGAAGCTCTGCAGGTAGCAGAAGCTGAAACTGAATCGTTCAAGGACTCTAACCATGTGGCAGATGAAGCTCCTGCTGTTCATTGACTCAAAGAGCCCGGATGTGGGGAGGCACTTTGAAGACGCCTGTACACACCTCAAATCCCAGATTTGCCTGCCCTTGTGGATTTCTTGGGCAGAGTGGTGTGAACGTGCTAAAAGCCCGAAGGAGGCGAAAGCCATCTTTAAGAAAGCTGTTTTAGCTGTCACAGGTGCCAGTTCAGTCACCCTGAAGGAGAAAGACCTGGAATGGGCTTATCGGAGTGGAGGCTACAAAAAGGCCAAAGCAGTGTTTCAAAGTTTACAGGAAGGATATCCATCTTCAGTTGAGTTTTTCAGGAAAATGGTGCAGTTTGAAAAGGAGTAGGAATCCTGCAAGATGGCAAACCTAAGGGAATATTATGAGAGTGCGTGGAGAGAATGTGGGTCCACAGATTCTAATATTTGGATGGATTACATCAAGGAGGAATTGAACCATCCCTTCGGGAGACCTGAGAACTACGGACAGATCTACTGGCGAGCCATGAAAATGTTGCAGGGACGGTCAGCAGAGCTGTGTGTAGCTAAACATGCCATGCACCAGGCTGGCCGCTAGGGGCGAGCACCACCAGTTTGCCAGACTCCTATCATCTCGGGGAGGTTTGTGATGAGTCAGATTGTGAGTTCTAAGCTGCCGGAGAACGGGTTGGTTTTTGTTACACGCTCTTACTTGGCATCACTCTTTGAGAAAAGAGAATTACTGGTGCCCATCAAATCTAAAGCATGAAAATCATTCTCTTTTCTTATTTCAGGCTAAGCATACACAGCTCTAATCTAGACTAGGTATGAGGGAGCCGGTTCAAACCCAGGAGAAAGTGTTTTTGTGTGTTCTCTTCGTGTGAAAGCTTACATGAGACCAGTGGAGAGAGGGGTTAGGGTATGGATGGAACCTCCAGCTCCAGGATAATGACACGGAGACTTTATTTATGAAAGTTTAGGCCTTATACCATAGTCTTGTTCCCAACTAGCTCGTATAAATTTATTCTGTCTATATTCATCCGCATGGCTGGTCACCTCCCTCAGTTCCAAATGTCCAAGTTCCAAGTCTGGCTGGCAGATCGCCCACCTCTCAATTCTTCCCAGAATTCCTCTCCGCCCGGATGTCCCGCCTTTCCTCTCCTGCCCTGATATAAGCCATAGCTGCTTATTAAACCAATCAGAAGGTGACGGAGACAAATGTTTACAGAATATGATGCAAGCGATGCTTCATAAAAATGACAGTACCAAAGTCCGGACAGGACTCAGCTCTCTGCTGGTGCAGAAATCAACGTTTGAATGATACAAAGACAAAGTTTACACAGGGCCCAGGATTATCCCATCATTGGGGCAGAGCCCAGAAGAAAGCCATCTGTGATCTAAGAGAGACTGATCGAAGTAGCTTTATTTCCTGTATCTGAATTGGATCTGTACTTTTAAATTAACCATTCAACAAATATGAGCCTTCCTTCACCTGAAGGAAAGAAGGGAGACTTGGAAGATGAGCAACGGAGAAGCAAGTGTGGGTACTGGGGGGAGTTTGTCCTTTGGAAAGGTGAAGGTGACACAGAAAACCATTAATCTCAAGGATGGACAGGCCAAGAACTGGGTGGAGGGGAAAACTGACAGAAGTTCTCTCACTGTTTTGATACCAGATCTGGTTTTGTTAGTTTTTGATAAACCTAAATATGCCTTTGAGGCAAGAGCTTTACCACTGAGACAGAGCCTAGCCCTCTTAGTTTTCTGTCTTGACCAGGTCTCACTGAGTTTTGGCTAGCCTTGAAAGTTCTAGGTAGGCCTTGAACTTTCATTTCTCTTGTCTCAGCCTCTTGAATGGCTGAGATAACAGGTCTGAACAAGAAGACCTGGTTTTAATTTTACATTTTGATATCGTTGGGAATGTATTCAGAACAACTTAACTACTGTTAAGTTCATTTAATAGCATGGGAAACACCTAATGAATTCATAGCATTTCATTGTCTTACTTCATTAATCTCCTGTGGCTGGAGCTTGCATTTATAATTTTTTTTTAATTATAAAAGGTATTGGTGAAAATTCTTGCCAATTCTTGGTCACATTCACTAGGACTTATTTGACAGTGAAATTCCCAAATTTAAGTAAAAGAAGAAAGCTTGCCAATTTGCTCTTTCCAGCATCATATGCAAGAGGCAACACCCTTGTCCACACTGAGGATTACACACACTTCATTTTCATCATTTTAAAATTCACCATTCAGTAGATAAAAGTGATACATTATGGTTTAAAATGCTCTTTCTGATTAATTTATGTTCTAAAAATACATTGAGAGGACCAGGAGAGATGGCTCAGTGGTTAAGAGTACTGAGTGCTCTTCCAGAGGTCCTGAGTTCAATTCCCAGCAGCCACATTACATGTGGTTCACAACCATTTGTAATGGAATCCGATGCCCTCTTCTGTTATGTCCAAAGACAGTGTAATATATATATATATATATAGTTTAGCAAGTTTCCAGACATTGTTGGTGCTGGTGACCTAGAAAAGAGCACTAAGAGCTAAAGAGTTCAGGTGCTCTATTTCCACCTCTACCAGAGAATTTACTTCATAAGGAGACCTACCTACCTCAATGAAAGGAAGCATTTGATGTCATTAAAAGACAATTTAGATCAACTGCAGAGGTTAGGATGCAGAATCACTTGAAAAATAGTATTATGGAAATTGACCTCTGTTGACATTACTTTTCATGATTAATGTGGACAGCAGACTAAGTGCCCTGCTTTATCGCCACTGGGGACTGCACATTTTTCATGACACTTTGTGGTGGTTACATTTGGAAATATCTTTACATTCAACACTGCTTCAGCATTGCAGGGGCTCTGGGAGTAGCTACTAGGTCTCTTCTTGTCAGCTAATGATGAAGTGCATTTATTACTAGAACAGATATTTTTTTGCTTTAATAAATGAACCTCACTACTATCATTTCTCTTTGTACATTTGTGTATCCTCTTTATTTAAAATATTAATCTGTAAATTAGTTTAGTCTCACTAAACTGTAAGAATATTACATGGTAAATAGAAAAAAGTCAAGAACACTAAGACAAATTAATAAAAAATAGAATGGCAGAGTACAGAATATAAATCTAAATCTCAACAGCAAAACTTAAATGAAGATCCCATACTGTACATAAAATTAAAGGCTAACTAAAACTCCAGAAATTTGTTATATTATAAATAACTAAAACTCCAGAAATCTGAGTATATGCTATAAAATGTCTACGCTGACAAATGTGGAAAGGACTCCACCAACTTATTTTCAAATGGATAATTACATGGTAGAAAAATAGATGAAAAGCATGAGAAAAATTTACAAAATATGCAATAAAATTAGACTTAATATGTGGAAAGTAAATTTCAACCTCACCAATTAAATGCAAATTAAAGCACCAGGATATGACATTCTTCACCCATCTAACTGGAAAATATTTGAAAATGTGTTAAGCTCTCAGTACAGTAATGGAGATGGCAAAGTAGCAAACACTTAGATAAATTTGGAATAATGCAAATTGTTGTGAGATTTCTGGGAAGCAATTTACAATTCCTATTGCAAGCCATTAAAACATAGACTTATGGCTCCATTCATTTTGCTTCTAGTTTATTTTAAGAAAATGATCAGATGTGTGAACAAAAAGTATATAAAATGTTCAAAGCAACTTTGTTTATGAGAAAAACAGAAGCAAGCCGGGAGATGGTCTGGTGTGTAAAACACTTCCTACACAAGGAGATGGTCTGGTGTGTAAAACAGTTCCTACACAAGGAGATGGTCTGGTGTGTAAAACACTTCCTACACAAAGAGATGGTCTGGTGTGTAAAGCACTTCCTACACAAGGAGATGGTCTGGTGTGTAAAGCACTTCCTACACAAGGAGATGGTCTGGTGTGTAAAACACTTCCTACACAAGGAGATGGTCTGGTGTGTAAAACACTTCCTACACAAGGAGATGGTCTGGTGTGTAAAGCGCTTCCTACACAAGAAGATGGTCTGGTGTATAAAACACTTCCTACACAAGTGCAAAGACCGGATAGTGAATCCCTAAAACTCTGGTTGAAGCTGGTGCATAGTACAAGTGTCTGTGATCCCAATGTTCATGTGGAGAGAAGGCAAATGAAGACAGGAGAATTCCCGGAAGCTCACAGGCTAGCTAGCTTAGTGTGTGAAGTAAAACCAAAACATTGAGACCCCACCTCAAACAAGATGGAAGGCAAGGACCAAACGCTGAGGTCGTCATCTTCTGATTTCAACAATGCATGCCATGGCTCAAATGTGCCCATGTGTGCACACACATACACACATACACACATACAAACATACACACACACACACACACACACACAGGGTACTCACAAATATATATATATATATATACATATAAATAGGAAATATTATAACAGATAGTTAATTTTATATAAAATGTTATCCATACATAGCATGAAATAAATGTACTAAACTCAAGTTTTAAAAATAGTCCAAGGCAAAGTAAATTTTTTTTAAAATGGATTTTAAGAAAGTTTATGTTGAGAGTATGATTTGAATTTCTGTGGATGTACATAAGATCTGAAATGAATTTACTAAAATATTATTAACAAGACTATCTCTGGGTAGTGGGAATTTTCTACTTCAAATATTCTCCAAATTCTGTGCAAATAATAAACAGCCTTGAGTATAAGAAAAAGAGAAAAAAAGCTATGTTTCTATATTAGCTACTTTTACTTTCTCTACCCTCCAAACTCTTTTAAATAAGGAATCAAGAGTGGTGTCTAAGGCATGCTCTGAGCTCCCATGGCTGACATGGAGGTCCTCTGGCCATTCCTCTTTTGCCCTCACAGATCAACATGCTGCTCAACTTTCACCTGGGAGAGAACTGCCCCTGCCCCGAGGAGATCCGAGAGGAGCTGTATGACTTCCACGAGGACCTTCTGGTCCACTGCGGTGAGCTGCTGAGGGGGTCTCTAGAACCCACAGCCCTCTTCCTTTCCTAGAGTGGCAGTGAGGAGCTGAGACGGGCAGACTAAAACCTTTACCTAGAAGATACAGCAAGGGAGTGGGGCGGTCTCTGCAGGAAAAAACGTGGGAGGAAGACGGACACTACACCTCACCCAGTTTACTTAAGTAATACTGTGGACCAGTCAAACCAAGATTTTGACACACACACCCCTATTTTAGCTACTATAAATTATTTTTAAGTGGGTATGGATATCTTCCCTGAAGGATTCTAAGTTATTGATCCCTGCTTGGATGCATATCTGCTGATTTTTAAGTGGATCGTGGCATTTATAACTCTTGCTCATGATTAAATTGAATAATATGGTTTTTTAAGTCGAGTTTCTCATTTAAAATAATAAATGTTAATGTATTTCTAGAAACTCTAGAGACCTTTTAACATAGGTTAGGAAAAGTAAAGCCTTGGGAATAAATTTATTTGATGTTCTGGCACGCAGAAAATCATATATTTCTAGCAACTAGAAAGGTATAATGTAGATAAATACTCCTGCGAGGCTGCCTGTAATCTCTTGAAAATGGTCCAGAGGGGTAGGAATTTTCATTTTTATGTTCTTATCTGTTTGATAAGATAACCTTTAATATACTGTTTGGGTTTGCACTCTGTTCTGTGGCTTGCTAGGGGTTCCCTTGGAGGAAGAGGAGGAGGAGGAGGAGGACACTTCCTGGGCAGGAAAACTGTGTGCTCTAGTGTATAAAATCAAGGGCCCGCCCAAGCCTGAGAAGGAGCCACCAACAGAGGAAGAGGAACCATACCCCAGTAAGTGCACTGCCTTTCACTTCCACTGCTGGCAAGTCTGTGCTCCCTCAGACTTAAGGTCACTGATTTTCTCCAGCACATCATAGGACACACGGGGCTATTCAAACTCTGAAGTAAACACATGGGCATCTTGTCATCAGTGTTCCTAGTGTTACGGTTTTTCATTTTTCTTCATAAGTGTTGCCAATGTCTCTCATTTCTGATTACAGTTACTTAAGCAAGGAAAACAACTTCAACCAAAGAAAGTAAACAACAGTAAAACAAGACTTGTAAAATAAAGACTTGGTCTCCTTTTTCTTTACTGTGGGATTGAGATTGCAGCAGCCTGCAGTCCCTGACCCATTTCTTAAGGATGTCAAGTATTGTCCCAATTCCCTCTTCTCTGCTTTACACAGTAGATAACTATTTTGACCCATGTCTAAAGAACACTGACTTACTTGACTCTCTCAAAATGAGTTAACATTCCAAGAAGCAGGTTGTCTGAATATTATATGAAACCAGTCTGCTCCTTGCTACAGATTTGGCAAATTTATTATTTGTCTAAAGAAGAAAAAAGTCCCAGGTTCAACATCATTACTTTTTAGCTTGTTCCCTATCCCTATCTATCTTGGAACACACTTTTAGATCATCTACTAGAGAAATAGACTATCAAGATATGATAGGTGTATCTGGAAACACTACTTTGGGGGGGTTCACACATCTTATTGCCCTTATATTAACTTTCCATCTTTGTCAGAATGTCTCTGAAGAGAATAGATTATCCCAAGTTATCAGTGGAAGCTTTGAAGCCTCTGAGAGAGTATATTGTAACATGGCTCTGGCAATCCTGGTCAGTCTTATCCCATAACCTTGCAAATATTTTGATTTTGATAAACTCAAGCCACTGGATTGTAGATTTCACCCCCCCCCCCAAGTTACTAGACTCTTTCTCTCTCTCTCTTCCCCTCCCTCCCTCTCTTCCCCTCCCTCCCTCTCTCTCCCTCCCTCCCTCTCCTTCCCTCCTTCCCTCCTTCCCCTCTCTCTCTCTCTGTGGTTGCCACCAAATAAGTACTGCTAATCACTTGCACTAATCCCCATATCTTCTATATTACCAGCAGAAAATTGATTCTGGAAGTGAATGCTTTTTTTGACAATGTCTTACAGATAAGGTTCCCACAAAGTGACCATGTCATGTTAAGTGAATCTGGTCAATCAGATGGAATCATTCATCATCTGCCTCTGCTAACTCTTGTTCTCTGGATGGGTTCAAATACCATGGATTACTTCCTACACAACTGTGCCTCAGCACTATAGCAGACAGATCATGTTCTGTGTGCTTGGTGTAATATATACACCTGATAGTCACTGGAGACTGCACATGTTCCACCATGCTGCCTCTCATCTGAGGAATTATAAGATGTCTACGCATTGTATCCTGAATGCTTTAAGATCCAAGAAATAATGAAAATGGTTGATCAGTTTAATTGACTTAAAAGGTAGCATTGTAGGTTCAATGGGCTGTCTATCTTGATCCTTAATTTCATTAGGTACCAGAGCTTCACAATTAAGCACTTTCTGTTTTCTTACTTCCTCTATCTTTTGGACTCTCAAACATGTGTACTATCATAGCTAATTTTTCTTGTTGTAGAGCTAATTTTCAACCTTTTTTGAGAATACATGTATAAAGATTGCAATTGGAAGTAGGTAGAGGTTTATCCTGGTGGCCTCAATTGCAGTAAGTACTGCAATGGTTTTGTCAAGTAATATTTCCATCCCCTCAACTCCTGCCCTTGATCTTAAGGGATCTGAAATGGAGTTTCCCAATTTCTATATAATTAAACTTGTCTTTTGGGATGGCTTACTGTGATTCGCTGTCTCAGAGGTTCCTGTGTCATTCCTTGCTCTGGCTTGAGGCTCTTGCCACTTCAGAGTCTTGCAAGTCTCTCTGGGCATCCAGCTGAACTCGAGGAGCTGATGCCTCCTGTGAAGACTATCCCAGGTGAATTGCTTCTTGATGGCTTTCTCTCAGATGTCTCCTATCCTCTGTGACATTTCTATCAAACGTCCTCTGCTTTTCAAATTATCGGTGGGCATTCTCCTCCAATCACATTGGGCACCATATATTAAAGTAGCTTTCATTCTTCAGATGCAATTGTCATCTCAGAGGCTTCCTGATAAATAAGCTCACCCCTTCGTACTTCTAGTTTTTTCTGATCTCTGGCTAGCTGGATCAACTCAGAGGTTCTGGCTCAAACTCCTCTCCAAACTTACTGATTCAATATGGCTTCTCTGAGCTTTTCACTGAATTGCTCGTCTTGGCCTCAAACAAATTCTGGCAATTTGTTCTAATCTTCTGGCTCTTACTTATTTTCTGGGCTCAAGTGCTTCTATTCAAACTCATGAATGAGTTCAACTCCACGGCACTGATTCCCAACTCAACTGATGAACTCAAATGCACTCCACCGCATTCCCTGAACTCAACTGAACTACACTCACTGAATTGCTTTCTCTTTCCTGTGTTGTTCTCGTGATAGTTGGGCAAATGCTATCTATGACTCATTTTGTCAGTTTTTACTTTGTCTGCCCCTCAGTTACACATCACTTTTAAACATGGCTACTTCCAGCCAGATCACATAGACCTAGAAGGTCTTTGAATGCCATTCCTTGCCAGAACAGCCATGTTGCTGGATTAAATTCCTTTACCACATCCAATTGTAAAAATGGTTAAAATTCTATAAATTAGAGACAACTTGTCTATGTCATTGCTTATGTGATTTATCTGGACAAAATATGACTTTAGGAGAGGATGGTGAATTCATGCACCTCCATATATTCTAGTTACTAATGTTACTAATGATGTTAGTTTTCCTCTTTTCTTCATTATTCAACTGAGGAAAATAGGACTCAGTAGAATCAAGACATACCAGGCCAATGATTCTCCTTTTCATCTTGAATCCAGAAAAATTTCCTGGCCACTAATTAACTCAAATCTGAGATAACTAAGTCAAGTGAAGCTATGACTTTACTTCAGGTCTAAATATCTTCTCTTCCTGTAGTATCATGTTGTTTCCTGTCATAACTGCTGTGAGTGATCACTCGCAATGAAAGTCAGAACCCAACAATATGCAGAATTTTAGCACATGAAAGTCAATCAACCAACCATATCCCCCAGAGCTCCCAGAGACTAAACTACTAAACAAAGAGTACACATAGAGGGACCCATGGCCCCACCTGCATATGTAGCAGAGGATGGCCTTATTGGCCATCAATAAGAGGAGAGGCCTTGGTCCTGTGAAGTCGCAATGTCCCAGTATAGGGGAATGCCAGGGAGGAGAGGTAGAAGAGGTAGGAGGGAATACTCTCATAGAGGCAGGGGAGGGAGGATGGGATAGGGGGGTTCCAGAGGAAACCAGGAAAGGGGATAACATTTGAAATATAAGTAAAAAAAAAAAAAAATAACCAGTTAAAAAAGTCAACGATGCCAAAGACTTGGACTGAAAGCCATCAGGTAAGGTTGGGATAACCCCTTCCCGAGTTTTGCTTTTATGAGCACTTGGTGTGAATCAGATGGTCTTGGGGAAAGACAGAACAACGCTGTTCTGAAACTCATTTGAATGCTGCTAAAGAGATTTGTTTACATTAACTACAAGCCATGGCTTCATTGAAAACCATTACAGTATCACCAAAGAGCTATATGATAATGAAATGATACAGCAATAGCCCATCATACTAGGTCATATTTTTATGTCTCTGTCTAGCACATTCGTAAGAGAGCCCTTGCATACTAAGACTGGACTGCAAGCTGCCGTTAAAACAGAATTTCCTTAAATATAAATGTGTAGCTGTAGCAACTGGGTTATTCCTCCAGAAGAGAACAAGCAGCTGTTTCTCTCTAAATCTAAAGTTGAGAAAATGAAAATCAGGTATCAGATTTTATAGATGAAATGTGATGTACCTGTGCCTTCTCCATGGAAGATGATTTTCCTCATCTTCTCTGTAAAAAAGAAATGCCCCAAAGGATATGTAGTCTCTTAAGCAGTGCAAGCAAAGGAGACAGGGCCCCCTACTGACATGCGAGGCCTTGTGCTGACACACTGTAATTCAGCAGCACAGAGCAGTGCTAAGAACTAGATGTAGAAGTGAGTCTGTCGAAAGGAGGTGTGGTGCCTTCTGTTCTCAGCCTGTGCTGTGTTGTACAAACGCTGCCTCCCTCTCACAGAGCTGGGCTGGTATTCTTATCCCTGGGACACACTTGCTTTCCTCTGCCACTCCTCTGATAAAGCCCAGACCAGAGGAGTCCCCAGAGATGACTATAAATCCACCAAGTCCCAAAGCTGCTACTTGGGGAAGCATTTGCTTTGTTACTGAATGGTGTGACATCTCTGGACCAAAAGTCTCTCCAGGTGAATGCTGCCGCTTATTTATGAACACACCTGGGCAGAGGAAGTGTTCTTTATAACCAGAGTGAGTCCTGGACTCTGGTACAAATGAACACCAAGAGAGGTCACCGCACCAATGCGGTGGCTCTGTGGTTTTAGAATTTAGAAATTTTAGACAATAAATTCAATGATGGCTCGGGCAATATCATTAGATTTCCTTTTTAAGAGAGAACATGGAGTTATACCTTCTCTGTGAAGTCTTTCTTCTAACCTTGCTCCTCTCCCTCCTCCCTCAGCATGCCATGTAATGTCTCATTGGAGTTTAAGTGGCTTCCCTCTTTACATGGGATTTTTATTTTCCTTTCCTTACTGGGTCTTAATGTGGGAATTTTTTTTCTATATTCATTCCATTTACCTAAATCTTTTAACCTATAATTGTAAATTATTCACTTTAAGACTCACAAACATGGAAAGTGGGGCCTTGAATCTAAAAGTGAAATTAGGTTTAGATAGATAACTTATACAGTAATGAGGGTGGATTGTGATAAGAAAGTTCAAACAAAAATACAATTCACGGCCTGAAGAGGGGTTGGAACATGAGCAAATAGATAAAATAGGAAAAAAAAGCGTTGTGTTCACAGCATTGCACAAGAATGCCAAAGGACAGGAACGTTCAGGCTGAATCCAAGCATATCAACAGGTTAGGGTTGGCTGGAGTCCATGGGGAATGGGTGGGCTGGAGTCTATGGGAATGGGTGGGCTGGAGTCTATGAGGAATGGGTGGGCTGGAGTCTATGGGAATGGGTGGGCTGGGGTCTATGGGAATGGGTGGGCTGGAGTCCATGGGGAATGGGTGGGCTGGAGTCTATGGGAATGGGTGGGCTGGAGTCTATGAGGAATGGGTGGGCTGGAGTCTATGGGGAATGGGTGGGCTGGAGGCTATGGGGAATGGGTGGGCTGGAGTCTATGGGGAATGGGTGGGCTGGAGTCTATGAGGAATGGGTGGGCTGGAGGCTATGGGGAATGGGTGGGCTGGAGTCTGTGGGAAATGCGTGGGCTGGAGTCTGTGGGCTGGGGATGTAATGCTGTGCCTCAAAGGACTGCTGCTAAAACCCAGTTCTTCACTACAGTGTTCTCATTTGCTGTATAAGGCTTAGCCCTGGAATTGCAGAGATGAAGTGTTTAGTGTATGTGTGGTACCCACATTATCCTGTGCCTTGTCCTGAGTCCTTCTGTAAATACTATTGCTTCTCACATAAGCAAACACTCTTATTTCTATCATAATTAAAGACAAATAACTTACCCAAACTATATAGAGGTGGCATTGATCTAAGACATTGATAGTCCTATAGGTATTGTCTATATAAAAAGTTCCAGGTCCCCTGTAAACAGTGATTGTGAAAGTCTCTTTTTGAAGTTTATTTTTATTTCATATGCATTGGTGTTTTGCCTGCCCGTGTGAGGGTATTGGATTCTCTGGAACTAGAGTTACAGACACTTGTGAGCTGTCATGTGCGTGCTGGGAATTAAAGTCAGGTTCTCTGGAAGAGCAGTCAGTGCATTAGCCACACAGCCCCCATCCAGCCCTGTGTTTCTTATATAGTGTTAGTTTGTTCGGTGCTAGTGAAATGGTTCTGATGTACAGGACTCGAGAGTTAAACAAGCTAGTCTTAAATTCTTGTTTTGTTTCACTTCTGTAAGGTTAAATGCATGATGCCTCTGTGTCTGCTTTCTTGCCTGTAAACTGAAAAGAGAATAAATACTTACCTCGTTGGGTCATTATAAGGATTAAATTATTTAGTATATGCAAAGCATATCTGGCACAGTATTTGATTTCAAATATTTGGAGATCACCTCCCATATTTCAGGCACTGCTTGAGGCACCAATATAATACGTTTAAGAAACATAATCTCTCAAAGGAGGATTTTAGGTGTCCCTGCTGCAGGGAGACATTGAGACCAAGGAGACAGAAATGCTCTGGGTGATAGAACTTGAATAAGGACTGTGGCAGACAGTATGATGCCTCAGATGATACCAGCATGCCATGTACAAATATAGAATGTACAAATGTACAAATATGATGTTGGATGTGAAAGAGAACGCTGGTCACAGGTGAGATTAAAGATGTTGGTCCGCTAAGCTCCAGTCAGGAACTAGGGACTGTTAGAACCAGAGTAATCATAATAGTCCATAAAAGGGAAAGGGAATAGCAAAAGAGAAGCAGAGAAGCACAGCTCTGAGAAAGAAACAGGGTCAGAACCAACTATACTGCTCCCTTTCTGGCCATAGACCCACCGATACATACCAGGTCCTCTGGGGCTTGGGTAAGCAATGGTGGGCCTCTGTTTTGGTGATCTGTGTTTAAAACTGGAGAAGAAACTCTTACATATACTGGGTGTGTCCTTTATACCTGGCACTGTCCTAGATACTTTAAATGTCACCGTTGTTGTTTATTTTCCTCCCGATAAGCAACCAAGCTCAGTGACCTCCTGCTTCCTGTTTACATCACACCAGCTACATCAGGTATCCAGACGTGAGTGAAGAGGCTCACATTGCCCCATAGTTCTGTCTCAGCTTCGTCTTCATTTCAGGTGTTTCTCCGGGCCTTCGTCACTATTCTATACCTGTGAGGAGACACACCAAAGGAAGCATTTAACTGGGGGCTGGCTTAGTTTCACAAGCTCAGTCCACTGCCTTCATGGCAGTAGCATGGTGGCAGGCAGGAAGGCATGGCACTGGAGCAGTAGCAAAAAAGATGATGTCCCCTTCTTCCTGGAGATGAGAGAGGCAGACTAGGTCCGGCATAGGCTTTTGAAACCCCAAAGTCCACTGGGCCCTTCCCAAGACAGTTCCCCCAACTAAGGACCAAACATTCAAAGATCTGAGTCTCATAGGTGGGGGAGGGGTATTCTCATTCCCTGCCCCTCCCCCCCTGCAATCAGATCAGCGAGCTCTCTGTCCCTTCCATGTTCTTTTTTCTGTCATATCACCATCAGTCATGCAATTGCATGTACATTTTGAGAAAGTGATTACGAGGCTGGATGACTGTTCTCAGAAACAACAGGCTAATTAGCCCCTTCAGATGGATGAGACCCCAGGGAGCCATAGAGCAGAATGCAGCTTCACTGGTAGCTTGGATAGCATTGCTGCTCCTGACACTAAAAAGTATCCAGGTGGTGAGGAGAGAAGTTTGAGGGTTTGCGTGCTTGTTTCTACCCCTATACGTATAAACTAGGGACTGAACTCGATCTTTAGAACCCTTGGGAAAATGCTGGTGTGCTGACAAGGTAGCTACAAACTGGTCTCCAGTACGACCTGTCCAGACATGCTCAGCCTACTTGATTAGCTGCCGGCCAGTGAAAGACCCTGTCTCAAACAAAGTAAACAACACCCAGGGTTGACTTCTGGCCTCCACCAACATGATGACACACATGCACACATTCCTGTCCATATACTTTTACCCCCATCCACAAACCCATGCACGTACACAAGCACACATAGATGCACAATAATACAGAGGAGGGGAAATATAGAGACAGATCCAGCAGATAGGTATCGCAGCAAGATGAATGTACACCGTCTTCCCTGAAAACTAGGCTCCAAGGTAGCCAGGCTAGTAGGACTCGGTAGTGGGGTCCATAGTCTGTTGTAAACAGTCAAAAACCTCCACATCCATGCTTAGCTCTCACTCTCTTGGATGCATTAACAAACCTGCTATTTACAAGAATCCACTTCTGTTGAAGAAACTAAAATCTTCTTTACTTAAACAAGATGTAAAGTGAGGATTGGTCCCTGCCACATCTGTCCTTTCTGTTCTTGGGTGATGTTTGTGAGGACTGAATGCTAATTCAGGTATAGGACTCAACACATTGCAGGACATGCAGGAAATGCTAGCTAACCTGTGGTGTTCATCATTTGCAGCAAGAAGTGTGAAAACTGACAAGGAGCTGAAACTCTTGCCCTAGTCTTAGGCTTGGAAAGCGAGAACAGACAAAACCAAGTATGTAGTTCCCAAAAAGCACATGAAAATCTGGGCCATATGCTGATGCTGTGAGCCCTCAGCCAGCCTCACAGCACCCGTGGATGTTCTTTGTGACCCAGTAACACACATTAAACACAGATGTTACCCAAGAGCACACTGTTCTGGTGTCTTAAGGGCTTTGCTTTCATTTTAGACCGCCCTGAAGTGTCATTCCCAGTGATATCCCCCAACACCTGTGTTCTTGTTAAGTAAGGTAAATGGCTCCCAACTGTATATCTTGGGCCAGAGACATATTGGAGAAGCACAGAGAAATTTTCCTGATTAATTTGCCTAAAGTTGAGTCCTTGACGTCCATGGATTTAACTTTCCCTGGTTTTTTCTATTGCGAAGCAGTAGATACTTAACCATTTGGTAAGTCAGACCACGACGGGGAGCACATAGGATAGGAATCCCTTCCCCAGTAGACCATGCCATGAGACCTCTGACAGATGTTTCTCTCCACCAGCAGTCAGGACAGACATCACAAAAGCTCTGCAGTTCCCAGAAGTCTTCTCCTCCATCTAGGTGATCAGTGGTGTGCACTGAAGCTTTGATAATCGCCACTTACTGCCATCAGGAACTGCTGGAATTTTAGATTTTGTTTTATTTCTTCAATCTCAGGTTGTACTCGTAGGGAAAGCAAGCTGAATAGCATTGAAATTGGACACTAAAAGTGGTAGTAAAAGCTTGCTGCTTACCGCTGAGCCCAGTGAAGCCACGGGCTTTCATTTGCCGCTTGAATACATTATTGCCACTCCTTTAAGAGCACAGCGTGTCTCACAGACATACACTTTCAGATGCAGACAGAGACACAGAGAGGTAGATGACTCATGTGAGGACACACAGCTGGCCCTGCCCAGTGCTTTTATTACTATACTGCCACCTTCAAGAGGAATTTTATAGGGTGATTTTATTTTATTGGTAAGGAAAATGAGGCTCTAAGAAAGTAATCTGACCAAGAATGTCAGGCAAAGAACTAAAACTTTATGGGTTTCAGGATTTTACATCTGAATCTATTTCATGACTTATTAAGAGAGTGTCTAGACAGTAGGCATAATGTAAGTTTAAGGTACTGATAAAATATCTATTTTTCTGAGTGTTACAAAGGTAAGTAACTTGAGATGCTAAAGTACAAGGAATGGATTCCAGCAGCCTGGAGATCACCACTTACCAACTGAGATGTTAGGTAAGTTCTTAGCCTCTCTGTTTTTGTTTGTTTTCTGTATGTAAAAGGAAAGTTAACAAAGAAGGATTTGAAAAACATAATGCTGACTTTCATTAGGAAAAGGATAAAGAGAGTGGAGGGGAGGGATATGGCCCATAGAGGTGTGGTGAGGCCTGGGGGGCAAGGGAGATGCCTCTGGGGGATCACAGGTATAGTACAGAATAGAGTTTATTCAGGTCATGGGGGTGATAAGGGGGTAGTAGAAACAGAGAGAGAAGAAAGGAATAGAGAAGTAGAGGAGTAGAGGCCGGCCATGAGCATGTGGAGAGGGGAGAAGAGAGAAGGAAGAGGAGGGGCAAGGGCGGGAGAGCAAGAGAGAGCAAGAGAGAGAGGAGGGGGCAAGAAGCCCCTTTTATAGTGTCAGGTCCCTAGGGTGGAGCATAGCTGGCTATTGCCAGGTAACTGAGGAGTGGGATTTACCTGGATATTGCTAGGTAACTGAGGGATGGGATTTACAGAATCCCAACAACATTAACAACAATGTTAATTCTGAAGGTTAAAGGTCTGCATCCACCTTAGCTTCTCCATTGAGTGTAGAAAGCATAGGCCATGCAAGCTTGCTTTCCATGTTTCTCATGTCCAACACTTTTAGCAAACAAGACACAGAAAACCCAGTTGAGGGAGAAGAGCAAGAGAGAGGCCACAGTGATGGGCATTTTTGCAGAGTTAGAGATGGAGCCATTCAGTGGGATGGACTGAGCCAGCAGCTGTGTTCACTCCTTCCTCAGTCCACTTGTTCCAGCTTTGTTTTCAGACAAGCAGTGGGATGCCGGCTACGGGCTTAATGGGCCTTAAATCTATTCCTGACTGTGTCAAAAGGATGAGCAAGACAGCTTCTCCTGCTGTTCAAAGGGCCCCGAGGCCACCTTTGACTGACTAGGAAAGTTGGTCATAAGCCAATCCATGATGCACCAACCAATCTAGAAAATAGATTCTGGGTGATTCAAGTTGATAAAACCTCTGTTTGAAATAAAGCTGGATCCTTGAGGAATATTAACCACAGAGTAGAGAGGGACCCTGCACAAACAGGGTCTTAAATACTGTCAAGACAGAAGAGCCAGGTGAGTTCTGCGTGGTGGGCATATGATGTCTGTCACCTGCAGCATCACCACTTTCTCAGTGGGGGGGTCTCAGTAAGATAAAGGTTGTAATAGCATTTGATTTTCAGAGGTAGAGGCAAACCAGGCTTCTGTGAAAAAGATAGCAAGCTCTGTATATGATCTCTATGTGCTGTCCATCCATTCATAACTATTCTTTGTGTTTAATGTTAAGTCTAGCTTGGCTTTAAGCTCTGGACCAGTTGAATGGAGACCTCCACTTTGTCAACAACCTGATAGAGTCTTAGTCTCAAAAAGGAGTTTTAAAAAAATCCTCTGCTCAAGACCTAGACTCACAGTATACATGTTTCCTAATAATCACTTCTGTAGCAAATTACCCTAAACCTACCTACACCCCCAACAGCACAAACTTATTACCTTACGGTTTCAGAGGATACAGAAGACTGCACTCCTGGAGGGTCGCTTCTTGTCATTTCCCTCTATTCGAGGACCATTGCCTTCTTTGGGTAGAGAACAGCTCCTCTGGGACCCCAGTCATTCTTTGCTGACTCTTGCCTCTTCTCTCAAAAACTCTTGGGATGAAATAAACCCCCAAGTCATTCACAGTAATCCTTCTGACTCAGAATCTTTCGGTTAGTGTTACCTGCAGAGTCCCTTTTGCCCTGTGAAGTAACACAACTTCTACAGACTCACTATTGAGATCTTTTAGTGAATGGGGATCCATTGTTCGATCTAAGAACAAGAGGAAAACAGAAAGCAGAGGTCAAAAATAAATCACAACCATCATCCCCACCACAGCCCCTTAAGCTGGGGGCTTAACAGGGGCTGTTGGCCAGTACTGTAAGAGTAAATCAGCAACTCTTATCTATTCTTTTTTCTTAATGGAAAATAATTTTATACAATATATTTTGATTATGGTTTCTTCTTTCCCAGCTCCTCTGAATCCCTCCCTACTTCCCCAGCAAACCAGATTGATCATCTTTCTTTGCTTTCTTACACACACACACACAGGTAGACTTCACTTGGAAATCATACATTTCTGTTCACTCCTCTGACCGTCTACAGCATACATCAGGCTGACTTCCAATCACTTGGAATTTTAAAACAGGTACAAGTTGCTTAAATGCACATAACAATTTTCTATTCCATTGTACTGTGAACATTGTAAGTTGTTTTCTGCGTTTAACTTCAGTACAGTGTAGTTTCCTTTATCCCTTCTCTCCAGTGTAATTGGAATTTGTTTCTTCCAGGCTGACCCAGATTTAAGAGTCCGCTCGGAAATTTAACAGTACGGGTTTGGGATTTGCTTTGCCAGTGACCATCATGCGCTCTTTGATTAGAAGCATGTAGCTCATTGAGTGATGACCATTTGCCTTGTGATCTAAATTTGGAGAGAAAAGAAAAAAATATGTCGAGAAAAGTATTTGAAAGTTCTAGACTTCTGCAGTTTTAAGACAGAAACCTGCACCATGAGAGCAAATGACCCCTTTTGTGGTAGTTGGCATTAGAAACTGGTCATTTGACTACTTAAAGGGGAGGTCTGGTCATTTGACTACTTAAAGGGGAGGTCTTGAGACAATGGTAGATGGCTGGTGACGTTTCCTGTAATGGTCACAAGTGGACAGCTTAGAGTTTGAAACCAGGTTATAAAATGACAGTTGGAGAGTAAACAGCTGGACCAGACACTTTCAAATGGGTGTGCTAAATCAAGCTCTAGTGGGAAGACACTCTGTTTCCTTTGCAGAAACTAGCACAAAAGTCAGGGAGTGAAGAAACTATTGTCTTCTAAGATGCTCCCTAGAAATCAAATCTTTCTAAGAAATGCAGTACTATTCTGAAATTCAGCATGTTGCTATTCTGACTTAGCTTAAATAATCATTTTAAATGTGTCATATCAGTACATTTGAGGAAGTTGCCTATATATAATTACACTAATTGCAAAAATTGAATGCATCGGAATGTTAATAATCTCATCGGGGCAATCAGTGCATAATTCACTTCGTTCCTTTTTTTTTTTTTTTTTTTTTTTTGACAGTTTGGTTTATTTTGCTCGTCACGAAACACAGACCTCTTAGTGATATGAATCTTCCTTTGTTTCTCTATTTCTTTCTTCTTGACATAAATAGTATCACTTTCTAAAAGTCCCATGAGCTGAACCAGTAGGGACACTTGACAGCTCCTGCTGGTGTGGGTAGGAATCTGAAAGTTCGAACCACCTTTATTTTTATTTTATTTTACACATTATTTTTTAACCCTTGACAGTTTTGTGCACATATACAGTGAAATATGGTCATATCTACCCTACCTTCCTCTTCCAGCTCTCTTTGCATATCTCCCAACATGCCCCCTACTAGCTTCATATCTTTTTTCTAAAGATTCATGTTATTTTGAATTTTGTGTATGTGTGTGCCTTTTGGTGGGCACATGCACCTGAGTGACAATGTTCACAGAGGCCAGCGAGAGCAGAGACCCCTAAAGCTAGAGTTGCAGGCGGCTCTGAGTCACCCAACATGGGTGCTAGGACCTAAGCTCAGGTCCTGTACAAAAGCAAGTGCTCTAAACCACTGATACATCTCTCTGTACTTTCTCCTCTTTTTTCTCTTTTGTTTAAAGATTGTTCATTTGTTGTTTGTGTTATTGATTTTGATAAGTCTAATTAGCACTGTCTGTATATGTGTGCGCATGGGGCCACCCACTGGAGCACAGGAGAATTACCAGTAGGGACTCTAAAAAAATGTTCTCCATTCACCAGAAGCAATCAACTGGTCCTCACTAAAGGATAGAGCCTGGAGCACACCTCTCCTGTCTATGCCAGAACTGGGGCTTAGTGCAAAGAAGCACAGCTGTGCAAATTCATGAAGGTGATAGCATGTCTTGGAGAGAGCATCCTTACACCCTTCTTATCCTCTAGCTCTTTTGTTCTTTATACCTACTCTTCCATTTCATTTTCTGAGCCATGGCAGAGGGCAGGGTAGTTAATACAAATATCCCATTTAGGGATGAACACTTAGTCTCTTCTTCACTTTTTGCTTTTTATCACTTTGAACAGCTATTCATCTCTGCATTAGCTGCTGCCCACTGCAGAAGGAGGCTTCTGTGACCCAGGCAGAGCAGTCCAGTTTATGGGTATTAACACAAATATTCTGAAGCCAGTTGGACAGCATGACCAAATAAATTACATACATTTTTTAGTTTCCCCAGCTAGGAACCTATGAACAATAATGGTGATCTGAAATGGTTTTATAGAAGCACCTAGCACAGTCCTGGGCACCTAGAAAATCCCCATAAAATAGCATTTGATTGAGAAGCTAATTTAGAAGTGATACAACAGGTCTCTTGGTTTTCAGTCAATGACATGCAGAAACATGTCCATGACATACACCCTGGTTCCTGGAAGCTCACTGATGCTACAGTAAAACTCTTACACCTTACAACCATGGTTTCCATTACTATGGAGACCATCTGCATTGATGAAGATAAGCTGATGCTGAGGTTGAAGAATCATCTCTAGCCTGCCCCATGTTGGCTACAGAGCCAACCGAAAAAGGCCATATAGCCACTGAATAACACAGACTCAACCCCTCCCTTCCCTGAAGGTGACCGGCCTGAAGCTCAAATTCAGCTCAAATTAAGGAGGAAACTTCCAGAGTCCTTCAAGCTAATGGGGAGCACTTTAGTGCCCTGTGAATAATGGTCAGAGTCCTTAACCTCCAGGATTCAATTCTCAAGATAATGATTCTTTAATCCTCACTCTATTTCTCAATATGAGGAGTCGTGCTCTCATGTGCTCACTTTGATCGACTCAGAGGCCAGCAGAGACATAGCCTTAAGCTGTGGCTTTCTAGGTGGAAGCCTTGGCTCACTCCTGAGAATCACATAGCCTGATGGAGTCGGCTCCACCCAGGCTGAAGACAGAGCTTTGCTTTCAAGGGATGACAGTCTCTGCTTTGTAAGAGACATGGTCCTTCCACCACTGAGTGTCTTGAAGATTATTTATATTCCCAAACATTGCATAGGTCTTAGAGCTCTAATCTAAGCTATTTATATGTCAGTATTTACTTAGAAATTAAAACTGCAACATTTTTATAATGTTGCTAATTCACCTAAAATAATTAAAATGTATAGCTACACACTTAGTAATATATTTCCATGAAAAATAACTAATTTTTCTTTTGAAAAAAAGATTTTTAAAAATCTTTTTATAAAACTATTATCTGAAAGACAGTTGGATTCTTGTATTTGACAAAAAAACATAGGTGAAAAAAGCCTTAAATAAAAGTATAGTTGAGAAAGGACTATCGATTATTGGTGCAGTTATGGAGAGTCTTTTCTAATAAATACTCAAAAAAATTAGTTGGCATATGCAAATTTAAACAAATTAGGTTTATGCTTTAATACATAATTGACAGCTGCTGTAGAGAATTAATTTTCGTTAAGAGGATAGCTACTAGTAGCTAATCAGCATCCAGTGTAAGCCCACACATTCAGACTATATTGGCAGCTTAAGTTGAACTCAATGGGTGTTTTAAAAGAGAGGGGATACAAAGTTGGGATGGAAGGATGGGGAGGTGGATCTTGGAAGAGTTACAAGATGGGGAAAATAAAACACAACATACAAAATTATAAGCTGAAAAAGAAGTCCACTGGGATAGCTTGCTTGTTGGTTGGCACTGGTACATTTTTTGTAGCCATATGCATTACTCTATGGAAATCATTATTTCCTTTAATAATGCAGAGATACCAACTGTTGACACAGTTCATTATAAATATTTTCAAATCACATTTGCTAGTATCAATAATTTAAACAGGGGATCTTTAAGTGTTGAGAAGCTGTCAAAGCTCACAGTGGCTGATAAATGTCTGCCAGAAGTCTGGCTTACACTTGAAATTCAAATTTCTTTATTAGCAGTAAATACTATCGCTTACATTGAAATTTTTATTTCTTGCTTTTTAGAAAAAACGTACCAGTTATCCAAACCACCTAGTCACAGGTTGTTTTTCTTTTCATTTAAAATGGCATTCCATCAGACAAGAGGCTAGTTTACTTGGCAACTCAATTGCATATAAATGTTTATCTTCAAGAAAAAAAAAAAACTTAGTGCTGATGTGCCGCTTTGTGCATCTCACCATTGCATTTATCGGGTTGAATGATATCATCTGAAAAGTTTTATTATTAGGTTCTTCTTCTTCTTCATGCAAGACACTGCAATGTGAAATGGCTGTTTTCCCGGAAAGTGACAATAAGTCTTACTGACACTTTTGCCTATCACTTTTCTCCACCATCAGTGCCAATATAAATACAATTAAAACACAAATACAATAAAATACAAAAAATAATATCTTTGAATTGTTATGTCCTTCCCGATTGCCTAAGGAATTCTGAGTCCCCTAATCTGCAGATTAAACTTTCACAACTACCATTATTAGTAATAATCATTAATGTTTGTCAGTATTATGTTTCAGGCATTACTTTGTACCATTATTTTAATTTTCATATATAAAGATAGACAGAGGACTTAACACATTGTAGAAATATAAATTTCTTCATATATAAAATTTTTAAATATTTTTGAGAGTTATGTGTGTAAGTACTGTATTTACACCGTTCTAACTCTCCCTTTCCTATCTCTAGTTCCTCCTATGTCCCTCCCTCTCAGATTCATGACCTCTTTATTATTATTGTTGTTGTCGATATTATTGTTATTGTTATTATTTACTTATATATACATATGTTTATGTGACTTCAACTTACTGAGTCAGTTTAGTGTTTGTTGTATATAATATGTCTAGAGCTGAGTACTTGGGACTGGAGATTCTATTGGGGGGTTGTCCTTAGAAGAAATTGACTCTCTCTTTCTCCCCATAACCTTTAATTACCTGTAACACTTCATCTAGTAGTAGAGCTTCATAAGCCTGCCCTTTTCCATGTGAGTTTGTCAACTGGTATTGTCATCATTCAGTTTAGGCAACCGCATTGCTAAGAGTTCATAGGTACCGCTTTCCTGTAATATAGGAATGATGGTATTTTCAGCAGATAGCATTGTCCTTTGGCTCTTACAGTCTTTCTGCCCCCTTCTGTTCTGTTTTCTAGGCTTTAGGTATAGCGTTTGTTTTGTAGCTATATCAGTTAGGGCTGGGCACCCCGCAGTCAGTGTTCTATGCATTTTGACCAGTGGTGGACTTCTGTGATAGTCTTCTTATGCTAGAAGTCCTCATCTTCTTTTAATAAAGGGTAAGAGCAACATTTCTCTGTAAAAATAAGGATGAGTATTTAGAATGTATTTGGAAATTATACTGTTTAGGAAAGTGGCAGTAGTAGGTTTTTCTCTAGGGTCCATGACCTCACTAGCATGAAAAATCGGCCTTGTTTATACTATCAGGCATGAATTACTTTCTTTTGACTGGGTTTTAAGTCCAATTATATGGCTGTGGGCTAACCCTAAAATCTAAGTGTCATCATTACACCCTGTGGAATATCTTGTCATGGTGGCCATTGTTGTGGATCAGGCTTTACCGCTGAGTAAGATTATTGATTGTTTTTCTCCCTGGACAAGCATGCATAGCACTTTCTAGAACTAAAAGAACCAGTCTTCAGGGAAGAGGCTTCCAGGTCAGTTCAACTTCATTTCTCCAATTTTCATGTCCAATAGGTATCTTCATCAATAGGGTCTGCCTTCAAGTTCTGAGCGGTAACCAGGGGCAACTGCACTAGCCTATGTATCTTAGGGAGTCTCCTGGACTCCCTGACCAACAACCCAAAGACATAACACTAGGTTGAGAGAATTCTACTATTTATTTGGTTTCAAACGTTCTATCGCAGAAGAAGTAACTTTGAGCTGATGAGTAAGTCTTCTTGATCGTTGCTTCTTCTGTATACCAAGGACTTTAATGCTGTGCATTATTTCAGTGGAGGATCTTACAGTGAGAACTAAGTGCATTCACACCATAGTGTGTGTTTTAAAGGAAGTAATATTTACAGGACTATAAAACTTGTATCAGCCAGCTCCAGAAAGCTCTGAATACCCAAGAAACAACTCACAGACCATGTGAAGCTCAAAAAGAAGAAAGGCCAGAAAGTGGAGGCCTCAGTTTTTCTTAGAAAACAAAATAAGTGTATAGCACCCTCTCAGAGTTGGGGACACGTAGACCTTGAATCATTAATAACTCAAGAGCTAAGAATGTAGCCTTGTGGCAATTCTTGGTATTTAAAAATCATTATGTTTAATCTTTACACACCAAGAAAACTTTGACTATTTTCATGTTACATTTTGTTTTACATGCACTTTATGCTTATGGTAACCAGTAAGATTTCAATGCATGTTATCAAACCTTTAAAAAACATCAAGTACTGACAAAAATATATTCATATAGTTTTATGCAAAAATGCTTTGAAAAATTGTACATTTATCTCTGTTTTTTAAAATAAGGTTGTTTAATTAAAAAAGAGAGATAATGCTGGCTGGAGAGAGGTAGGACACTTACAAAAAACTTATATCAGATGCAAGAGTTTTTGTATTTTTGTATTTTTGTATATTCCTTTCGTTCTTACTATCTTAACTAGAAGAAATAGGAACAGCTGTATTTGGGGAAAAAACTGTTTCTTTTTTATTTTAATTTCTAAAAAATATACAGTATATTTTTTATCATATTATTTCCTTTCCCTTAACTCTTTCTGGATCCTCCTCATCTCCCTTCCTACCCAGCCTCATTCACTTCCTATCCTGAAAACAACAAAAAGGCAAAAACTGAAAACCAAAACAGATAAACAACTGAAAGAAAGAAAATCAGTAAGACAAAAGAAAAAAAACCCACAACAACAAAAACCACACATACAAAAAGGATGAAGTCCATTTTATGCTGACCAACTACTCTGAGAACTGGGCCTGTCCTGGAGTGTGGTTGATATTTCAAGTGGCACTTCATTGGAGAAAACTAGTTTTTCCTTTTCCAGCAGGTATTAATTGCAAAAAGTTTTTCTGTTTATGGGTAGGACCTTGTGTCTACTTCCTTTTGCAGTGCTGGGGTCTTATCTGATTTGAACCTGTGTAGGTCTTATAAGTGTTATTATATCTCTGGGAGTTTCTGTGCTTCAGCCTGAAAGATTTTATTTTTGTTGAGTCGCCTATAATCTCTGGGTCTTATAACCTTTCTGCCTTCTCCTCCACATAGATTCCTAAGCCTTGAGTGGAAGGAGTTGATAAAAACAAAACAAACAAAAACATTCTATTTAAGGCTGAGTGTTTCAAAGTTTCTCACACTCCATTTTCTCTCTGTTAATTACCCACAGTTGCAAGAAGTTCTCCTGTGAGGGCTAAGCAAGGCTCTGACCTATGGGTATAGCAAAGTGTCGTTAGGAGTCACTTCATTGCTATGTTTCTTTAGCAGAATGAGAGTAAAGGTTTTCCCCTAGGCTCATGACCTATCTGGTCTCAGGTTCTTGGACACTTCAGCAGTATATGGTATGAGTTTTATCCCATAGAGTGGATTTCTTAAAATCCAATTTTAAGGAAATTGCTGACTACTCATATAACATTTATGCCACTATTGCCCCCAGGATATCTTGCAGACAAGTCTCAGGGTTTATATCTGAGTAATATTTATGGTTACTTTTCTCCTCTGGCAGTGTGCAAAACACCTACCAGTGCCATGAATGCTAGTCAGGAGGAAAACTCTACTTAGGCTCCAGCTTGATTTGTCCATTTTTGATTACATAAATACGTTGTGTCTTCAGCAATTGGGTCTCTCCATTGGATTATAGAGAGGAAATAACAGCCTTGGTAGTAGTCTGTGTTGTTGGGAAGAGGAGAGCCATATGGGAGTTCTGTTGCCAATGATTTAACAGGGAAATTGTTGGGAAAAACCCAAGACAGCCCATTAACAACTTGCCCCCCACAGAAGGTGCAGATGTCAATAGGTACTAGTCATAAGTCCCTACTAAACAAGACCTTTCTAAGTGTTTGATAACTTCATACATGAATACTTATCTACATCACACACTCTCTCCCTCCTCAAACTCTTCCTAGCCCTTCTCTCCAAAATTCATGGTCTCTAACTATTATTACTTTACACACACACATACCCTACTAAGTCCATTTATTGTTGCTTATATGTATATGTTGCACATATGTACATGTAAATGACCACTTAGGGTTTCTCTCTACAGGTACTGACCACCTACAGCTTTTCATCTAGGGAGGGAAAGTGTGGGATTTCCCTTGTCCGCACCGGCATACCACCTGGTATCATGCTTATGCTGGTCTCATACAGGCAACCATATCATTGAGATGTCATGGTTATATTTCCCCAGTTGTGCCTAGAGGACACTATTTAACAGCAGGCATCCTGAACTTCTGGCTCTTACAATCTTTCCACACCTCCTCTGTGGTGTTCCCTGATTCTTAGATGTAGGGTCAGCAAGATCTTTACAAGATATTTTAACTGTTTTTCTCTATATCTTCTCTCTAGTCTGTGTAATTTTTTTTTTGAGTTGTTTCAGTGTGTGTCTCCTGCCTGAACCTGAAACACCCACAGGGCTGATAGGCACAGCAGTAAGCTAAATTAGTCCTTTACATCTAGATCATTTAGAGCTTTGGTGACTAAGTTCTATTTTTATAGCCTATGGTAGAGCCAACAGTGTATGTGGAGCAGACATCTGCTATGTATAGTGATGTGGAGTAGAAAAGTTAACTATTGGAAACCACATAGACTACAGAAAGCAACCATCTGCAACCCTAATCCTTTCTCTGGTAGATTCAATAACCTCCATTGTTACCTTACCTTGAGTTTTATCATCTGGCCTGAATGAAGGATCTGATACCATCCAGACCTCCCAGAACTGCGGTGGCAGTGTGAAATTTGAACGTGATTTTGGTTTTCAAGCAGTGTTTCTCTCCCCCGTGTTGTGGAACCTTCTGGAATTGCTTATGTAATGGCGGGGTGAGAATCCCCTAACCAGCTGTTTCAACATGCTCATCTTTCACCTCTCAGATCAGCCTCTTGCCTCTTAATATATTTCCAAAACAAAGCCAAACAGCAGTCATCAGGGATGTGTGGTCTGTCCACTTCTAGGCCCTTAGCTGGTCTCACTTTGGCCGATTTCCCCTGTACTTGTGGAACTGGATACGAACTCCAATAAATCCTGAATCCAATGTCATAGTAGTTTCACCCTCTGTGCCTATGAAGGTAATTCATGCCACAGCACCAGCCCATTCCTGCAGTGGAGTCAGTACCGAGAAGCTATTTCCATGTCAGCTGTCCAGCCTTCAAACCTGAGAATGTCCTCTCAGCCCAATTCCATTCTTCTCCAAATATATGGAATGCCCACAGCGTCTAAATTATCTTTTATTCTTGACTCATTAGCTCTAGTTAGTCTCTACTAAAGGATGCCTCTGATACACTTAGAGACAGTAGCTATGATGATAAACATCAGGATGTCATTTGCTTTGCTCTAAAGGAGCACAGGACAGGGTTTTGCGCTCACACTATGCAGGACAGTCACTCTGTTCTCTGTCTCACTGTACTTGCAAATGACTCCATTGTAGCATTTATTGCCTTCTGTTATAAAATAACAATAAAATTTTATCACAAAATAAAAATGTAAAGAACTGGCTTATGAGCTCTCTGAAGGCAAGGACTGAGTCTTGCTCATTATTTGATTTTTAGTATGAATCTAAACATTATTCAAATGAGAATAGCATTTTTTAGTATAACTGAGATATTTTACTATGGTATAGGTGGCGTGTTTATGTCTTGATAATATTATCTACTTGTATACCTACATGACTCAACCTTAAAATAAGAAAACAATTAACCTGAACCAGCTGTTGGTATTTCTGTTAGTTGGAAAAGAGTGTCTACACTTCCTAACTTTCTGGACACTGGGCATTGATGGTTAGTGGTTTCTCCTATTCTCCTTCCAGCCACACTGAAGGAACTAGTCTCACAGACAATGATCCGCTGGGCCCAGGAGAACCAAATCCAGGATGCAGAGCTGGTGAGGATGATGTTTAACCTCCTCCGGAGACAGTATGACAGCATTGGAGAGTTGCTGCAGGCTCTGCGGAAGACCTACACCATCAGTCAGGCCTCTGTGGATGACACCATCAACCTGCTGGCTGCCCTGGGCCAGATTCGCTCCCTGCTTAGTGTCAGGATGGGTAGAGAAGAGGAGCTCCTCATGATCAACGGGCTAGGGTAGGCTCTCTGAGCAAGTGCAGCTCTCCTGATAAAATTCTCTCTTCTTCCTTGTGGTGGTACATCTTGTCACATGAACTACCTCTGTAACCTAAGATACCAGACTGCCTATTGTTCAAGCTGAATGAATATTGCCAACATAAATGAAGAGAATTCTTAGCAACCGTTATGAAAATAGCCTAAGTTGGGTCATGAAAGCAACCCTGAAGGAGATGGCAATATATTTAACCTGAGAGACAAATAATTTGAGCTTTGCTGCCTTTGACTTCTGAGATAGTCCCAGCTGACCCCTTTTTTCTAGTTCCAAACTGCAGAGTGATTTTGTTAGCTCTATGAAATGCCTTCACTTACAACAGTAACCTATGGGTGTGCCTCACAAACCATGTTGACAATCATGGCAACTTAGGGGCCAGGAGGATTCCCTTTTATTACAGAGCATACAGGAAAACGCATGTGCCAGAAAGGTTGCCTGGCCAACCCACCGTGTTATGTGATTAAAATCAAAAGCAACAGCTCTCTCATCATCCCTGAGCTGACAAACTACAGAAGCATCGCTAAGGACCAGGTTTGGATGATTCTCAAGAGAGAAAGGATATGTGTACGCATTCCCTAAATTAATTTGCAAGAAAGGAAAATTCTAATAGAAATTAAGAGGGAATAGACATAGGAAGGCCATGGGCTACAGAAATGGCCTCTCCCCCTCTAGCCTAGTTCCAGGCAAATGTTCCCTCTCTAGGGTTTTACTTTAGCTTCATTGTATGAATTTGTATTAAGTAGCTTAAAGGTATGGTGGTTGTTACATGTTCATGCCATTGCCCTTTGAAGTCTGCTATCCACAAACTTCCTACAAAATGCCTTTAAGAATGATCTGCAGACCTATCATTAAGAAACCGAGTGTAAAGAGAGAAGAAGTTCCGAGTACACGGAGAAAGAGAAAGCCAGTGATTTTGGCGGTCTTAGAATTTATCATAAGCAAAAGAAAGAATGGAGGGAGAATTGTTTAAATATCATTTTAAACAGCAGCACTTTCCTCTGTGTTCCATGACCTCGGACCTTTCTTATTTTTCCGCTTCTCACTTGAGTGTTACTTCATCCACATCCTGTTTCTGTCTTGTTCCTCAATTTTCATAGCAGAAAAGTAGCAAATGCTAATCTCTCTCTCTCTCTCTCTCTCTCTCTCTCTCTCTCTCTCTCTCTCTCTCTCTCTCTCTCTCTCTCTCTTTCTCTCTCTCTCTCTCTCTCTCTCTCTCTCTCTCTCTCTCTCTCCATTGTTTTCTTAGGGACATAATGAACAACAAGGTGTTTTACCAGCACCCCAACCTCATGAGAGTCCTCGGCATGCATGAGACAGTGATGGAAGTGATGGTGAATGTGTTGGGTACAGAGAAGTCACAGGTGATGCTCTACTTAGCCAGAAATTGACTCTTGGAGAGGGAGTACATAAGTTCATTTACTCTGCTATGTATTGTCTCTTTTCTCCCTTGGAATAGACAAAGATTTTTACAGTGCCAAAAGGGCCCAAAATGCACAGCATTGCTGCTAACATAGGGTACCACTGACATTCATACCAGCTTTCTAAGATCTTACTTAAACTGAATGGCTTCTTGTTGTTTTTGTATGTGTTTAGATGTGTAGTATACATACATATAAGGAAGCATGCCTACACGTATATTAATACACTTGTGTAAGTGTACCCACAAGTATACACACAAATACAGAGACCTGAAGTTGATATGAATTATGTTCCTAGATTGCTCTCCACTGTATTTACAGAGACAGGTGGTCTTTCACTGAACCCATATATAACAAACTCATATAGTCTTCCTAAACAGATTGTTCTGGGGATCCCATGTCCCTGCCTCTGAATAATGGGACTACAGATGGCCCACTATTCCCATGTTGCTTTTATGTGGGTGGTAGGGGCCAGAAGCTCAGTCCTTGCAGTAGTGCAGGATGTATTGTATCTATTAACTGACCTAGACTGCATGACTTCTAAGGGAAATATATGGAGTATCATTTCAAATGTTGCAGATTCTAGGATGCTACTGAAGCAGGAATTAATGGTGTCTCATTTCATTCTGTTGTTGTAGTAAAAACACTGACCAAAAACAACTTAGAGGAGGAAGGGGTTGATTGGTTTATACTCCCAGGTCATGATTAATCACTAAGAGAAGTCAGTTCAGAATTCTAGAGGCACAAACTATACAGGCTTTCTTTCTCACTCCCTTGATGTTTCATGCTGAGCTAACTTTCTTATACAGCCAAGGCCATTCTTCATCAATTAATAATGAAGGCAACCCTCCATAAACATGCTAGTAGACCAATTGGATCTAAACAGTTCTTCAACTGAAGTTTTCCTCACAGATGATTAGGCTAAGTCGGGTTGGCAAGTAAAGCTAAGAGGGACAAGTGACTTTCAATGCAGACTTCTAATACTGTCGGGCAGAAATATAAAGAAAAAACAGAAGCTATCTATCTATCTATCTATCTATCTATCTATCTATCTATCTAACTTTCTCTCAGAAAGTTAAATCTCTCCACAGATCTTCCTTAATAAGACATCTGGATACTTCAATGACTGTAGGTTTCAGAACTGTCCCTTAGAGCACCCCCCATGAGTCTAAAGGACGTAAAATTAAGGTCTTTCTAGGATTCTGATACTGTTAATTGAGCTTTGTAAGGTCCAGACTAATCTATCGCTTGCCAAAGAGATGTCAATCACATTGTTAGTCAGGGAAGGCAAGCAAATCAAGGGATGAAGGATAGCATCTCTATGCTAACCTGTGTGCATCAAGTGCCTTAGGCACCTATAGAAGGGCAGTGGTTGAGGGCACACACTTGGCGACATGTTCACAGAAACAAGGCATGTTGCCTTTCAGATGTTCTTAACTGCCGGGGGTGGGGACATGACCCAGAGGACTCCAGCTTTAGGGGACTAATGGATCTTAATTTCTATGATCCCCTACTCTGTTTCAGAGTCCTGCTCAGTTCAGCTGCAGACAATGGCAGAGTGGGGCGGGATCATACACTTTCACGGGACATAGAAGGAAACAGGTTATAGCTGATGATGCTTTCCTTTGAAGGGAAGATCTTGGAGAACTATAGCCAATTTCCAATATTTTCAGAAGCCTCATTCTTGGGCATTCTGTTCCTCCCACAAATGTCTTAGGGGGAAGAGGTGCAAGGAAAAACTTCATGTTCCAGACAGTTCATAGCTTGTGAGACTTCAACCCAAGATCCTTTTTTAACATCCCACTGTTCATGAAGGCCTCGTGACGGATTCACCTCGCTAATACTTCTGCTTCTGCCCACAGATCGCCTTCCCAAAGATGGTTGCTAGCTGCTGTCGCTTCCTTTGCTATTTCTGTCGAATTAGCCGGCAAAATCAGAAGGCCATGTTCGAGCATCTAAGTTACCTGCTGGAGAACAGTAGTGTGGGCCTAGGTGTGTGTGGCATGAATTAGATCTTCTACCTCTGGACAGGCAGTCAGTCCACTCTTCCTCCTGACTACCTAGGAGAAAAAGGGAAAGAATCCACATGAGGTGCAAAACCAGAGCTGGCCTGTTCTATAAACAAATGTGTGAAAGCAGTCCGTGCTCTTCCCTGTCTGCATGGGTGCTGCTAGCCAGCTGCATTGGCGCCTGAGTCAGTCTCCCCTGCCAGGTCCAGTGGCCTGTGCTTTATAAAATGCTGTCTGGAACTGAGGATGTAATCTAAGGGCAACATCTCTCCCAGCCCGCTCAGCTGATCAGTGAGCAGAGCTCTTAAGACGGAGGTCATGTATCCAATCCTTTCTTGGCAAGCTTGCTGCAGGATTCATTCCTGGCCCACCAGCAAATTCTGCCCTTAGCAGCATCGCAGACTGGCCAAGAACAGCTATGGAAAAACAACATGATAAAGGCTGTGGATAAACAGTAGCTCATTATCACTGTGAGAAAAGCAACTCACTTTGTCGCCTGACTCAACCGTGTTGGATATAAACCAAGTGAATTTGTGGAGTGCACAAACACATACCCTTGAAATCTGAAATGTTACTTTTGTTGTTGTTGTTGTTTTGTTTATCAAATGCAACCTCAGGCTATCTAAATTCTTCTCCTCCTCCGCTTCCTCCTCCCCCTTCTTGAAAAATGTCATTTCAAGATTTTTTTTTAATAATTATAGTCTAGGAGCTATTTTCCAAGTCGTTTGAGCCCAGACAATGAGGGAGCCTCTGAGTCTTTTGAGTGATCACCAAATGGAGACCCCCAAGAAGTTTTGTTTTCCAGAGGTACTCAAAACTATGTAGTCCCAACCCATTCTATAGAGTGGTTTCCTGTTAATTAGTATACTCAACCTTATTGAGTATGAGAATAGGATAACTAATAGGGATTTTTTTCTAAAGCCAAAGCCCTCTGAGAACAGCAACATGGGCCAGGTTTCAGTGTATTTGCTGCCCTCTTGTGTCCATGTTTGTGCACTGTAGTCTCAAATCAGACCCACTTTCTTTTTCCTCCATCCTTAGCGTCCCCATCGATGAGAGGGTCCACCCCACTGGATGTGGCAGCCTCCTCTGTGATGGACAATAATGAATTAGCACTGGGCTTAGAAGAACCGGATCTTGAGAAGGTAACTAGTTGTTGGGGAAACAACATGTTCTTTTTCTCCTAACGTAATTGCTGCCCCACAGGAAAAACATGCCAATGCCTAGGTTTGCATGCAGATCTATTTCATACTGGTGAAAATGTGGTATAATATGAGAGCCTGGCATGACTGGAGTCATACTACATGATCCTATATGAGCAAAGATGGTACCACCTTGGCCATACATGGTCATGTATGAGCAAAGGTAACCAGGTTCTTGGACAAGAGGGTGTGGGCATTTGTGTTCCTCAGGGGTGAAGGCCCATTCCACTTGTGTACATGGAACATCACTGGATGCCCATATCTAGGACAGTCAGAAAGCCAAGAGTGACAGAAGCACAAGAGTACACAGGAGTGTGGTGAGACAGGTAGCCAGAAACTGGACCTGTTATAATAGAACTTCACTCATGTGACCCTTAGAATAAGTTTTATCATTATTGTTATAATTACTATTGTTGTTGTTGTTGTTGTTCAGAAGTTATGGGAAGGAAATGGAGGGGTGGGGATTATGTCACATCCTCAGTGATACACGGTAACTAAGTCAGAGGTTAGCTCAAGAGCCCCTGCTTGTTCTAATTATATTGCAGTATCTCCCTGGAGAACCATGAGTAATAGAAAACACGAAGGCTCCCAGCAAGGGAGCAACACTGTATGTTGTGTGACTAGAAGGCTTCAGTAAGGAAATTAACGAGCTAGAAACATTACCTTCAGTAATCCAAGCATGGTTGGGTGCTGACTTCAGTTAATATTGACCCAGCAGATGTGAGAAGTGTTTGGACCCTGAAGACCTAGGAAAGACAAATAGCAACCATTATCCAAATATTGGATTGACTCTCTTACTGACAAACCCAACCCACAGCTTACAGGTCACTTGCAGCCAAAGAAGGATGCAAATGCAGTCCGACACAACATGTTGTAAATTTACACTATGAGGACATTTTGTTTTGCATGTTTGTAAATTCATTGCATAGATCTTGAGGATATACTTTGTAAATAATGATGTCCTGTTATGATGTAAAATTGTTAGACACCACTGTAAGTACAAGGTGTGGCACAGAGGTGTTTTGGGGTTCACAAGTGTAAATGTCAACTGGAGATCTGGCTATATGGTACTTACAGCTCAAGAAGGTTTTCTGAGCTGCAGACAGATCACGGAGGGAGAACCAAGTTCTCTGGGTAGGTGAGATCCTTACAGAAATGTGTAAGAACCCTAAAGGTCACTACCACTTAAGGGAGTCACAGAAGAAAAACATCATCAACTAAACCACAGGAAGAACATCCAAAGAGGGATGAGGAGACCTTAGGAAATATATCTGAGAAAAAGTTTAAAAGTTTAAAAGCTGATGTAAAAGTTTATTTTTAAAATATTTTGTCTTCTGTTCCTACCCAATAGTATAAGGAGGCTTAAAGAACTTGGATTGAGAAGGCAGGGGGCAGGGGATTGGCATCTTATGATAAAACCATCTTGGCAACCATGCTTCATCTATTTAAAGTGCCACACAGATAGGTGGACAGTGTTACCACTCACAAAGACCCTCCTGCCACAGCCATGGCGGAGAATTGTCGGCTTGTAGATCCATGTCTGTTAAGATGAGATGTCAATTACCCAGTAATAATTTATTGATGTCCTGTGTTATGACAGTTTCAGGCGTATTTAACTAAGAATGGGTAAGACCCTATCATGAATCAGAGTGCATGCCTGCATGTACACCACTTAATTCTAACTGGGCACGTTTACTTTGTGCTGTAAGGGTACAGTCATCTTCTGGGGCCTCTGACAAATGGCCCCAGACAAGGTGACTTAGACACCAGAAGTCAATTTTCTCAGTTCTGTAACCTGGAAAGCCAAGACCACGTGTTAGAAGACTTAATTTCTTCTGAGGCCTCTTTCCTTGGTTTACAGATGGCTGCCCTTTTGATGTGTCCTACAGGGCCTGTCTTTTGCATAAGCACTCTGCTTCAGCTTTGTACAACTGTTTCTCCTTCTGATAAGGACACCACCCTGGAAGCCCCCTTTCTACTTGGCATCTTCACAGCTCTTATCTCTAATGATAACATTCTGATTTATTGGAGCTTAAAGTTTCAGGGTATAAATTTAGGGTGATATAATTCAGCAGAGGATATCTCTGAGTCGTTTATTTTATTCTGTTCTTTGCAACACCCGGGAGATATTTTAAGTGATAATATTTTAGAAGAGGACAAAAATATAAGCAAAAACATTTTAATTATCTGTCAATTCAGTAAGCATTGCTATTGGGACTAATTAAACCCTAATACATTATTAGTAAAGAAAAGCTAAAGTCAGGGAAAAGATCTTTATTATTTTCCAGTAGATGTGGCTTCTGTCTGGACAGATGAAGAGGTACTAAAGAACTTCCGTTCCTTCTGACTAGCCACAGCATGCTGAGATTATAGGCATATACTACCACAGACTTGTCAATTTCCTCTTACTGAAGTTGGAGAACCCTGGAAACTGACAATTTATTCTCATAGTCATAATCTTTTTGATTACTTGCAAAGAAATATGGACTGCAGGTTTCGGTTCTAAATCTATTCAATTATTTTCCTCAAAAAAGTGGATGCTCTGTGCTGCACCTAGACCCTTGGATTATCCCCTTTTCTAAAAAAATGGGGGGTGCTTAAGACTAGTTTTTAAGTTTATAATTATTGGCCAAGGCAAATATTTGGGTTCTCTCTATATTCTAGAGATAAGAAGTTTCCAGTTCTTAGAAATTCAGCGCTCACAGTTGTCTTAGAGAAATTTTAGCATATCTTTTGGCTTTAAATGCATTGAGTTTTTCTATTTTTTGTTGTGATAAAATTTTATTCTCCTAAGAACAACAATATCAACCAATCAGACCCTCCCCAGATCTTCCAGGGACTAAACCACCAATCAAAGAGTACACACAGAGGGACCCATGGCTCTAGCCACATATGTGGCAGAGGATAGCATTGTCTGGCATCAACGGGAAGGGAGACCCATGGTCCTGTGGGGGCTCAATGCCCCAGTGTAGGGGAATGCCAGGGTAGGGAGGCTAGATGGGGTAGATGGGGGAGCACCCTCATATATGCACAGGGGAGCAGGGGATAAGGGGTTTGCAGAGGGGAGGCCAGGAAGGGAGATAACATTTGAAATGTAAATAAATAAAATAACTAATAATAAAAGAAAAATTAATCCATACCAAAAAACAGTTTGCTCTCCTGTTTTCAAGTATACAGTTCAGACTCATGGAAGCCTTTTATAAGGTTATGTGACCAGCATCACATTAGCTTCCATAGCTTCTTCCATTTCATCAAACTAAACCCTGGCCATGTCACAGTAACTCCCCAGACCTCCCTCCCTAGAGCCCCTGCCGGCTGCCATTTTTTTCTATCTGTATATGTGATTTTTACTGCCCTTGTGATGTGAGTTAAAGCTACACAGTATTTGCTTTGCATGGTTCATTTAACTCACTTAACGAATCTACAAGGGTCACCCATTACATGGACCTAGTCTATAAGAAGCCCCTTCTTTCTTACCCAGATATTCATGGAGTGATCCTTAGTTTGTTTCTATATTTTACAAGTTAGGAACAATGCCGCTCTGAATTTGGATTGTACAACTGTCTGTCAGGGTGATCTGTAATTTTTGTATATAGAGCCAGGGATGAGTTTTATAGACCATATATCAAAATTCTATTTTTTTAATTATTTTTTAAGAAACAGCTATCCTATTTTCCATAGTGCCTAGTTTCAATTCTTTTTACTGGAGCTTTCTCAATGGGATCCACGTTTCCCCGACTGAAATTTGTGCTCTTCTTATTTTGTGTCTATTTGTCTTTTTCAGTGTAGCTGTCATCCTGCTGAGTGTACACGGACACTCACTTTTGTACTGTTCTTGGCAGGTCGTAACCTACTTGGCAGGTTGTGGCCTTCAGAGCTGCCCCATGCTTCTGGCCAAAGGCTACCCTGATGTTGGCTGGAACCCCATCGAAGGAGAGCGTTACCTGTCCTTCCTGAGGTTTGCCGTCTTCGTGAACAGTGAGTCCCATTTGCTCCACACCTCTCAGACCCAGGATAGAATAATTGTGGCTATGTGCAGGAAAAGAACACTCCTCTACTGCCCCCTATCTTTCAATATAACAGATTCTAAATGTGGTTGGCAACTGGCAAGAAAAAACAGGCCAGATAAGCATCAAGGGGAAAAACTAGTGACAGATCCAGCAAGAAGCTCACTGCATGCATGGGCTTGGACTTGCCTTCTCTCTGTACTTCTCTGCCTCTAGTCTCGTTTTACTGAGTTACTAAGCATGCACCTCCTGGATTTTAGACTAGTCTATAAGTGGGTGGGAAGATGGATGAAGAAGGTGGATGGAAAGTTCAAAAATAAATGAATAGCTATTAAAGGTAACTCAATCCCAAGAGGCAATTGCCACCACTGCCTTAAATATTATTACTCTCAGCACAGGTCATCTTGTATTTGCAATGAATTCCAATCTTACCAAAATACTTTCATCACACAAGAATGATGAACCAACAGTATAAAGCAAGTGGACTAGTTTCTTGAAAAGTACATTGTGAGCCAAGATTTTGTTACAACCACAATTCACTTATAATTGCACTACAGCTCTATCTCTGTTGTAGCCACTAGACCCAAGCTTCTCCCCCCCCCTCAGCCTTTCCAGACTGCTTTCTTCTCTAAAGGCCAGTTTTGGTATATTGCCAAATAATCTGTTTCACTTCTTGTCCAAGTAATCATAGTTCAGAATTAGCACAGGATTAGTATATCAGGGTAGAATGAAAGATTGAGAAAGAAAGGAGAGATAAAAGTAAATGGGGAAAGGTATTAAGAATCCAGAGTTTGAGACTGGAGATTTCTCAGTGGTTAAGGGCACTGGTTACTCTTCCAGAGAACTGGGATTTGGTTCTTAACACCTACATGGCAGCTCCAGTCTTCAGGTATCTAACTTTCTCTTCTGGCCTCTGTGGCCACCAGGCATACTTGAGGTATGGAGACACACATGCAGACCAAACATCTATGCACATAAAATAAATAACTAATTGTGTTAAGAATTAAGGACTGGAGAGATTGCTCATCTATAAAGAGTGATACTGGATTTATAGGGAACTAGAGGTCAGTCCCCATCAGACTGCCCATGGCCACCTATAACTCTAGCTCCAGGGGATTTGACACTCTCTTTTGGCCTCAAAGGGCATACACACACACATACACACTTGTATGTGTGTGTGTACATGTAAAAAGAAAATGAACATTTTAAATTATTTTAACTACACAGATTGCATGGCAGAAAAACTGGATGCAAGCAGGTTGAATTTTTTCATCTCATCTGCCTTCATAGTCAAGACTAAGAATTTTTAGTGTACCTGTCCGTTTGAAGGTGTCCACTGGTCATGATCCTATGTAGATTACATGAATTCCAACACTTACTTTTGATGGTTAGGTACAACCATAATGAACTAAGCTCTGGACCAAAATGTACTGTTGCAGTAAATATTAAAAAAATTTTTTTAATTGGTTTATCTCTCTACCAGCCCTGAGGTCTCACTCTTCAGGCCTGACCCTAATATGGAGCTACACGCAGGTCTGGAGCCTGGTCCAAGCAACCAGGGCCCAACTCATCCACACAACTCCCTTCCCTTGGCGATTTACTACCACCTGTTCTCCACCTCTGTCCTGGGGTATTTCTGTACCCCAAAATCCCACACAAACACAACTCTGCAGCCAGATAGCTTTTTATACAGGCCTATATGTTCAACTCTCAATCCATAAACTCTCTACACAACAAGATTACATCAAATAGACAAAGATACAAACTGCCCTTTATATAAGATGCTAGACCTATAAAATCCTTAATGTTCATAGCTATTTAACGCCAATTAATATTATCTGAGTCTAACTGGTCCTTGGGAAACTCCATGTTGTCACAACAACCTTCACCCTCTGTCCTCTGACCTCCTCAGAGCTCGAAGCCCTCTCTACTTCCCTCGCCCCACCCAGTCACTGGCGTTTTCTTTATTTTACTAATTAAAATGGGAAGGTTCAGTTGGAGTCCTATGACTCAGCAGTCCTTCTTGGGGAAGTGGAATTAACAATAAAATACAACAGCTTCACCATCTCTACACTGTCTCTTTTATCTTCATGCTGCTTATATCTTTAACTTGGCCTCTTCAGTACATTTTCATAGTATCACAAGTTCTAGCAGATTGCACATACTTATAGGCTCTAATACTTGTGATATTTCTAGAAGTACTATATTTGTTTGGGACAATGAAAACCAGTTTCTACTTTTAAAGTAATTCAGAGTGTTTTAAAAGGAGTATATGTACACAGAGATCACTATTTAAAAAAATACTGTAAATGGAATAAAGATAGGGAGTATTCAAGAACGTAAAGAAGATAAACATGTCCCTTTGAGATGACCGGAGAGGAGTGAAGGAGGCAGTGTTAGAGATGAACCTAAAGTGTCAAGTTTCTAGAAATGGGGGCAGGAGAGGTTAGCCAGTGAGAAGGTAGCATATACATGCTCTAGAAGCTAAAGCATCTGTTCTTAGTAAATCTGATGCTCCAGAAGGTGGCTCTGTGTGAATGACAGTAGTAGATGAGGTTTGAAAGGTAGGTAAGTGGCTACAATAGGGAGAGCATAAATGCCAGGCTGAACTGTTTAGCATTAGCCCTTTGTGTAAAGAACTGGGAAACCTTTTTAATGGAAGACAGAATGGCAGGTACTACTGACAGATTCTGTCCTCCGGTTAAATTGAATTATAATGGCGAGATAGATGGGATTCAATACATTTGAACAAGATGTTAAAGAAAGAATTGCTTGTGCTGGTGGTAGTGGTGGTGTGATGATGGATGGATGGATGAATATGAGTGTGTTAAAAAACAAATACTAAGCTGAAATTCTTAGCTGAGAGATTTGAAGGTAGAGAGAAAAAAATTGGGATAAAAGAAAAAGGAAAATGGCTTCGCCTGAACCACAGTAAGCTTATTTTAGATAAAAAAAAAAAAATACTGACATTACTGTGTGCAATACTCAGAGATGTCCCTAATTTGATTATTAGGATAAGAGATCAATGAACAAGTGGAAATGACATTTATCTTTAGACCATTTGTAACTGTAATAGTTTAGATTTTTCTCAGGTGATTGTACAAAGACAGCTATATGGGGATTTTTTTTTCAAGTAATAGTTTTAAGTACCTATAAGACAAAGAGTGTCTCAGTCATATTTATATGGAAGCCTTCTGGATAGAATATAGATTTATCTAGAGTTCAAAATCAGCTTTATCATTTTCTTTCTATGTAAATTTAAACAAGTTAATGAAACCTTCCAAGCTTGGCCTTTTAAGTATATAAGGTGGGAAAAACAATAGCATGTATCTCAGAGTTGTTTTTATGGTATGACTGAAATAAGCCACAGAAAACTTGATTATCACAGAGTTACGAAATATAGTAAGGTCTACAGCTGTGTTATTTACCATTGTTTATCATGATCTCTGCAATCTTTGTAGCATTTGAAATTGGATAAATAATAGATTTTTTGAGACTCCAAGGCACCATGTAAATCCTTAAGATACAAGGGTATTTACAAAAACAAAACACTGTGGTTACTTTCCTGGCATCTGTTGAATAAAGAGATCCTCTGATTATTAGTGAAAGAGTAAGGTGATATAAAGGCATGGCGTATGATATGAGTGTTCATGGTGTGTTCATGAATGATGGAGGATGGTGATAGATGATATGTAGATGATGAAGCTGTTCATAGTAAGTCTTAGTGAATTATGGGTAAAGGAGTTCTTTATCGATGACAATGAATGATGAAGGTAGGGGATTTGGAGAGTATGAAGGGTTCATAGTGGTTGACAGTAAATAATGGTAGATGGTACAGGAGAGTCATGCTGGGTGGTGATGTGAAATGATGGTGATGAACGGTTGAAGAGCTTAAGGTAAGTGATAGTGAGTAATAATGGTTGATGATTTTGGATGATGGGATATTCATAATACATTACATAATAGTCAAGATGGTAAACAATGATAAAGGTGTTCAGGGCAGATGACATCAAGAATAGTGACAATGGATACTGTTTATCAGGATGATCATGATAGACCTTGGAGGACTATAATTGCATTATGACAAGCCTATGGGAAATATTCTGATAGTAGAAGATGATATACATGGTAGCAGATAGAAGAGATTTTAGATTAGGTTCCGTCGTCAAATGAGAATAGGGTTCTTTTAACTGGTGGTAATAGTGAGGCTGGAATATTGTCACTGCCATAGTAGGTCTTTACAGGTTGTGAATTTTCAAGGTTGGTGATGACAGACATGGCTAAAGATAGTGATTAATAATAGTGTGGATGGTATTAATAGGGAGGCTGATAAAAGCTAGTAATTACTGAACATTTACCACATGCCAAACTGTTCAATATACTTTTATATACATTGACTATTAGATTATACAATAATCCAGTGATACAGTATCCTAGTCTATTCAGGCAATTACAACTAAATATTACTGACTAGCTACGTGTTATGGAGTGGCATTATTAGAAAGTATGACCCTGTTGGAGTAGATGTGGCCTTGTTAGAATTGGTGTGTCACTGTAGGTGTGGTCTTTAAGACCTTCATCCTAGCTGCCTGGAAGCCAGTATTCTGCTAGCAGCCTTCAGATGAAGATGTAGAACTCTCCATTCCTCCTGTACCATGCCTGCCTGGATGCTGCCATGTACCCACCTTGATGATAATGGACTGAATCTCTGAAACTGTAAGGGAACCCCAATTAAATGTTGTCCTTGTAAGAGTTGCCGTGGTCATGGTATCTATTCATACCAGTAAAACCCTAACTAAGACATTAGGTTATAAACAACATATATTTCTTTCTAAAAGATTATAGAGTAGGAAGCCCAAGGTCATAGTACCAGCATATTGATTGTATAGTGTAAAAGGATTTTAATAAACTATTATTTGTTGATATGAACCATCTAGCCCCTCAACAATCAAGGCAGATTCCTATGGATTTATTTAATCAACTGAGCACAATTACTAGGGCCTTACCCCTAATCTATTTTTTTCTAGTGCTAAACTGTCTAAACCCAGCTTCACTACCCAAGTACTTTCAGTTGGAGTCTTCCCAGTTATTTCTACTCTCTCAACCTTAGGGGGGCATTTCACTCAGGCACAGTCTTCTGGTCCATCATGTAAAATGGAGACCTTCTTCCTCTCCATCTTTTTTCTTCTTCTTTCGCCCTACTTCTTTCTCCATGTGGTCCCCACCTGCGACCCCCAGTCTGCTAACTGAAGCCTCGCCTAACCTGAAGTCTCCCCAGTGGCTGTAGCCATTTTTAATTTAACCAGTAGCTTTAAATTGGGAAGCAAAGTTTCCATAACATCACTTGGTATAAATGAGGATCCGCTCTTTGGGGGCAACCAGGTCTTGTAGCATTTGAATACATAGCAGCACCAGACCAGCTCCCAACATTTCCCCCTTTTTGTCTAGATAAAAGGCTCTTCCTCTTACACTAATAAATGGCATCCACTAAGAAAACTTATGAAACATTTGTGAAAACTATTAGGTAAGATTTACATTCACAAAATCCAGTTCATCTATACTTGGTAACTTTGTATATTCTATTATCTACCCTATCTTGGTGAGTTCAAAGTTTTGTACCTAAATCATTTTCTATTAAAACTTGTATTACTAACCTAAAACATTTTCTTAGACCTAAAAACATCCTCTTAGATCCTAGACGACTTAGGTTTAATTGTGAGACTATAACTCTCCAGCCTTTAACCCCATCAGAGATAATAAGGAATAAATATTACATGAGTATGTAGGAAGTGCAGGCAAGCAGATTTCAAAATTATAGTAAGAAAAGACAAAGCTGGATGCCTGAACAGTCTCCCAGAATTTTTCTAAAATGTTGGAACATCTGTCTTTAACCTTCTGGCCCAGTACATTTGACAGACCTATATTTGTTATGCTTCAATTATAAAGGACTCCTTACCCTGTCTTGGTAGAGCTCAGAAGTCAGCTTTTCTGTATCATGTTTGTCCATTTTAGATATTTTGTCTACAGCTGAAGCAAGGGCAGTTTTCTGCCAAGTGGCAGCTTGCCACACTTGGAGCAAACTCCATATGGAGGTTTTCTGATGCTTAGTATCTTCTTTGAAGTAGACTGGGGATACTGCCAGGACCAGACCTGTCTTATTACCAAAAAAGTCACTTAATAATAAAAACAACTTTAAGTACCATATTCTGTAAATGTCTGAGGATTTTGAAAACCTTCTATCTGTTCATAGAATATCTGAATAGGCAAACTTTGTTTGATTTTTAATTATTTACTATTTAGGTAGTGTTAGATATTAGTCTAATATCTAACATGACCATGACTGTCTGACTATTAACTTGCATTTTTTTAATTATCCTAAACAGTTTGTGATAGCAGCTTTAAAGAGGTTTAAAGATTCTTACATTATTAAGAATCATCTAGGCACAATGTCTCAATACATGTTGAAAACAATGTATACATAGTATGTTTTAACAAAAACAACCTCACATTTTTGTATCAACATACCAAGATCTATATCAGTGTGCAAAATATAACCTCAGTATGTATCACTATATAAATATCTATACCAATGTAAGATTATAGGCTACAAAATGTTCTTTGGTTCTCAACCCTTCTCCCCCTAAAGTATAGTGCTGTTTACTCAGTATAATAATAAATAGCATAGCTGAGTTCCAGGAACTTAGTTATAAAAATGCTACTCCTACTTGTAAAGGCCACACTGATAAGCTAATCGTTCCCAAAGGTCCCACCCTTAAACACTATCACACTAAGAATTAGGAATCAAGTTATGGATTTGGCAGCATACATGCATTTGCACCATAGCTGTAGGTACAGATGCCTTCATACGTGTACTGGCTGGTTTTGTGTCAACTTGGCACAGCTGGAGTTATCACAGAGAAAGGAGCCTCAGTTGAGGAAATGCCTCCATGAGATCCAGCTGTAAGGCATTTTCTCAACTAGTGATCAAGGGGGGAGGGCCCAGCCAATTGTGGGTGGTGCCATCCCTGGGCTGGTTGACCTGGGTTCTATAAGAAAGCAGGCTGAGCAAGGCATGGGAAGCAAGCCAGTAAGTGACATCCCTCCATGGCCTCTGCATCAGCTCCTGCTTTCTGACCTGCTTGAGTTCCAGTCCTGACTTTCTCTGGTGATGAGCAGCGATATGAAAATGTAAGTTGAATAAACCTCTTACTCCCCAACTTGCTTCTTGGTCATGATGTTTGTGCAGGAATAGAAACCCTGACTAAGACAATGATCTTGAAAATAAGCCCTGAAAGCTTAAAGAGATTAAATGTTTTGCCTCAAAGTTATATCGGTAGAAGGACATGGAAACATGAGTAAGAATAGACCAGAGGCCAGCTTCCTGATAATCAAAATAAATGACCTTTTCTCCTTTCGGTTTGTCAGAAACTGTGGCATAACTAGATGTGGCATAATTCTGGTACCCAGGGGGCTGAGACAGGGGGATTTCAAGTGTAAGGCTATTCTGAGTGACACAGTCTCTTGGAATAAGGATAGAGGAAAGAATGGAAGGGAAGAAGGAAGAATAATTATATTGTTTAATTATATTTTTAAAAATGTTTTAAACCCTTTGATATCAAAATGATATAATTGAAGAACTCTAATATTATTTTAGTGGAATAGCTTAATATTTGATATTACTTTCCTAAATAGGATTTCAGTATAAAATAATTTCTTAAGCAGATTCTTTTCTCTACTGCATTTTACTGTCTTTTGATCGCCTGTGTACAAGTCTTGGGTTGTGTTTCATTCTACGAGAAATGAAGCTTCTGAAATGAAATTCTGAAAATGGCAAACTCTGTATCCAGACACAGGATATGCCTGTTTGTCCATGACAAGTTACTTCCTTGTGTTGGAACTAAGAAGGAGATGATCTCATACCAGGTCACAAAAGGGAAAGCTATTGTGAGATTTGTGTTTAAGCCACCTCTTGGTTGACTTATAGATATTCTTGTGGAAAAATAGAGTTATTTCCTAGTTCTTAGAAGAAGCTGCTGCCCCAGGCTGAGATACTGTCAGCAGCCGTAATACACATATCTGTCATGTGACATGTGAAGACCATGTGCATGGCTGTAAGAAGTAATGAAATGTGTGCTAGAAGTTGTGTGTCTTTCAACTCAAAGCAGAAAATAGCGCAGTTGTGATTAGAAGTGTTAAAAAGGTATCTGGAATCATTGCTAAAGGTTCTGTAACCTGCCACACCTACCAATGTAGTGACATGCCTATTTGTGGCTATGCCAAGAAAGATAGTATTTGCTAAAATTTGATGACATCGGTGTAAGAAGAGAAGAAGACAGTGCTAAATAACATCTTGAAGGAACAGCTGTATCTCTTTTAATTTCTTAATTTTTGTGGTCACATAATTATATCATGTCCCCTTAAAGGTTTATAAAGAGATGATGCTGTTGGACCCTGCATACACCTACTAGGGTTAATAGTACAAAATGGAATCTTAGCTTTAATGCTCATACAAAGTATAGGTGCTTGGGAGTCATTCTGTACATTCTGTCTGTACATTCATGGAGTCAGAAAGTATTTGTTAACTTTTCTCGTGACCAGGACTAAAAACCCTCAGGGGTGGTGAGAACAAAAATGTATAATACATGGTGTTTGTTCTGAAATTTACAATATAATTGAAAAGATCCAACAAAGTCTCAAAAATATTACCAACAATAAAGGACTATTGTAGAAGAGTAAATGTAAACAATATCATTATGTACCCAGTAAATCCTACCAACTAGAATGGTAAGAGATGGTCCATTGTTCCTAGGTCAGTAACTGGAAGTTATTAGGGTCTATGATAGTTTGAATCAATGAGATAATCACTAACCCTCTCTGGCTTGCTTGTCTTATCACAGTAGTTTATAAACAGATGCCTAGCTTCTCCTCAGAACAGGAGGAAAAGTAATGTCTTCAGTGTCTGTGATGATTTTGTTTGGACAGATCTTCTGGAATGATCTCAAAAGTGGCATTTACTGAGAAGCATGTTTTGAATCTTAGCACCCTTGCCTTGTGATACTTTGTTAACTAAACAAGGTACCTATAGACTCTTAATGAACACCATGAGTTCTCTCACTCCTAGGGGAGTCTTTTTCCCCCCTAGGACTAGTTGAAATCTGAGAATATTTACAACTTGGTTGTTGCAAACAGAAGCTGACAATGGTCTAATAATACAGTGGCAGGCAGGAATTTTCCCTGAAATCATTTCAAGCTTCTCCTTTGAGTGAAATCTACTTCTTTATTCAAGAACTCTTAGTAGGGCAGTAGTGGTACATGCTTTGAATTCCAGGAATGGGGACTTTAGTTACAGGGGTCACAGAGGCAGGCTGATTGCTGCAAGTTCAAGGATAGCCAGGTCTACAAAGCTAATTCTAGAACAGCCAGAGCTGTATAAAGAAACCCTGTCTTGAAAACGCTCTTGTCGATGAGGGCGTAACTCAGAGTAGAATACTTGCCTAACATGCATAGGCCCTGGGTTCAATTCTAAACACTTAAAAAATAAACAATAACTATCTTTGATTGCTTATTATATGTCAAACATTAGCAAAACTGTAAGCACACAGGATTAGATAATTCACACATAGTACTCTGTTCTCATAAAATGTGCAGGTTAGTGAGAAAAGCAGATACAAGAACAGGTCCGGTGTTTGAGATGACCACATTTCTAGGGCTCTCATGTTTTAAGATACTCCTGAAGAATTCCATAAAGTCCCCCAAGTCAAGAATTTATGACAAGAGAATGGGAAGAAAGAAAACATTGTAGGCAAACAAACTTAATAACAGAACTGTAGTTGAAACACAGAGAGTGAGAAGAGGTAATGGGCTGAAGATGAGATCAGTGAGATTCTATTAATTGTCCCTGGAGTCTGACACTTGTAATGACATAAAATGGAGAGAATCATTTCCATTTCTATCTAACTGCTCAGACCTGTTAGAAGGAAAGTCATGGCATTATCAATGCTGATTTGAGAACCTTTGAAGAAAGGAACTTTGGGCATCCACACAGTTATTAATCTCATTTCTTATTTTGGAATTCCAGCAAAAATATTGTGGGATGCCCTTAGGCAAAAGCAGTTTACCTCAAAATGCTCTTTCTCCTTTGACAAATACCCTGAAGATCAACATTCGGCTTCACCAGAGTAGACTTACACTCTTCTGTAGCCACTACTCCATAGGGCCTTTGCAAATTCTTCTTCTCAGTCCCCTGCCTAATCAGCCACAGTGGTTGGATTCTGTTCTCTTCTTCTCAAAGAGTACATTTGCATCCCCAACATATGTCCGAATTAAAATAATGAGGGAATAGCTTCCTGGGTCGGTTCTCATAGTCAACCTAGTTAGCTAAGTTCTGAAGATGTGAGATTTGGATTAAAAGGGGCTAATTGGGCAAATTAACTTAGATGTAATCTCAGTATCCAACTCTGATTTCTCAGTTTCTGTTTATGGTACTTCTGTATCCCACAAACTCTATGGTGCTAATTGCTATGGGATGAGCTGAGCTGAATACAGCATGCTGATTAGAAAATGTGCTAACCTGCAAGCATTTCCAGTAAGAGCTAAAGACGTCTGAATGCAGTCTTTGGGTCAGCCTTATTAATAAGTTTGGGCTTGTCCCTTCAATTTTTGACTTGTATTATTTCAAAAGACATATATGTATTTTACCTGCTAAGAATTACAGGCTAGAAATATTTAAAAGTTATAACATACAATCCCACAAGAGCTCCCATTTTTTTATCCCTAACTGTAGCACTAGAGAGGAATCCCAGGGCTAGGAGCAAACTGGCCAAGTGCCCTACCCCTGAGCTATGTGCTCAGCCTTAATTATTCCAAACAAAACATCTTCATGAAACAAAATTTAAACTTCCCGGATTTTTAAAAATATGTTTATAAGTATATGTAGCCAGACTGTTACAAGGGATGCAGATTGAGCCCTGTTCTCTTCATCTGTGGGAAGCCAGTAGCCATGTCATGAGAACACCCATGAACCCCTCCAAAGAGGTCAACATGGTAAGAAGCCGAGGCCTGAATCTGCCTTCCAACAAGCAATCGAGGCATCACACCAACAACCATATCATGAACTTAGAAGCTGATTCCCAGGCTACAGACAAATCGCCAGAAGACTGCAGCTGAAACCAACCTGAGACTATAATGTCAAGGGCATCCCAAGCCAGCACTATCTAGCTTAGTTACTCCTGAAGTCCATACCTGTGGAAACTGTGAGCTGGATGGTTATTGTGTTAGACTGTGACAATGTCAGAAATACCTTCAGAGTTCTTAATGACTCCATAGCTACCCTTTAATCACAGCACTGGGAAGACACAGACAGATCTCTGTGAGTTTGAAGCCAGCCTGGTCTACAAAGCAACTTCAGAACAGCCGGGGCTGTTACACAGAGCAACCCTGTCTAGAAAAACCAAGAGGAAGAGAGAAAGCTCTATAACTATCCAAATGCTCTTTCTCTCTTACACAGTTCACCACCAAGAAATACTTAATGGTTTTGAAGAAAAAGCATTTGTTTTTTAGGCTTCATGTAATATTCATTTTAAAATAACATTCATTTGAGTCTGGCTCAGGGATCACATTCTCAAACATAAATTAGGATTTCACCCAAGAAAGAAGGTATGTTATATAAGTTGCTTAAACAAGCTGTAACACTGCTCTGGAACCTAAACGGTTCTGAGACTCGGCAGCTCTCCCATCCTAACCGTTCCTTTACTTTTGTCACTGGCCAGCTCATCCTCAGTTCCTCCAAAGAAAAATGCATAGAGAACATAGAGTGTTCTGCCCTTTCCCTTTTCTCGGAGCTATTAACAGAAACATTTATCCAGCAGATTCTTCAACTTGATCAATGACTTCCGATATCGTGAAATCAGCCCTATAAATTCAGATTGTTCTGGGACGAGAGAGTCGTCGAGTAAAGAGATATGTTATCGTTTTCCCAGAGGACCTGAGGCTTGATAGCTTAGTTATCCCCTTGCCATTCAAGGAAGGAGGCCAAGTGTTAACATTCAAGTATAGGGCACATAGGAAGGTATGATGAAGCTCTTTCGTCTGCAAGTCACTTGTAAATGAACTTGTTAGCAGGAGATTGAGAGGTATCTGTGCCCTCTGATGGCCTCAACATGGTAAGATCATCTCAGAGGTTAGAAGAAAAAAAATACACTGAGCACAATTCTATTCCATAATGGTCAGTTCAGTAATGAATAGATCTGGCCTCATTTACCAGAGGTCACCTTTCCTTCGTCACTATTTTCTTATCGTATTAATAGGGGGCAAAGCAAATGAAACACTACTCTCCTGGCTCATCAGCTACAAATAACTTCCAGGTTGTCCTTTCCAGAGGGGAGGACACCAGGGCTCTCTCTCCCTCAGGCGAAAGCGTGGAGGAAAACGCCAGTGTGGTGGTCAAGCTGCTCATCAGACGGCCCGAGTGCTTTGGCCCAGCTCTGAGGGGTGAAGGAGGAAACGGACTGCTGGCGGCTATGCAGGGTGCTATTAAGATCTCAGAGAACCCTGCCCTTGACCTTCCTTCCCAAGGTTACAAGGGAGAAGTGTAAGTGACATACTCCACTGTCCGTACCGCTGGTGAATCGCTAGGGTGGGATCAGTAACTTTGCCTGGTAGAAAGAGCCGATGTTTTATGATATTAAAATGCTCAGAATCACTCTGGCCAGGGGTTACTTTGACTTGTCCAGAGAGCTGACGGATCAGTAGCAGCTTCTTACGTTTCTTCAGACCACTCAGCACAGCCGGCAAACCATTGAGGTGGCGAAACCTCCTAGTCTCCACAACACCTGCTTACATCATTGCCTCAGGAGGGCTGCCCGGGAAAGTGGTCTGCGTGTTTGGATTCCTCGCAGATGGTTGTGGGATTTACAGGCTCAGAGTCTAGTGGGTACAGTATCTGATTGCCTCGTTAACCCCCCCACACACCGTGTCCAGTAGCCATTGGCCTTTATTTATCTGCTTTACAGCCCAGAGTCTACAGAATATGTGGTACCCAGCAGTGTTAACTCTGCAACCAGTTGGCTTTCCTTTCCCCTTCGTCATCAGTTCTAAGAGATGACTTAGTAGACCAGAGAGAACTCAAAATATATTGGTCTCAACTTTCTAATATAACTAAGACCCACAGTCATATAGCTTGTTAATCTCAGAGCCAAGATGTTATTAACACAGCTATCCTGACTCCTCGTCCAGCCAGCTTTCTGTGCACATTCAAAGAGGAAGAGGGGATGCCTAGTGGATAATTTCTAAATTCATGTTTTTAGGTTCGTGGGACCCTGGAGCTACTGTGAAAAAAGATTTGGTCTCTTTGAGCTTAGTGGATAAAAACCACTTCACCAGCTCCTGAAGGGAAACGTTGTAAGGGAAAGTTTGTTCAGCCAGAATGAGGTGTTCTTTCTAAGAAGTGTCTGCCACTAAGCAAGGCAACCTCTCACATGCCCTCCCCGTGTTGACTCTCCCTCTGCAGCACACAGGATGACGAAGAGGAGGAAGAGATTGTGCACATGGGCAACGCCATCATGTCATTTTACTCTGCGCTTATAGATCTACTGGGCCGATGCGCTCCTGAGATGCACGTAAGTAGCAGAGCTTCTTGGCAGCCGCTTTGAGGAGTCTGAATCCAGGGCTCAGAGAAGCCCTGAACGTAGTTTCTTCATTTGGGTTGGGTATTTACTAATAAGCTTCTCTCTAGATTACCTGTAGCTAACGCCAAAGTACTTCCCTCATTAGGCCAATTTCTAAGAGAGAGAGAGAGAGAGAGAGAGAGAGAGAGAGAGAGAGAGAGAGAGATCATTGGTACTATCTGTATATAACTTCTATATATATATTTTTTTAAAGCATTCCAAAATGAGGCTTCCATGTGCCTCAGCTTGGCCAAAATGTGGCTAGCCTTATTTTCAGCCATACACCACAAATGGCCTCATGAGTATCCAAGAGATACTGTGTGGGAAATCCTGCCTTGATATCCATGGCTTCGGTCTCTTAGAAAACAGTCAGGAGTTCTACAGACAAACACATACATGTACACACACACACACATAAAGGTGGTTCTATCTGATGTGATTTCTTCTTAGACCTCCAGTTTGGGCCTAAAGAGTGTTCATTCCCTTTCCCTTTTTACCTCTGCTGATGGGTTATTTTGGTGTTTTTTTTTCATATACAGCCATACACTGGAATTGAGGGGAAATAGTTGATCTTCTTATGGAAGGAAAATCTAAGTCTTGGTGTTAGAAGCTGATCAGAATTACTAGGACTTGGGTTCCTTCTGTGATGTACCAGCCCTACCACATCAGCCTCCCTTTATACTTCAGTTGCTTTAAGGAAAGACAGGAGCTGAGCAGGAAAGCAAGGACACAGCAGGGTGCCCTTCGACTTAGAAGTGTCAGTCCCCTCTTGTTACTGCTCTCGTTCTCTTGATCACTTCTGTGTCACATCTGGAAACAAGTTACATAACTGGCATGTTCTCAAAAAGGACAGCGTGTGAAAGCCAACTCACCTGAGCCTGCCTAAGGAAGAAATGAATACCTTCCTCTCTGCCCACAACCTCCCTGCCCTAACATATTACACATGCACACAAACATGCACACACACATGAACATGCACATGTACACACACACATATACACACCTGCACACCTCCTCAGAATCCCTCCTTGGCCCCTTCTCTGCAGACAGAAAGGTATAAGCCACACCATCACTGACAGCCTGGAAGGGAGGTAGCAGGCAGAATGGTAGCATAGCATCCTCCTTTCCCTTGGGCCACTGAGCCCTATGTCTCAGAATCCATCAGCCCACCTGGGCTGATCTGGTTCTCAGCTCCTGAATGTTACTTTTCAGCAGAAGGTCCATTGCCCTCTCTTGGGGGACCTCTTATGCAGGAAGATAGGCATGTATACCAGTGTACACACAGCTCAGCTATGTAGTATGTGTGTGAATAAACCTATCCTCTCTGGGGCGACTCGATCGAAACACTCAAATTGTCTCTGAGACTCTCTGGACTCTTCTTGCCCACCCCCAACATTCTTCTAGTTCAGAAGAAATTGAAATTTACAAGTCGTTTTCTCATCTGCTACAACGCTGAAATCCAGTGTTGCGAACACATTGTCAGGACTCTGACAGGCCCACGAAGGCTCCTGCTGAGCTAACTGCTGAGGCTTTTAGCCTCAGTGAAGAAAGGGTGTGACTGCAGTCAACTTATAGTAAATCAAGAGGTGGTTTCTTCTTCCCTGTGGCCACAAGTATCAGTAGCAGTTAGGGGAACTCCAAAATATACCTTTGCTGACCATTCTCCTGCCTTAGGTTAGAAGGGGAGTGTGGCAGATGTGGAGGCCTCCTCTGTCTAATCTTTCCTGTGTGACAGCTCATCCAAACAGGCAAAGGGGAAGCCATCCGGATCCGGTCCATCCTGCGCTCCCTGGTCCCCACAGAAGACCTGGTTGGGATTATCAGCATTCCCCTGAAACTGCCCTCCCTAAACAAAGGTAAGGAAGCAGTTTTGGGCTGAGCCTGCCCTCTAATACTTGATGGCTCAGCAGAGGGACTCTGCCTCTACAAAGAGACCGCTGCCAGATCATAGTGCAGGGTACCTAAGGGAAATGCCCTGTTCTTTTTCCAGTGATGAATTCTCTGCAGACGTCACCTAGCTCCTCTATCATCTGCTTCCCTGTGTCAAGATGGTCAAATCTTTGGTGGTTGGATATAGACACACCTCACCATTCTGGGACTAGGGACCACTGTAACTCTCTGAGCAGCCCTTAGCATGACCTGATTCTTCGGAGAGTGAGGCAGCCAGGGAGTAGACATCCAGGATCTCTTCTTCCATGGGCAGTCCTCACAGCCCAAGATAATGAGTAACGCCAGACTACTTGTGACTCTTGATACCAATCATCCCCAAAGCATTTTAATTCTGAGTCACTCCGCCTTTCCTTCCGGCACACAATACTTACTTTTTTAATGTTAGAGAATATTTCCCACTTCTATAACTTCACAAAGCACAATGAAGTAATAGTGTGTCCAAGGAAACAGATGTCAGATGCCATGTTTCCCAGGGATGTGGTGCTTTCTTTGAGCACAAAACCCTTGTCCGATCCCACAGAAATGATATTCATCAAAGCTCCACGGTTGTGTAAGAGAACAAGTTAGCCTCAGACACTTAGCTCCCAAGGTTCCCTGTGCTTAGGGAGGACAGGCTGCATGGGTGCCTTCCATCTTAGCAGTCCACACAGACTTCTTGGCAGAAGGAGGCCCTGGGCCGGACAGCACTTCAGCCCTGTGCCTCTTGGGATGACGTAGGAAGCTTCCTCCAATTCAGCATTTCATATGTTGCATCTCCTCTTGGTCATTTGGGGGTTCTCTTTGCTAGCTTTTGGTGCAAGACAGAAGAGAGAAAGCTGTCTTTTTATCCTCCCTAAAAATTCCTTTTACTCTCTAGTCCAATTGAGTTTATTTTCTCTGTGGATTCCTTCCTTCATCCTGAGCCAGCTTCCCAGCTTCCTCTCTCTCTCTCTCTCTCCCTTCAAATAAGTCTAAGATGATAGGGTGACTTGATCTAAGTATCACCTAAAGCAGACACAGAAGGAGTGCTGTCTGGTTTGTGCTGGGCTGTGATAAGATGCCCTCAGACGTGCCATGTTATTAAGCTGTATCCACTTTCTCAACACTTGGCCACTCCTGCACCATCCACCAAAGGACAATAGCTCAAGCTTGATTTCCATCAGTTTCCCCCTTTTTAAGGACAGATATTCTCACCATAGCTGAGTTCATGCTACCAGCGTGGTATGACAGAACATAGGGTTGGAAAGAGGAGGCGTAAAGCCTACCATTGTGTTGTGTTTTCAGCAGGTAGATTACGACTGGTACAAATAACTGACTAGAATTCACAGTAAAATTAGACATTAGTGAACAATGACCGAGTTGCCTTTGGAAACAATCTCCTTCTCTGTAAATTTTAACTTTTAATAACAAATGTGTTTAATAACCAGCTCACAGAGATTTGACAGTTGCTTCTCCCATCCTTGTTTAAGCTTCTTCCTGCTTAGTTCCCATTTCTAAACTTCCAGTTGCCCTAACGCAGCGAGCTGTGGACAGACAAGTTCTATGCTGAGTTTCAAACTGCAGAGCCTGGAAATGAAGTGTTCTGTTTTTCAGATGGGTCAGTCAGTGAGCCAGACATGGCAGCCAACTTCTGCCCTGACCACAAAGCACCCATGGTGCTGTTCTTGGACCGTGTTTATGGCATTAAAGATCAAACTTTCCTGCTCCACTTGCTGGAAGTTGGATTTTTACCTGACTTACGAGCTTCTGCATCTCTCGATACAGTAAGTAGCTAAAATAAGGAGGGAGTTCCCTATGCGTAAATTAGTAACATTGGACATTCGAACACATATCTTCTGCCTACCTGATGATTATAATTTAATGTTCTGTTTGAGAATGAGAAAAACAGAGATAGTCGGAACTGGGAGATTGTAATGTAGTGGCCCAAAAATTTATATGCAGGTAAATCTGGCCTTAATTCTCTGTCCAAGCCCTTTGATTGGGGTTTCTCACAATACAGCACCCAGAGCATCTCAAACCTTGCGACACTGTTGTTTAAGAAAACAAGGAGAGGGAACCACTATGATATTCATCATTGAATGTTCTCATAGCATCCCTGTGACCCCTCAGTATGAATAGAAATGTTTCTGTTATCTAAATCCTGCTTAGACCAGTTATAAGTATCAATAATCAAAGGTCCCCCAAGAGAATGTATACACACACACCCACACACATAGATTCGCACATTCACACACACACTTGTGAGACAATGGTTGTGTTGCTTATGCAAAAGGATGGCTGGAGCCATTTCAGGCCAGAAATACATTTCATTCTCACTTATTTTCTCTCATGCGCTGACCCACGGGGAGGATAGTCTAGAACCAGAGGTATGACAGAGATCAGTTCAAGAGGCCGAGGGCAGCCACGGGGTTGGAAATCAAAACATGGGTGAAGAAATCCAGGGATCAAGACAAGAAGTGTCTGACCATAAGATAAGAAATGCCACATGTCGTATTTGTGTCTTGTTAGAAGTGGGAAGTGAGAACATAAGGATCAGCTTAGTTCCAAAATTTTCTTACTATATGCTTATCTGCAGTTAGTCGTCTCGGGTGCGCCATCTGGTGTCCGGTTGTGAGAATTGCAAGCTTTGGGTGAGGAGTCAGCCAGCAGAACACAGATTTCCTTAATTCATGGATACAGGGCATGGATATCAGTGTGGGAGTCAGAACTGTGGTATATTCTTATATCTTCACCATACTCCACCTGCCACCACTTTTGTTTGGAGATTTTCTATAAATCTCTAGGTTTAAACGCTGACTTTTAAAATTTGTGGACTTCAAGTTTTCTGATTAAAGTATTTAATATTTTTTTTTTATTTTCTGTAATTCAAACAGCAAATTCTATTCCAGCCTCTGCTGTTAGATCATATGCTTTCCAGAGCACCATCTACCCCCTCCCTCCCCCCACAAAAAAAAAGAGGTTTTATGTTCTGTTCCTCATCTGAGAACCTTCACGCCCCTGGAATGAGAGCCCTGCCTCCCTCGTGAACTGTCTCCGAAAGTGATAAACGCAAATGGAAGGGAAGAGCTATTTTTTTCCAGCATGGTTACTGATGCCCCCAGAAGACAAACTTCTGATACTTACCAACACCCAGAGATGTGAAGGGATCAAAGAGAACCCTGTTTGAGATCATAAGTTGCAGGGAACGTCTGTTCAGATTTAACAGCTATGATGATTGCAGAAAATAATGACTTTTTTTTCTCTGTGGGTCTCCAGGCTTCTGTTGAGTCCTTGGGTTTGCAACAGTGACGTGAGTCACGCTCTGGCTATATTTAGTGCCACCGAATGGCTCTTCCTTTAATTCGGTCTGTCCATCTAAGTTTACAAAGAGGAACATTGTTAGTGAAGGTTCTACCAGAGCTTTAGAAAAGGCCTGTTTTTTTTTTTTTTGTTTGTTTGTTTGTTTGTTTTTTGTACTCCTCATGGAGCGTCAGGTTCCCTGTAGTGAGGTCAGCCCTCAGATCCTTTGTCAGGTTGTGAGCTGCTCTGAGTACTGAGGAAGTAGCTTGTGGGCATCAGAGATCCCCTTTCTCTTTGTAAAGCTGGAGAATTTGAGGGAGGATGTGCCAGTGCTCAGAACCTGGAAGTTCAAACACCGAGGATGCTGGACTAAACGACCCATCAGTTGGTTTTCGTGAAAGTTTAAAAATCTTCTTGAGGCCATGCACTATCTAGACATCTTTATGTGTTTGCTTTGTTCTGAGGGTGGGGACTAATATCTCTCTCTCTCTCCCTCCCTCCCTCCCTCCCTCCCTCCCTCCCTCCCTCCCTCCCTCCCTCCCTCTCTCTCTCTCTCTCTCTCTCTCTCTCTCTCTCTCTCTCTCTCTCTCTCTCTCTCTCTCCATTTAAATGAGAAAGAGTAATGAGTAGGAACATGGGAGAGGGTCCAGATGAGGGAAGAGTGAAACTCAGTTTAGCCCAATTTAGGTAACCCAGACTGGGCCGAGACTCGAAGAGTCTGACCTCATCTTGTTTATCTGTGTGATATTTAAACATATCACAGGGGGTTTTTTTTGGGGGGGGGGTGAATCATATAGCAATCACTCAAGTCCCATGAGTGCAATGAAGTTGAAGACATGTTTACATTGAAGCTCTTTACAAAATATGTATGGCTTCATCTATAAGGTGGGTCCTTGTTGATTTAGAAACAATGCTCCACATGCAGGTCTGGGGAGAGTGACTGAGGTAAATGTGCCTTGCCTGAGTCAGGATTTGGCCTGGCCCTAAGATAACATAGAACTCACTTGGGCTGCTGTAAAACAGACGACTGCTCTCACAAGGACAAGCAATGCTCAAGATTTAAAGGGAGAGGGTCTGGGATAAGTAAAACAAACTCTGGGGGGCACAGGCTGAGTCTGGCTCATGGACCACCAGGTTGTAAACCACACCCATTCCCAGCATTCAGAAGGAGGACAGGTTAAATATCTCCTTCCCTGGAAGGCTGCCTATGTGTTTAACTTCTTTGGCTTCTATCTGTGTGTGCTGTAGATTTGTAGGCTGTGACTATAGCAATGTGTGAGTTTCCATGACCTGCATGGAGCTCTGTGCACAGGTTCAGCTGGCTGTTTTCTGAGAGGTTAACCCGATGCCCCCATTCCCTTTCTCAGGTGTCCCTCAGCACCACAGAGGCTGCGCTGGCACTGAATAGGTATTTATGTTCGGCTGTGCTCCCACTCCTTACTAGATGCGCCCCTCTCTTTTCTGGGACAGAGCACTGTACGTCTCTGATCGATTCTACACTGCAGACAATATACAGGCTTTCCAAAGGACGGTCCCTCACCAAGGCACAAAGGGACACCATAGAAGAATGTTTGCTAGCCATTTGCAAGTAAGTGTGCTCTCCTGTGGATTTTACCTGTGCTTAAGTACCTGTGCCAAATGCATTTATGTTGTCATGGTTAAACACTACATAATTGTATAATGGAATAATGCATTGTGAAATGTTATAAAGCCTGAGGCCATTTCTCTTTGAATGTGCTTGTTTCCTGTATTAGTCGCATAATCTTCCATGTAATCATCTCTCATTATGAGGAAGGGGTGAGTACAGCTAAGGATTTACCCATTTCCGGTGAAAAACTAGGAAAACTGATGTCTTTCATGCCTGAAGTATTTCTATAATGGACTAGTTATCTAGTTAGGAAATGAAACCCAGAAATATTTCTCCACTATCTAACAGAGATAACTTTTACACAGAAACAAGACTCTACATGGAAATCAAAACAGTCTACCTCCAGGTTTCCCAAGACTTATTAAGCAAAAGGATCTGGTCACAGTGAGAAAAAAAAAGACGATAGCTTTTGCCAGTGTATGCAGGCATCAAAGGCAGCAAAGAACCATGGGAGTCTGTATCAAGTCTGGAAGGACAAAGGATGTGGTACTTTTGAGTAACTGGTATCACACCATGACCCATGATCCCAACCTGCTACTTTAAGCCAATTGTTTCCCTGCTAGATTGTGAATTAGAATCACTTTCTGGGATCCTAGATAAATATCCCAGTTCCCATATCCAGGCCCCAGGATTCAAAATCCTGAGGGATAGAACCCGGGGCCTAGCATTGAAGCTCCTTGAGTAATTGATCCTATTAATGATATGCAGCTGTGCTTGAGAATTACTAATAAAATGATCAACAGGCTCCTGTTTTAGGGGCCAGAGGGACATTACTCCTGATTCTTGTTAACGACCCATGCCCCAGATGAGTGCATTAGAAGATTCATGATAGCTAAAAGAAAATTTATCAGGGTTGTTCATCATTCAAACATCAACAAAAAGGCAACTTCAAATAGGTGATATTGCGACTTACCTATTAGACTCTTTGTAATGAAGATGATACAAATGCTGGTTGATGTAGGGCAGCCATGACTCTCACTAATAATGGGAATACAAAACAGTACAGCCACTTTGTCAGACAGTGTGGCAGCTTCTCCCAAAACTGTAATTCCAAGAATCTTATTCCTTGTGTTTACTCCAATATTTGAGAGCTTAGATCACATAAAAACCTGTATGTTTCTTTCACTGTACACATTATATGTTCAGCATAAATACATTTTATTATATAAAAACCTGATTTTTATATCATGTTAGTCACCATTAACAATGCTTAAAACAACCAAGATAACCTTCAGTGATTCCGTGGATTAAAAAAAAAAAAACCTATGGTAAGTCCGGTAAAACGAAATATTACCCAGTACTAAAAAGTACGACTAAGCCACAAAAAGAAATGGAGAACTTAAGTGTATTACTAAGATGGAGAAAACCTTTTGAAAAGGCTTCTATTATATGATTCTAGATATAAGACATCTGGGGAAGCAAAAGGCCTTTGAGCTAGTAAAATGGTTTGTAATTTCCAGAAGTTGTGGGAAAGAATAGCTACATGGAGCACAGAGACGTTTGGAGACAATGGAAAAGATGTTGTGTCATCTATGATGGTCAGACATACATTTTTCATCACAGAAAATGAGACCCCGTTTAATACTGATGTAACCCTCTAGGCTTCCCTGTGGTAGCCAATAAAACGCCCTCATGGGAAACATTGCAATGGACAATGGATGAGATCATACAAGTGGGCCTAAAAGGGACCTATGGGAACTCCCTCTGTCCTCCTGTCAATCTTTTTGTGACTCTAAAGCAGATACATATAGACTTTAAAATGTGTAAGGAACAACCTAACACATTTCAAATATAAAAGCTGTCCCAAAAGATGTCTTAGCCAAGTTAACCGGCATTCTCTGTCTTCGTAACCTTCTAAAGCCCAGAGGCTTCACTGCAAAGTACTATTTGCCCAACATGAGAAGTATAGTGTTAGAAGTTAACACAGACACAAGGCTCAAAATGGGTATATTTCCAGTATATTGTGCTGACTAGTCTTACTTCAACTTGACAAAATCTACAGTTGTCTGAAAGGAAGGATCCTCAGTTGAGAAAAATGCTTCAGTACGATCCAACTGTAGGGAATTTTTTTAAACTAGTGATTGATGGGAGGGCCCAGTGCATTGTGGGTGGTGCTGTCCCTGGAATGAGCAGCCCTGGGTTTATATAAAAGCAGGCTAAGGAAGCCAGGCGAAACAAGCCAGTAAGCAGCACCCTTCTATTGCCTCTGCATCAGCTTCTTGTCTTCATGTATGAGGGATTTGGCTCCCTGGAACAGGGGTGAGAGATAGTTTTTAAGTTGCCATGTGGGTGCTGGGAATTGAACCCTGGTCCTCTGGAAGAGCAGCAGCCAGTGCTCTTAACTGCTGAGCCACCTCTCAAGCCCTCTGCATCAGCTTCTGCCTGCAGATTCTGCCTTGTTTGAGGTCCTATCCTGACTTCCTTCCATGATAAGCAGCAATATGGAAATGTAAGCCAAAGAAACCCTTTCTTCCCCAAATTGCTTTGTGGTCATAGTGTGTCATTGCAGCAATAGACACCCTAACTAATTTGCAAAACTGTATGCTACCACACTTGGCTACTTCATTCATCCTAAGGTTGGTATCATTGGTAAAATATTAAGTTAAATATAATGGCCACAGTATTGCAAGACAGACAAAGCTTTGTAGAAACACAGATCCATTAAGAGTATGGAGTTTGGAGTTGTCTACTTCACCACCTCAAAAGGAAGAATTCTGGCCTTATTACTTGTGGGCCTCTGCATCTCTCCTCAGGGGAAACTGTGGGACCAGGTGATAATACAGAACAAATCCCCTCTGTCACGATCAATGTAGTACCTATAGGAGGAGCTGCTACTGTCTTTGGTCTAGCTTTAGCTGAATCTGATCTCAGATTAAAGCCACATCAAGAAAGACACCCAGTGTCTCAGAATTAACTCCAAATAAAAAAGCCAGGTTTGTGTGGCTGGTCAGAAATAGGTGTATCTTCAAAGAAACCAGAGTTTGGGGCAGGTAGAAGTTTCTGTTGACCTGAAATGAGGTTCCACATACTGTCTCTGTAGTTATGGAGATAGTGCTCTAATCTTCTCCCAACTTAAGCTCCAGGTATAACAGGCAGGCGGATCGTAGCTAAGTATTTTATTATGTATTTGTAATAAGTCAGTGTCTCAGTTAGGGTTCTATGGCTGTAATGAAACACCATGACCAGAAAGCACGTTGGTTTAGGGAAAGATTTATTTGGCTTACGCTTCCAATATAACTTCAGTGAAGGAAGTCAGAACAGGAACAAGGCAGAAACCTGGAGGCAGGTGTCCATGCAGAGGTCATAGAGGAGTGTTGCTTACTGGCTTGCCTTCATTACTTGCTCAGCCTGTTTTCCTATAGGACCCAGGACCACAGCCCAAGGTTGGCCCCACCAACAATGAGCAGAGCCTTACTGCATCAACTGCTAATAAAGAAAATTTCCTACAGGTTGCCCATAGCCCATCTTAGGGAGGAATTTTCTCAATTGAGACTCCTTCCTGGCAGGTAATTCTAGATTTCTAGATTGTGTCAAGTTGGCATAAACTAGCCAGGACAGTCAATCAACAATGGAGTCATTGGCTTAGAATGCCAACTTGGAAGCTGCCTGATGCCACTGGCTATGTCTTCTGCTTTTAAGTGAGAAGATATAGTCTTTAAAACATGGTTTCCTCTTTCTTTTTGCCCACTCATAATCTCCCCAAATGAAGAAAAACTCTTCATCCATTTAAAACAAACACAAACAAACAAACAAAAAGAAAGGTTGTGAAAGAGGTAAGTTTTGTTCCTTGTCAACTGTATTCCTCCTCTTCCAGGCACTTGGTGAATTCTTCTTTACCAATGAAGTTCCTGGTTTTTCCTCCATAACTCTAGGCATCTATGTAAGGAATTTGAGGATTCATGAACTGAAATGATAGATAGATAGATAGACAGACAGACAGACAGACAGACAGACAGACAGATATCAGACTGGAGAGATGGGCCAGAGGTTAGGAGCACTGACTGCTCTTCCAGAGGTCCTGAGTTCAATTCCCAACAACCACATGGTAGCTCACAACTATGTGCAATGGGTTCCCTCTTCTGGTGTGTCTGAAGACAGCTACAGTGTACTCATATACATAAAATAAGTAAATCTTTTTTTTTAATGCTCTGGAGAGAATTCATAGGAGCCTCTTGACTTTAGTTTGGCATCTGAGAAACAAAAGTTAGCCCCTCTTCTCCTTTCTCTATCTCAGAATTTACTTATGCCAAATACCACAGTCATGAACTCAGTAATTTGATAAGTCTTTAATTAATATCTGTGTTTGCCATTTACAGAGTTGTTCTGGAGGTGGGAGGCCAAAGAAATAATGCTAATAGTGTGAAATTTCTGGACCATATTATAATCAGGGTGACTTTAGGGTTGTCTTTAAATCATACCAGTAGGTGGAGTCAGATTCCACCTCTGCAGCTGATCAGTTTTATCTTTTCCTTTGCAGCTACAGAGTGAGACTCTGATTTTTAAAGAAAATCCTTAATTCTGAGAAGTCATTAGAGAGGGTTATAAAGCCAGCTGCATCTTCTTTCTGTTACGTATTTTGCACATAATCACTGAATATATTCTCAATGCATGCAGCCCCTAGATTTATGCACAGCAGTTGGGATTTAACCTTAACTGTCCCAATTCATTACTGCATGCCCCCTTCTTAAAAAATATTTTAACCATATTCTGTTTTCAAACAGGGGCTTTACCATCCACAGAGAGCCGGGAGGGAGGGAGGGAGAAAGTGTGTGTTTCTGTGCTACAGAGCACATGATCAGAGAACAGCTTTCTTGAGTTGATTCTGTCCTCCTCTGGAATGGTTCTAACATGTGTTTTTCTCCCCTTGTCCCTTCCTCTTTCTGCTGTTCTGTATTTACTTTGTCCCATCTTTCTGTTTTCTTACTCTATACTGCAGTCACTTGAGACCTTCCATGTTACAGCAACTCCTACGCCGTCTGGTTTTTGACGTGCCACAGCTCAGCGAGTACTGCAAAATGCCACTTAAGGTAAGCATCATGGTCACCACAGAAGTGCCACAGGAGTTGTGCTGGGTGGGGGGCTTCAGAGAGTGAGCACAGTTAGAGAACCAAAGCATGTATTAAGTTTTGATAGCGTGACAAATTGCGATCCACAAAACCAATCCAAAGCTTGGATGTTCAATCTCAAAAGTGTGGGTTTATTATTGTAGTTGTTACCTGCAGTGGTTTTCTCATGTTTCATTTCACTGCATGGTTTTTAAGATTGCTATCGAGACTTGGAATTTACGGTTTCTTAACCCTAACTAGTTTTTAAGAAGATTTTTTAACCTCCAAACACTTTGGAATCTCTGTGGCTTTGCTTTTCTTTCTTTTCTTTCTTCCTTCCTTTGTTTCTAATTATTGCTTCTTTTATAGTATTTTGTGTGTACCAGTGTTTTGCCTACATGTTTGTCTGGACCGCACATGCATGCAGAACCAGTAGAGGCCAGAAGAGGGTGTCGGATTCCATGGGACTAGAATTACCCATGGTTCTGAGTCTCCACTTAAGGTCGGGAATCAGATTATGTCAGGAATCAAACCAGGGCCCTCTGAAGAGCAGCCAGGACCCCAGTTCTCCCTATGGCTTTCAGCCAAAGGAGCTAAAATGCCCCTTTCCATTGTGGTTTTGTGCTTTTTCCCTCTTGTAACAAGTGCTTTTTATTTATTTTTCTATTTATTAATGAAAAGAACACAGAGCTTTTAATTTTCTTATTCCTATAACTTTTCTATTATAGCCCCATATTATCTACTCCTAGATAGTATCAAAGTTAGTGGCCATTGCAGACCAGCCACACTTAACATTTCTTTCTGTTTCTTTCCTTTTCTTTTAAGAAATAATTCAAGCAGGGTTTTAAGGGAATATTTATTGAGGTTACCAGAACTCCCAGAAAGCCTTGGTTCGGTCCCACAATCAGGCAGGAAGCTTTACACAATCACAGAGGTTCTCATTCCTCCCAGGACTCAGTTTCCCTTCCAACTTTAACAGTTCCAGGTCTTAATCTCAAAGGGTGCTGTTGCTGAAACTCATGATGTTGGCATTAATTTTCTACAGACCTCTGTTGTCAGCTGACACTGGCTCCTGAGAGGCATTGCTGGCATCACACAGTAGTTTACATTAACATCTCACATGAATGGCATGTTTTTTCCCCTTTAGATGTGGCACCTACTGGAAAAGTGTGTTACTGGTAAAGTGTGCCCTCTCCTAGTGAGCTTTGGAACTGATATCACATCACTGAGCCCAGAAAGCCACTGGTGACCATCGACATTAATCCTCAAACCCACAATTTTCTGCCCACTTCCCCCCATGTCAGTGCACCCCAGGATATCCTAGAATTCTATGTAATCATATGAAATTATTCCCACACCTGTCTGACTAGAACAGCACACCATGACTCCTTTCAAAGGGTAACATTTTCTCATTTAAAGCAGGATCGACTCCTCTCCGTTTTTTGGTAACTACTTGGGAGCCCATCAGGAGGCAGGAGAATTAATCAGGCAGATGCAGCTCAGCCTGGCTCATTAGGCGTGAGAGGAAGACCCTTTCCCACAGGGATCTGAAGAGCCTCTTTGGTGACAACCCAACTCCTTGAAATACTGGTTTGCCCTCCAGGATGTCCCACTCTGTTTTCTTCTCCCTGCATGTCTCTGGTGCCTGTGGATGTCCTTGTGACTGGTGCCCTCCTGTCCTGACACTCCCAGCTTCTGACAGATCACTATGAGCAATGCTGGAAATATTACTGCCTGCCTTCGGGATGGGGGAGCTACGGGCTGGCTGTAGAGGAAGAACTGCACCTCACGGAGAAGCTCTTCTGGGGGACCTTTGATTCCCTCTCCCACAAGGTAATGACTACTTCCTGAGAAAACAGGGACCCCAGTGATTTAAGCATACAGGGACTAACATCAGTTTGCTTTCCTCTTTTCTATCCACTGCTGAGGACCTCACAGACATATTCTGTTAATTCTTTAAGCGGCTCACTAGCTCCCCAGGACAGCCCGGGGTAGGGGTGGGGAAACATGCTCCAAATAGGAACTACTTGAACCTCAGTAGATAAATAACAGACTTACTGAGCTAACACACGGGACACCAGCCACCAGAGCACGTTCCAAAAGCACTTTCTGCTTCCAGTTACTTAACATGCTTGTTTTTCTCTGGAGTGTGATAGCCTGGTTCCATTTCCTGTGCTTTTTTATTGAGAATGTGACCAGCTGCCTCGTACTCCTCCATCTTGCTGACCTGTGTCCCCTCAAACTCTTAAGTCAGAATAAAGCCAGCCTGCCTGCCTTTCTTCCTCCCTGCCTCTCTCCCTCCCTCCCTCCCTCCTTTCCTTCCTTAAGTTACTTTAAGGATTTATGTCACACTAGTGGGTAAAATATTAATGCGAATCCTTACCCACCACTGTGGAGCTTATAAGATCTTCAAAATCCCCCTCTGGTCATAGGTTGGGTCATTTCCCATTACTATTCTTAGTAGGGAAGTTTATACCCTGTTCTAGTCTAGGGAAAACCATCTTAACCTTGTATATTCTTTAAATTTATTTGGAATGATATTAATTTAGACCTTTAAAATTCTTCAACTTAAAGTAAATGGCAACTTAGGGGCTTCATAGATTGTCACTCAATCCTCCAAGAATTTAGTTTCTACAGAGCGTACTGAAGGTCAACCTGCAAGAGCAACCTTTGTCTCTGTTCCTGTTGCTGAGAGAATGATTCTGTATGACAGCCATGGTCCCAGTCCATCTATTGGAGTGCTCTGTTTTCCCTCACAGAAATACGACCTAGAGCTTTTCCGAATGGCCCTGCCTTGTCTAAGTGCTATTGCTGGGGCCCTGCCACCAGACTATTTAGATACAAGAATCACAGCCACATTGGAGAAACAGGTCTCGGTGGATGCTGATGGAAACTTTGACCCCAAACCTATCAACACCATGAAGTAAGTTCAAGGCCACTTCTAAACTGTTTCTCTGTTCCATATAGTAGCCAATACCTTTCTTCCAGACTATAATAGAAACTCTTATTTTTTCCCTTTCCTTCTGCCAACTCTGTTCATTATTTCCTTTAACACAAGTCACACCAGGAACAAAGTTTAACTCATCCATATCTGATTATATACTTACATCTCGGGCTTTTGGAAAGGGTTTGTTTAGTACATAAAGAAACACACACACAAAAGAAATGTTTGAGGCATTACAAAACCTACCCTGATAAATGATGCAATTTATTAATGAGTTTTTTGAAAAAAATCTTTGCTTTTTGTAAATTGGGCCTATGCAGATATAATAACACCAAAACAATTTCATAGTAATAGCAAGACCTCAGTGGTAGCAGAATGCTTGTAGTCCTTTGAGAGGTTGGATCTGCTCTTTGCCATACTAAATGACACTAGATCTTTTGATTCACCCTATAGTAGTGCCTTAAAATTTCTTCCCATCAGTATCCAGAATCATTTACTGACACTCAGTAGACCAACAGATGCTCTAATCCAAGTCAATTTATCCTTGGCAAGATAATTGCTGTGTTAGATTTTGAGGCATCCCTCACCAGATCCAAGTATGTCCAGCATCAGACAGGCTTCATCCCTAGGTACATTTTAATGAAGAGCACAAAACTCTTCAAAATGAGCTGGGAAATAAGCATGATCCCATCTGATCCTCAAGACCTGTGTTTGGTGACATCCTAAACCCTTCCTAGGAGTGTCATCTCTGCTAAAGTATAACATTCATCACTGGAAAATTAAGTGCACATTCCATTGGAGGAAGCATTGATTAGTGATGATGGTGAGAAACAGAATCAGGCCTCCTACAGGGAAGAAATAAAGAATGTGGTAACAATGGAAGCTTGGGCAAGAAAAGAGAAAAGGACACTGGCTTTAGCGAAGTCTGCCTTATAAAAATGTAAGCACCTATAAAATGATAGAGTGAATGAAGTGATGAGTGAATGTGTTACAAGTATTATCAGCATTACTCTAGGGATCGTGGGCCAACAAGGAGCAGCTCCGTAGCGTTTTGACAGCTCTTGTTGCTTCAGACAAACCCTAGGCATCACTAAACTGAGTAATGTGAGAACAATAATAGTCTTATCTCTAAAACAAAAAAAGCCCTGATTACCAAGACACAGGGTCATAACCAGAACCTAATAAAAAGCTCATGAGTCAAACCTCCCCAAGGACAATAAAGATTGCCAGCTGCCTTCATTGGACCAATTACCTTGAGGTGCCCTTGTCTCATCAAATTCTAGATTCAAATGAATTTAAGCCATCTAGTCATATAACTGACCTTGCTGGCCATGCACCTGACATCATATGCAATACCAGAAGACCATTTCATACACAGGAAAATGAAGAATGGATAAGAGCTAGGCAAACAGAAGTGACAAGCATCTACTCTATTTCCAAAACTCTAGTCGTAATAAGTCCCTAATTTAAAATGATAGACAACCAGTATTTGTTAACATCTGACCTTCTAGCTACACAATTTATTGTTCTCAGTCTGGAGCTATAGGGTGACAAGATTCTCACTGACAGAGACCAGAGCTGGCTCTGAAACCACAGTGGTACTTCAGAAGCCAGGAGAGGCCAGGGCAGTTGCAGGAGGGCCACCTATGTGCCTATGATTCTGCAGAGAAATCCTGAGGTCAGAGCTGGGTAGGAGCCTGAAGCACTGCACTGGCCTTGTCCTCCCGCCCCCCTGCCCCCACTCAGTGGTGTCCCTGTGTCTAAACCAACTTACGCTATGAGATAAACTATTAGCAAATCCTGAGAGTGACAGTAAATTGTTACTTCAACCCGTCTTCTACCACGTCTAGCTGAAATGCTTATGGGGTCTATAACGTTTTTTTCTCAATTCACAGTTTTTCCTTGCCTGAAAAATTGGAATACATTGTCACCAAGTATGCTGAGCATTCTCATGATAAATGGGCTTGTGACAAGGTAGGGATAATCAGCGGATTGACAATTGTAAGGAAGAGGAAGGGGGGGGGGAAGCCCAAGAACATTATTGGGTGTGATCCTGGAAATCTGCCTGATTTGTCTAAGTGACAGAGTCTCCATGCCAAGAGCATTCATTATTTCGGGGCAGCAATTTCCTCGAGCTGGTAGAGGTCAGAGGAAGAGGCAGTGGCAGCTGCTGGTGCTGTGTTTGTGGTGTTCAAGAAAATGAACAATTTTGTATGTGTCAATAGCTTTCTTATCATTGCATTGCCTGAAGTTTATACCCAAACACACTCTTGTGTGTTTAACATACGAGTTTCATTAGGTGGGAAGCTTGTTACTTAATTTTTTCTTTGAACTCAGCACTGGGAAAGAACAACTAAAATTGAAGGCCCCACTCTTCTGTTGGCCTAGAAGGCTGAACCATATTCCAGGAAGGCCATGTGAAGATTCTTACTTTAGTGGGGGCTGCTAGAACTTCTAAGCACTTGGTACACCTGCTGATAAATTAATAAGTTTAATTTTTGTGCCAAAACCATGATGGATTGGAGTAGGCTGCTACTGAAGGTTGGAACCATTGCTCAGTTTGCAACAGTGGACACGGTTTTAAGGCAGGGTCATAGAGAGTCATCTCCCTGTTAGACAAACATAGATAAAAGGAAACCATGAGCCCGCATCTCAGTTCTGTGTGGATCTGTGCTAATCTAGGGTTCCTGCTTACCCTGATGACAACAACCAATGACCTGTAGAATAAGCTGTGTCTCATGATTCTAGACCAGGATTGGCAAGCCTCTTCTTTGTAGCGGTCATGGAAATAATCTATAATCTATAATGAATAGATAGTGAACACTGGCAGCTCTGTGGGTCAAACAGCTTCCATGGCACAAAGGTAGCCACAGACAAAACACTGACAATAAAAGAGGGCCTGTGTGCCGATAAAACTTTATTTAAAAAACAAACAAAAACTAGGCTGTCAGCTGGACTTTCTTACTTGTATATGGGTTTTCTAACTTCTAGTTTCAGTACTAGTAGTTTCAGTACTAGTACTACTGTCTGACTACCTATTGTCTCTGCCCATCAGCCACTCTCTCTGCCACACACTCTACAAACACTTCCCTGACTGAGCAAGGTAGTCACTTGCCATCCCTATGTCACCATGCAGGTGTCAATTTAAATACTTATTCCTAGGCTGATACTCTCATTCTCTTCCTTCACCGTATTTTTAAGTTGTTTATATATGAGTAGATTAATATAATAGTTCCACAGTCATACATTTAGCCCAGTTATCAGCAGCATATCTACTTGTGTTTGACTACTCTGAATAGTATCATCCCTGACGTCAGTGTGAGGGCTCATGGGGGCAAGGATATATACTCAACATTGTCCAGCGCGGTTGCTTCTCTAACAAGAGAAGAGTATTTCCCCCAACCTCAAGAAACTCTTCCTGGGGCTGGGGAGATGGCTCAGTAGTTCAAAGTGTTTATTGCTCTTACAGAGGACCTAAATACACTTCCATTGCCCACATCAGGCAGCTCACAACTGCCTATAGCTCAAACTCTGGGAGTTACATTTACCTTCTTTTGGCTTCTAAGGACACTGAACTCACGTGCACTCATGATGGTTCCATCCTTCAGTAGCGGCCTACTCCAATCCATCACGGTTTTGGCACACATAATTAAAATTTTAAAAGCACCACTCTTTCTATTGGAGAAATAGAATTATCCAGCCACAGTGGGACAGGTTATATGATTGACATAAGGACAGGGTTAGAACACACAGGAGTACCACATCCCACAGTTGGTGTCCAGAGATGCTGTCTAGAGTGCTAACATTACGGCCTAGTATAAAGATGTATAGACAATCATTGCAGGGGGGTGATACGCTTGTTGCTGAGTCAGCACATGCAGACCAGGGGAGGCAAGAGAGGCTTTATCAGCGTTGGGGAACCACAGAGCTAGGACATGGAGCAGAGCATGGAAGAGAGCAGGGGATAGATGTGGAAAGGTTTTCAGATTTAGAAATTATATGAGTTTCCATTTTCACATGGTGGGAGGGGACATTCAGAAATCACAAGAGAATAGTATTCTCTAGCAGGATGATTTTGATGAATATCATCTAACAATAGTAGAAAATTAACCCATGAATAGATGACAGATTGGAAGTAGGGAGAGTACTTAGGAAGCTATTGGAGTGCTTTAAGTAAGCTCAATACTAAAAGGGAAGCCAGCCCTAGAGGTGGGCAAGGGAGTGTGCCTAGGAGGCAGAGAGATATAAGGTATTCAGTGAGGTAAACAAGGATTCCTGTTAAAGCATTAAAAAATTAAGCAGGAGCTCGAGGGGGAGGTGAAGAAAGCCAAGAAAATGGGGCATTTAAAGAAGTAACTACTGGGTCCAGCTTAGACACCCAACAAAGCACATGGAGCAGGGCCCATCATATCTGGAAATTAGGGGTCAGCTCTTCTCTAGAAATACTGATTTAATATCCGTCATCAGGGGTGACTGAAACCACAGACCTAGAGAGAGTGGCCAGGATTTCTGTGTCTTGTAAAAGGATAGAAACTGAGGAAGCGTGCCCATTTGACAAATAAGCAGAAGCAGAGATTGAGAACAGAATGAGCATCTAGGAGATTGTGAGGTTTGAGTCTGAGAAAGTCAGGGGTTCCTACTTAGCTCTATACCCACAGTGCCAAGAACTCCTACTGAAGAAGGTGTCCCCCAGTGGTGTTTTACAGTCTTAAGTCTCCTAAAATGCACGCACTGCTATGATTTTGCCAATCAGACCCCTCTACACAGCAGGCAGTATATCTGGTCCCCACTGAGTCCTATCTGCTGATCTTCCTGTGAGTTTGACACACTATTCTGAAGCACAGTGTTCTCATCCTTTGCTGAAACAGCCTTCTAAGTGGCCCTAAAACTTACAAGCAAAACAGTGAAGAGGACAGTAGCTGGAACAAAAAGGAATACGGGAGCAGAGGTCAGGATTTGGGAGGCACAGACTTGACAGCCTGAAAGGATCAGTTAGACACTAGCTAAGGGACTTCTTAATCTCTGTCATGATCCATTATGCTACGTGAGAAGACACACAGAAATCTGGGTCATCTAGCTGGCTCTTAGTTTGAACTGAGAACTTTCTGCAGAGTCACAGTGGATGGAAATACGGGATTTCTCTGGATGAAAATGTGAAGACCCACCCACTCATACGGCCCTTCAAGACATTAACAGAGAAGGTAAGAGACGGGATTTGTGACCATGTGGCTGTGTTGTGCCCTTCCTTCAGGACTGTATCAGACAATCCTTAGCAGGTTCCATGAACTGGCAAACTGTTCTTGCCATTTCCCAATCCCCAACTTTCTAATCTTTGGATCCGAGAAACCATGAGGGAAAGAAGCCCTACTTGGTACTTATAGGTGGCCCAATATGTGTTCCTCCTGCAACTGACCTAGGAAGAGGTTTTATGAGAAAAGTCCTAGCAGAAGTAGAAATGGACCATTCGTTCGTTTGTTCATTCTTCCTTCCTTCCTTCCTTCCTTCCTTCCTTTCTTCCTTTCACTTTCTCTTTCTTTTCAATCAAGTATATGTTCATCCCATCTCTGAATTCCAGTCTTACAACCAGTAAGAATTCTTTTAAACCTGAAGTTTAATGTCATATATAAGGGATGACATAGATAGATAGATGATAGATAGATAGATGATATAGATATAAATATAGATGATATAGATATAGATAGAGAGATAGATAGAGATAGAGGTAGGAATAGAGATAGAGATAGAAATGAAGATAGATAGGGATAGAGACGGAGATGGAGATGGAGATAGAGATAGTGTTGACCATTCATGAAATTGGGCATCCATCAAAAGAATTCTAAGAAGTTCTTTTTCTCAGGATCAAAGCAGAGCCTAGTGTAAATGCATTTTGACACTGTCCCATCTTAAACATAAGACACAATGATTACTTTTCTTAGTATTTTACTTCTTTATAAACTGTACATAATGCCACTGATAATATTGGTTCATTTCCCCTAATGAAAAAGACCGCAGGCCTGGGATCTCATATCCAAAAGCATTAAAAAGGTTGTGCATTTTATTCAAGATGCTGCACATGACAGTTTGACCTTGTGAGGAAGAGATAGAACAAATTGCCTCCTCTGTGTGCTATGGGGCGAGTAGATTGTGTTCTGCATGGCTCTTCTGTACAAACTTCCTCTAGGAGAAGGAAATCTATCGCTGGCCTGCCAGAGAGTCCTTGAAAACCATGCTAGCTGTGGGCTGGACAGTGGAAAGGACCAAAGAAGGAGAAGCTTTGGTTCAACAAAGAGAGAATGAGAAGCTTCGATGTATGCCCCAGATGAATCAGGTATGACCGTCACACTTAGTAATCAACACTTGGCCAACAGAAACCATGATGAATCTAGGAAAGCTCTCCATGAAGTATAGTGATAGTACCATCTAAGGTGAACTGACAGGATTTGGAACAGCCATGTGTTTGTGGAGGTTGGTGGGAAGAAGGAAAACAATACAAACCTAGTAATTCTGGCTTTTTAATCCTAGGGTAACAGCTACTGTCCTGCCCCTCTGGATCTCTCAAATGTTGTGCTGTCCAGGGAGCTTCAGGTCAGTGCCAACCTAGATGCAGAATGTCAGCGCTTTCTAGACCTTTCCAGTACAGGGCATGTTACCCTCTGAAGTGTTAAAGGAGAAAAGTAGAGATTGTGCCTAGAACATATCACAACTGTGATATTAAACCTACAGAGGGCTGTGGTGTGTCTCAGCTGTGAGGGAAACACCAGAGAATTATCCAGTCAGCTAAGAAGCTTTCCTTCCAAGAATACCATAAAGAGTGATGATTCGGTAAAAAGAAGAATGGTCAGCAAGGTCTTCATGTCCAACTCACAAAATAAAATAAGAGAAATTTTGAACAATACAACACCTAGATGGAAATGCTTGCCTAGTCCTTGTTATTCTCAAAAGCCATAAGGACACCCTGTATGTGCCATGGTATATATGTTCCAAAAATGGTCCAAGAAGGTAATCACTGTAGGACCCAGAGCTATAAAACCAAAAAGATGCACCTAAAAGCTTTGAGGTACTTCCCTCCACTCCTTCCTTCCTGCACATATTGGTATCTGTGCCCTCTGCTCTAGCCACATTAATATCTGGGGAAGAAGCCAGTGGACCAGCTCCTTGGGCCTTAAGGGGAGTTTTGTTTTGTTTTTGTCCAAAGGACACTCTTTGCTCTAGGTCACAGCTGTATAAGTCTCATAGAAAGATTATTTCATTTGAAATCTCAATGACAATAGTTTTTAGCAAGGTATTAAAAACTGTTTTAAAAACTGTTGAAGTTAAGGTTTTCATAGATTATTGGCTTTGGCTTGACTTTGCCTACCCACCTCTCTATCCTGGGCAAGAAGTGTGATACTAAGCTAAACAAGGTGCTGGTGATATACAGCTTTGGCAGGAATGTGTGTTTCTCGTGGATGCACTCAATGGCCAGGATAATAAGTTGCAAAGGAAGGACAGAATCTGAACTGGTTTTCTGTGTACAGGATGACAAAAGTTAATGAAGTGTGTCACACAGACTAATTAATAAAGGTAGGCCTCCACCATCCGGCTGATAGCATCTGGTGGAACTGTTCCAGAACTAGGAAAATGTGAAGCCATTTTTCTTGCTTGCTTTCTCTTTCATATCTCTGGCGTGGGGCACAGGGAATGGTGGAGGTGGTGGCTGAGAACTACCACAATATCTGGGCCAAGAAGAAGAAGCTGGAGCTGGAAAGCAAAGGTGAGCTTGTTTCGTGGCATCCCAAGGGGAAAGTAAGAGGGGTGATGGTAGCTATGCTTTCCCAGAAGTATAAAGGAAGATGCTGTTTGTGTTTATCTCTCATCTTACTCCAGGTGGTGGCAGTCACCCTCTCTTGGTACCATACGACACCTTGACTGCCAAGGAAAAGTTCAGGGATCGAGAAAAAGCACAGGACCTGTTCAAATTCCTCCAGGTGAATGGCATTCTAGTTTCTAGGTAAGTCATCTTCCATGTGGAATTAGTGGGGCAGAGGAGGTGATGTGAGTTTGGTTTCACCATTGGGTACTTAATCACCCAGCTACAAAACCCATTAGATTAAAGATAGTGCTTGAAACTTTTGAACGGGTTTACAATGAATGAATGCATGCATGCATATGCACTCACAAGCATCGTGTTATAGGTCAAAGCTTTTTCTTAATATATTCTCCAGCAATTGGAGTGATAATCCATATTCATGATATACCCCGGAAGCTTTAGAATTTCGATGTCTTTAAAGAGAAATAAGAATCTGAGGCACAATCAAAACAAGGTTTGACATACTAGATTTTTTTTTTACATTTCTCTCATCCCTTACTTACCCTTAATTCAGCACTGTATCTATGAATTTGCAGCTGACCATCTTTGTAAAATAGCCACTTGGTTTTCATAGAGCCAGCAACCCTGGCACACTTGATCTGACTGTTTTATAGTTTGTGAAAATACATAATAATGACAGCGAACACACCAACAGAAGCAGCCTTTGCAGCACAGAACTGATTCTCCTGAAGCTACAGCTTCCCTGGGGAGATGGAACACAGTGAGATGTCCTAAGACATTTTATTGCACATTGATGAACGCTTTCTATCAAGTCGGCTTGGACTACCTAAGTCTTTAATCAGATGTCTGTAGAAAGCTCCAGAGCATTGCGCTTGCCAACTCTGTAGGAGGAAAAACCAAGTGGAGATTCTACTCTGATACTCCCATTCCTCTTCAAAGAAGTAGTTGCCAAGCAAGATATTGCCCTTTTTCATTTCCTATAGATTTTTGCTAGCTAATGCCAAGTAAATAAAAACTATAGAAATATGTCTATGGTAGTTCATATGAAGAAAAGCACAAGGCTCGTTTGCCACACTGTCGGGTAGGAAAGGTCATGCTACAAAAGACAGCCTCCAGGGAAGCCTTTGAGAAAGACTCCCTGCTCTGTTTTAATCCTCCTTCTAACACTAAGAAGAATGTGGAGTGTAATTTGCTGATAAAATTCCTTGCTAGTAGAAAAAAATTTTTTTCTCCTTTACTGTAACCCAAACAGGGAGAGAAGGGAACCAGGAACAGTAACCAAAAGGGCAAGAGACCAAACGGGGAGGAAAAAAAAAAAAGACCCAGGCAGTGTAACCAAAATGGGTTATATAGGGAAGAGCCTCTGGGGGGGGGGGCAGCCCAGTCCCTGGGCTGGAGAGTTTCAGGTAGAGGGTGGGTGTGGCACACATACACTGTAACAGGAAGGGACTGAGAGATTCTGGGAGAACCTGGAGATCAAGCCTGCTTTGATACGTCAGTAGACACCTGGACCTTAACAATAACATATTGCTTCTATCATTCCACATAATTTATATTTATTCATGTCTGTCTACAGCTAGCATCAGATCAAACATATGAGGAGTATTTGTCATCTCTGACTTCCAACCCAATATCTTTTAGTAATAATAATAGAGATCTCTCCGAAGACTCTAGAGAGAAATCGCTTTAGCAAAAGTGTTGGGTGCTCGCAAGTCCAAGTGTACAAGTCAGTCAGTCAGATGATGGGTCACTAAGAACAGCTACTTGTCAACACTGAACATTACATTCAGCAGCATGGGAAGGATGGGTGATACACCAAAGTCACATGGTTTTCTCTGCTACTTCTGGGGGTTTCCTCTCTGTTCAATCTAGGGGTATGAAGGACATGGAGCTAGATGCCTCCTCTATGGAAAAGAGATTTGCCTACAAGTTTTTGAAGAAGATCCTGAAGTATGTTGACTCTGCTCAAGAGTTTATTGCTCACTTAGGTAAGTGTCGTGGCAAAATTCCAGGAAAGAATTTTGTATTTCTTTAGAAAGAATGATCTAAATAGTGATCTATTTTTTAAGCTTATTATTTTATGTGAGTACACCATAGCTGTCTTCAGACACACCAGAAGAGGGCATTGGATTTCATTACAGGTAGTTGTGAGCCGCCATGTGGTTGCCGGGAATTAATCTTGGAACCTCTGAAATAGCCTATGCTATTAACCATTGAGCCATCTCTCCAGCCCCATGAGTGATCCACAGAGACATATAACTCAGGTGGAGAATAGTGGCTAAGATTTATTGCCCACCCCTGCTAGATTTGATCAGCTCGTTTGTTGTTTTATAAAGCAATGAATGCATCCTATTAACTTTCCCCACACTTCATGACTATGAACTGCTTTACTGTCGGGTGAGACAACTGTGAGGGTTGACATAACCCTAACCCAACCAGCACAGTCTCAACATGCTTTCTAAGACGCTATTTCATGAAAGCAACTAGGCTTGTCTTTTCAAAATAAAGAAAGAAAGAAATAAACTGCTCTGATGGTTTATTTATTTGTTTGCTCTGACCAAAGTTTGTTACTCCTGTCTTTGCAGAAGCCATTGTCAGCAGTGGGAAAACAGAAAAGTCTCCCCATGACCAGGAGATCAAATTCTTTGCCAAAGTAAGTGTTTCTCCTTCACTCAGGATCTACTACTGGGCTTAAAGGGGTCCATTGGAAAGATCTGAACCGCCAAAAGCTTTCAGTGAGACGGAGGTGAATTCCTTTGTTGGAAGACCTGGTGTGGGTAGGAATTCTGAGGAAGTGTTCAGCAGGCTCATCTCCATCCACACCGTACCTTAGGGATCCTCCCACCTTGGTCTACACCATCTGTAGCAGTGTGCTTCTTGCTAGAGTGCTCAAAACAAGCTTAACTATACCACATCTGTGGGAAACTGATGTGTGAAAGAAAGAGAAAGTAAACTGCTGCTTTTCTGAGCTTCTAACCTAGTGCCACCAGCATGACATTTTCATTTACTCCAGCTTCAAAGGAAGCTAAGCAAGCTCGAGGGCCCTGTGTCTCACTAAAATCAGCTGTCCTGATGCTGAAAAGAAGAGAATGCATCTGGGTACCAATGTGTGCTCTCCACAACACCCTGCTCAGAAGGATGAAGAGCATTTTGGTATCTTTGCTGTGAGAAGCAGAGAACCGAGGCTTAAGTTGAGGGCTCCGCTATGCCTGGAGTGCAGGTGTTGATGCAATGGACAAGAACTCGGGGTTCCCAGACACTGCCTTGAAGTCAAGGCCTTATGCAAATGTATCTGTGCCTTGATTTTGTTAATGGTCTTTTTTTTTGCATAACTCCAACACCTTTCAATAGTAGCACAGAAAATAACAACAACAAGAACAGCAATACAAAGTGAGATCAAGAATAGAAATTTTCTGGAAATCCACAGCCAGTGTTAAGATGTCTTTGCTCATCAAGAATGAATTCTTTATTCAGAGAAACTGGCGGATAGACTTTGATCAGCTACTTTTAAAGTGATGTTTGATGGTTTCCAGGTTCTCCTCCCACTGGTGGACCAGTACTTCACCAACCACCGCCTTTACTTCCTGTCGTCCCCTCTGAAGCCACTTAGCAGCAGTGGGTATGCTTCCCATAAAGAGAAAGAAATGGTGGCCAGGTAAGTCTGTGAAATCAAGACAGGGCCACTGTGTTAGTCAGCCTTGAGTTACCGTAACAAAATGTTAATGTCTGAGATAGGTAAAGGCTTATTTAGCTCATAGTTCTCAAGTTTCAAGTCCAGTAGACACCAATTGATCCAGTGGTAAGGGATCCAGACGGTAGTGTTAGGGAGCTCACTGTGAAGCAAACTGCTCACTCAACTCATGGCCAGAAGGCAAAAAATGACAGGATCCTAAGACTTTTTAAGGGCATGCCCCATTGACCCAAAAATTCTTCCACTCAGCTCCATCTTCCAAGCATCCTTAATCTCTCAGTAGGAGTACCCTAGAGACAGCTTCTTACCCATGGTCCCTAGAAGGATACTTATTCAAGCTGCCATTCTTAGTACTAATGGTGTATATTTAAGACATCAGCTACCTGGGAAGTAAATGACAAGTTCTTTGTGGAAATGATGATTAGTATCTCAGAGTCTTGATTAGCATCTTGATTTGAAATGTTTTATATTTGTATATGTCTTGGTGATTTCAGAAATGAATGGAATTGTACTGTTTGGAGTGCTGATGGGACTTGTGAAATACATATATACACAGGTTAATTACCGAGAAATAATGTTGAGAAAGAGGGCTAAGGTCCTTCAGAAGCTTGAAAATTAAACATGAACCTAAGGCACACACTGCTTTTAGTCACCTCCTTATCAAGATTGCAAGATTAAATTTATAAAACTCAGATCTTACAAGTCCCAGTGGGAAGAATCTGAGATTTGAAAGCTAGAACTACAGGATCTGATAAATGTTGATTCAGAAGTATCAGTTCTATTGCTAAAAGGGGGCGGCGGGTGGTAAGGGTGCTTGCTGCTCGAGATGGTTCGAATATGCTCAGCCCAGGGAGTGGCACTATTAAGGTGTGGCCCTGTTTGAGTAGGTGAGGCCTTGAGGGAATGGGTGTGGGCTTTAAGACCCTCATTCTAGCTGCCTGGAAGCCAGTCTTCCACTAGCAGCTTTTAGATAAAGATGTAGAATTCTCAGCTCTGCCTGCACCATGCCCACCTAGATACTGCCATGCTCCCACCTTGATGATGATGGATTGAACCTCTGAACCTGTAAGCCAGCCCCAGTTAAATATTGTCCTTATAAGACTTGCCTTGGTCAGTTGTCTGTTCACAGCAGTCAAATCCTAAGACACTGCTCAAGCGTGAGTAATGGAGTTCGGATCTTTGCACTTAAATAAAAATTGAATGTGGCTGCATGTATACCTACCTGTAACATAGATCAGGTGTTAGAGGGAGCTAAGGCAGGAGAATCACTGAAGCTTGTTGGCTACCAAACTAGCTCCACATTTAGTGAGAGACACTGTGTCTACAGGAATAAAGTAGAGTGTGATTGAACACCAGACATTATCCTGTGGCTGCCAGAGGTACAGACGTGTGCGTACACACACACACACACACACACACACACACACACACATGCACACACATGCACAAGCCTAACACTCCCCTAGGCATGAGTTCCTTCACAGACCTTAACACAGGGGAACTGTCACAATAAGGCGGAAAGGTGCTGTCCAGCATGCTTCAAATTCTCCATTAGGTCAATAAAAGGCCACATGTGGATTAGACTTCTAAATCGCAAAGGGTAGTGAAAGCCTGAATACTCGCCATTGACAATGAACATGCACATCATACTGAATAAGAGCTCAGCCATTAACTATCACTCTTTGGGAATATATTCAGCCTGAAGGTTTGCCTAACATTTATCAAACACTGCATGAACAAGCGCTGAAATGAATGTTTCATATACGAGAGTTTTTGCCCACCAGAGTAAGTGTGCAACTTACACATACCACTTCTGTGCTGTGACCACCTAGTCCCAAGAAGAAGAAACGCCATCGTGCCAGAGCAGGGTACTTTGGAACCGGGTACTGATCCCAAGATCTTATGCCTTTACGTTGAGCTAGTGCGTTCCATGAGCAGCCAGGCAAGACATTCAGATAATCCAGCAGGGGGCAGGTGTGTCTGTTCGCCTCATCTGTTGATCTTAGACTATTAATTCATGGAAATGTAACATTTGTTCAACCAGGCACCATTTGTCATGGCTGGAAGACAACTGAGAGCTGATCAGCCTTGCAAATGGCTTCCAAATGCATCTGCGAGCTGGTGTCTCCCACAGAAGCAGTGGTGTTTGCTCTGAGCACGTTCACCCTAGCAGACTCTTCTTTCCTCATGTCTTTTCTGTTCCTCTTTTTCCCCTTTGTTTGTTTTTTTGTTTGTTTAAGGGACTAAGAACTCTGGTTCATTTATTTCATGTGTCTCGCTGTATCGCTCTGGCTGGCCTAGAATTCACTGTGTAAGTCAGATGGGCCCCCAGCTCACAAAAATCTGCCTGCTTCTGCCTCCAAAACTCTAGGATTAAAGGTCCAGCTTCACAGCCTATCCCAGGCTAGTCTGAAACCAGCAATTTTCTTGTCTCAGCCTCTGACATGCACCAGATATCTTTTTTTATTGAATCCTTCAGTTTGGGTCTACCATATACATATATAATATTCATTTATATTTAATTTCATCTGTATACATATTTTACCTGCATGCATGTGATTCTTGTGTATTTAAAAAAAATTCACTTTACAACCACTCACTACCTCCCTCCTGATCAGCCCTCCCACAATCCTTTCCCCATCTCCCTTCCTCTTCTATTCTGAGAAGGCAGGGTCCCGCCTGGGTATCTCCCAACCCTGGCACTTAAAGTCTCTGCAAGGCTAGGTGCTTCCTCTCCCACTGAGGCCAGACAAGGCAGCCCAACTAGAAGAACACATCCCATACACAGGCAACAGCTTTTGAGACAGCCGCCACTCTAGCTGTTTGCAACCCACTTGAAGACCAAGCTGCACATCTGTTACATGTGTGCAGGGAGACCTAGGTCCATCCTGTGTGTGTTCTTCAGTTGGTGATTCAGCCTCTGAGAGCCCCAAGGGTCCAGGTTAGTTGATTCTGTTGGTCTTCCTATGAACTTTCTATCTCCTTAGGGGGTGCAATCCTTCCTCCCATTCTTGAAAAGACTCCCAAAGATCCCTGTTGTTTGACTGTGGGTGTATGTATGCCTCTGTCTGAGCCAGTTGGTGGGTCCAGACTTTCAGAAGAGAGCCATGCTAGACTCATGTCTGCAAGCATAACAGTATCATCAATAGTGTCAGGGATTAGTTCTTCCTCATGGGATGGGTTTCAAGTTATTGGTTGGCCATTCCCTCAGTCTCTGCTCCATTCCCAATCCCTGCATTTCTTATAGACAGAATAAGTTTGGGTCAAATGTTTTTGTGGGGTGGTTGGTGTGCCTATCACCCAAACAGGGTCCCCCTGACCACAGAACACAGCCTCCCCAGGGTCCATATACCCAATGCGACAAGTCACAGCTAAGGACACCTCCGGTGATTCTTGGGTGCCTTCCCTATCTCATGTATCTGTCTCTTTCTAGAGATGTCCCCAACTTACCCTACCACTGGGAGCAGATTTCCATTCATTCTCATGGCCATCTCTACTGGCCCTCCCTACACCTGACCCTAAACCCTCCAATCCCCTCCTAATCCTCTCTCTCACCCAATTCCTGCTCTCTATCTGCCTACCATGATTATTCCATTCCCCATTCTAAGTGATGCTCAAGCATCCTTGTTTGTGCCCTCCTTTCTGTCCAGCCTACTTGGCTCTGTGGAGCATGGGCACCCTGTATTTTATGGGTAATGCCCACTTATAAGTGAATACATATCATGCATGGCCTTTGGGGACTAGGTTACCTCACTCAGGATGATATTCTCAAGATCCATCTATTTGCCTGCAAAATTCATGATGTCTTTGTTTTTTATAACTGAATAGTATTTCATTGAGTAGAGGCGCCACATTTTCTTTATCCATTCTTCAGTTGAGGGACATCTCAACTGTTACAAATAAAGCTGCTATAAATATAGTTCATCAAGTGTCTTTGTGAGATGTTGGAGGATCATTTGGGTATATGTCCAGGAGTGGAATAGGTGGGTCTTGAGGCAGAACTATTTCCAGTTTTCTAAGAAACCACCAAATTGATTTCCACAATGGTTGAATATGTTTGTACTCCCAAAACAATGGAGGAGTGCTTCCTTTCTCCACATCTTTGCCAACATGTGCCCTCACTTGAGTTTTTGATACTAGCCATTTTGACCTGTATAAGTATGAATTTCAGAGTTGTTTTAATTTAGATTTCCCTGCTGACTAAGGACTTTAAACATTTTTTCAGTGCTTTATGGCCATTCAAGATTCCTCTCTGTTTATTTCTGTACCCCATTTTTTAAATTGAGTTATTTCAGTTGTTGGTGTTTAATTTCTTGAGTTCTTTATAAATTTGAATGTTAGCCCTCTGTCAGATGTAGGCTTGGTGGAGATGTAGGCTGCCGTTTTGTCCTATTGACGGTGTCCTTTGCCTTACAGAAGCTTTGCAGTTCCATGATATCCCATCAATCAATTGTTGATCTTAGAGACTGCACCATTGATGTTCTGTTCAGGATATTGTCTCTTGTAACAATGTGTTCAGAGGTATTTCTCTCTTTCTCTTCTATGAGATTTAGTGTATCAGGTTTTATGTTGAGGTCCTTGATCAACTTGGTCTAGAGTTTTGTGTAGGGTGATAAATATGAATCTATTTTCATTCTTCTACATGTAGACATCCAGTTAGACCAGCAGCATTTGTTGAAGATGCTTTCTTTTTACCATTGTATGATTTTGGTTTCTTTACCAAAAGTCAATGTTCATAAATGTGTGGGTTTGTTTCTGGGTCTTCTATTCAATTCCATTGATCAGTGTGTTTGATTCTGTACTAATACTGTGCAGTTTTTGCTTGTCTTGTTGTTTTGTTTTCTTTTTATCACTATTGCTCTGTAGTACTGCTTGAGGTCAGAAATGGTAATTCTTTCCTAAGTTCGTTTGTTGTTCAGACTTGTTTTAGCTATCCTGGGTTTATGGTTTTGTTTTGTTTTGTTTTTTCTTATGAAGTTAAGAATTGCTCTTTTAAGGTCAATAAAACTTTTTGTTGGAGTTTTGATGGGGATTGCATTGAATCTGCTGATTGCTTTTGGTAAGATGGCCATTTAGCATCATCACTATGCTAATCCTACCTAGCCATGATCATGGGAGGTCTTTCCACCCTCTGATATCTTCTTCAATTTCTTTCTTCAGAGGCTTCAAGTTTTTGTCATACAGATCTTTCACTTGCTTGTTTAGAGTTACTCCAAGATATTTTTATATTATCCAGGGCTATTGTTAAGGGTGTTGTTTCTCAATTTTCTTTCTTGGCTAGTTTATCATTTGTGTAAAGGAAGGCTACTGATTTGAGTTAATTTTGTATCCAGCCACTTTTCTCAAGTTGTTTATGAGCTGTAGGAGTTTTCTGGTAGATTGGGGGGGGGGTTGTTTATGTATACTATCATATCATCTGCAATTAGCAATACTTTGACTTCTTCTTTTCCAGTTTATATCCCCTGTATCTCCTTTAGTTTCCTTATTTCTCTGGTTAGAACTTCCAGTACTATATTGAATATGTAGGAAGAGAGTGGGCAGCCTTGTCTTGTCTCTGATTTTAGTGGGATTGCTTCTAGTTTCTCTCCATTTAGCTTGATGTTGGCTATTGGCTTACTGTATATTGTTTTGATTATATTTAAGTATGTGTCTTTTATCCTGGATTTCTCTAAAACCTTTAACATAAAGGGGTATTGGAATTTGTTAAATGCTTTTTATCATCTAATGAGATGATCATGTGGGTTTTTTTTTCTTTCAGTTTGTTTATACAGTGGATTACATTGATGGACTTTTGTATACTGAACAATCCCTGCATCCCTGAGATGATGCCTACTTGATCACTATTGATGTTTTTGATGTATTCCTGGATTTGGTTTGCAAGTATTTTACTGTGTAGTTTTGCATTGATATCCATAAGAGTAATTGCTCTGAAGTTATCTTTTTTGAGTCTTTGTGTGGTTTAAGTATCAAGGTGACTTTGGCTTCATAGAATGAGTTTGGCAGTGTTTCTATTTTATGGACTAGTTTGAGGAGTATTGGTATTAGCTCTTCTTTGAAAATCTTGTAGAATTCTGCACTAAAAGTATTTGGCCATGGGCTTTTATGGGGGGGGGGACTTTTTTAATGACTGCTTCTATTTCTGTAAGGGCTATAGAGCTGTTTAGATAGTTTACCTGGTCTTTATTTAACTTTGGTACATGGTATCTATCTAGAAAATCATCCATTTCATTAAGACTTTCCACCTTATCTTTAATCTAATACCCTTCACAGTGTGGAATTCCAGGCTCTCTCTTTTGAAATAATTTCACTTATTTTTTTTTTTTTTTTTTTTTTTTTTGAGATAGGTCTTTTTTTTATAGCCTGGGTACCCTGACTATTAATGGCTTGTCCCACCATGCCAGTCTTTATCTCTTATGTTTGGTTTTGATTTTCTTTTTAAAAATTTATTTATTTATATATTTATTTACATCCCAAATGGTGTCCCCCTTCCCAGTAGCCCCTCCTAGGGCCTCTACTCCACACCCATCCACTTCACACCTGAGAGTGTGGGCCCACTGAGTATCCTCTACCCTGGCAAGTTAGGTGCATCCTCTCCTGCCTCAGGCATCTCTCTGCTACATATATGTCAGGGTTTTGTTTTTTAAGGTAGGGTTTCTCTGTATAATAGCCCTGACTATCTTGGATTTGATTTGTAGGTCAGGCTGGCCTTGAACTTACAAAGATCTTCCTGCCTCTGCCTCTTAAATACTAGAATTAAAGGCTTGAGCCACCACACCTGGCTCAGACTGAATCGTTTTTAAACTCTTTATTAATTTGAACTAAAGATAATTAAGTATCTTAGGGGAGGTTGTTTTTGTTTACGGGGTTATTGTTTGGTTGGTTGGTTCGGTTTGCTTTGTTTTGTTGTTGTTGTTGTTGTTGCTATGATAAAACATCAAGACCAAAATCAGCTTAGAAAGAAAAGGATTTATTCCATTCTATATCTTCAGATAATACTCCATTATCCAGGAAAGTCAGCACAAGAATTTAAGGCAGGAACCTAGAGGCAGGAACTGAAGCAGAGGCTAGAGAAGAGTGCTGCTTTGGGCTTGCTCCTCATGGCTTGCTCATCCTGCTTTCTTACACATTCAGGACCACACAGTCAGGAATGGCACCCACACATCACACTAGCACATCAATTAGGTCAAGAAAGTGACTGGCAGACAATCTTAAGGGTCTCTTTGTCTATTAGGATTCCCTTCCAGAGTTGTCTCATTTTATGACAAATTGACAGAACTAACACACCACGGGAACTTTTTAATTTAAATCATGGACTTTTAAGGATACAGCTACAACTTTGTGAAATTTCAGGGCTTCTGCAGCACTTTTGACAGTGAGAGAAGCCACTTCAGTATTCAATCTAGATATCCAATCTGTATCAATCTAATGCACTTTAGGTAGAAGAACATATGCCTTCAATTTATACAAAATGTATGTGTATTTTTAATTTTCTGAATTGATCTCCAACTTTTGTAGGAGAGCTATTTGGTTATAGAGGAGAAAGCTAACCCAGCAGAAAGCACTGAAAGAGCTTCACCAAGACCCCAAAAACCAAATCCAGGACATTAACTGAGCGGTGTTGTTGTCCTTTAAGGTTGAGGAGGGTTTGGCAGCCAAAGCTCATGATACATTTCTTCCCTGTTCCAGTCATCCTAGCAAGACTTCTGTCTTATGAGCAGCAAGGATCTCCAGTACAAGTCATGAATGTGAGCCTGTAGTTTCAGCTGAGTCTCGGTGCAGCATTGTAGTCTGCACCAGTGCCTTGTTCCTGTTTTCCCTATTAGCCTTCTTTCTGTTTCCCTGCTTCCTGAAGGGAATGCAAAGTTCTTCTCAAGACATATCAGTGTCAAAGGTCAGAGTTCATAGAATCTCCCAAGAGTGTCACCCACACATGTGGACTGCAGTCACAGTGGCCCTGGATGTGCTCAATTGACAGCATTCTGGGAAACATCTGCAGGACTTTTTCCTAACTATACAAGGCCTTCCTAACTACAACAAGTATGTAATTCAACCTCCAAAGGGCTCCATGGTGAAAAGTGTAAGTGGAACATAGAGAGATGTCAGAAATACAAACAACAATCAATAACAATGATGATGGTGATGATGATGATGATGATTATGATGATAACAGCTTCCTAGTTCCAAGGACCCAACTAGGTCAGATTGTAGACTACTAAAGATAACAGCAAAATATACCTCTTAAAATGCTTTTGTGTTTAACAGACTCTAACCATTAGCACTTTTTCTAATCCCAACATTTTTCCACCTTCCAACTAAAGCTTGAAGGCTGCAGAACAGTCTGAAATTCCATGCTGCCTTTCAAAATCTTCATCCTTTTTTCCCGGGCTCCGTGAATGAACATTGGAACACACGGTGTCAATCACCAAGGGAAGTTTGCACAGGGCCATTGCCAAACAGTGTTCTCATTGCAGAGGAATAGTTTTTAATAGAATGGAGCTGCCTGCAAGGAACCTTTCATAATTCTCCACCCAGGCAGTGCGAACCACATTATTTTCCTCAGCATGGCTCCAAAGACTCTTCCAGAGGACATGGTGTATCCTCCTAGAGCTCCAAACTATGAACTACTTCAAATGTGAGGGGTGGGAGAATGTGGGAAAAAATCACTTCTTGGGTCTCCCTGGTTCTGAATTACAACTTCTTCTGCTTTAGCTTATTCTGCAAGCTGGCTGCTCTCGTGAGACACAGGATTTCCCTCTTTGGTAAGTAAAAGGCTATGTGGCTAAAGGCAGCACTCCTCCCTGTAACTACCTGAGCCTTCATTTGTGACTCCCTTGGAAAACGCGCACCTTGGGACTGAGGTGTCACCTAAATTTTCCATAGAAAATTGGTCTGAAGCATGATTAATGACCTCTCTACTTCTTTAACAGCTCAGATTTTCCACACCAATGAATGTTTTAAGCTCTGCCCTGACATCCATCATGAAGCTGAGGCTCTGTCAGACAAGAGATAAATGCCTTGTCCCTGAACACAGACCTGGCACTTTGTGTGTTGCTGGTTAATTATACTGGGCTAAGGCTTATGCATACTAAGAAGGCTGTATTTAACAGCCAGGCTGGTTTTGAGAAGTCACGGCTGATATGTTTTATCCTAGGGAGTGATTCAACTACAATGGTGAGCTGTCTTCATATCTTAGCTCAGACACTTGACACAAGGTAAGTCTGATGTTTTCTTTCTAGTGGTTTCTTATGATACCCTCTTTGACCTCCAAATAGACAAAGATGGCCCTGGAAGTCAGCATTCTGCTTCTCATTCCCACAGTCCAGGCCTACTGTCATGGACTGTCCTAAATATGAAGCAGTTAATCAGCTCTTATCCTCTCTTATTTTCAGGAGATAAAAATGTATAAGTAACATAGCAACATGCAGTTTGTGCTTAATAGTATATATACACATGTACATGTACCAGTAGAGATGCCTGGTAGGTGATGAAACCCTTGTCATCCTGAAAGATGAACAGTGCCATTTTGAGTTCAAGTTGGGGAGGAAGAAAATGCTGGCTTCTGGAAGATTATATACGAAGCCAGGGAAAGAGCCCAGTAGGTAACCCAAGTTCAGTCACTGTGACCCCTGTGGCAAAAGAAGATAATTGACTCCCAGAAATCTGTAGCTTCCACAACTACACACACACACACACACACACACACACACACACACACACACACACACACACATACACACACACACACACACACACATGTATAAATTAATAAATGTAATTCTTAAAATATGTCAGATACTTGGTAAAGTAGTATGTATATAATCTTAACGTGTAGAAGACAGACACAGAAGGATCAAAAGTTCAATTCCAGCCTTGTATTTATAGTAAAACCTTGTTTAATAAAAATAAAAGTCACAAGAAGATTTGAAATTTTGCAGGAAGGATGGCTGGACAGGAAAATATATTTCATAAGCAAATAAACAATACACAGTTCTGGTAATATTAACATATATGATATTTTAAAAGAGAGAGGTAGTAAAATGAGCTGACAGAAGCTCCGTTTAAGAATGGTCATTAAGAATTAAGAATGGCCCTTATCAAATAAAGGGACAAATAGAGGAGCAGAGATTAGAGAACAGATCATCCAGAGACTGCCTCACCTGGGGCTCCACCCCATATGCAGCCATTAAACCACTATGGCTGATACCAAGTAGTGTTTACTGGCAGGAACCTGATTTGGATGCCTTCTCAGAGGCTCTGCCAGAGTCATACAGATACAGGGGAAGATGCTTGCAGTTAACCATCAGACTGAACACGAGGACCCCAATGAAGGAGCTAGAGAAAGAATTAAAGGAGTTGAAAGGGTCTGCAACCCCATTAGAAAAACAAAATGATCAACTAACCAAACCCACCACAGCTCCCAGGGACTAAAACACCAACCATGAAGCACACATGGAGAGACCCATGGCTCCAGGTACATATGCAGCAGAGAATAGCATTGTCTGGCATCAATGAGAGGAGAGGCCTTTGGTCCAGCGAAGGCTCATTATCCCAGTGTAGGGGAACGCCAAGGTGCTGAGGTGTGGGAGAAGGTGGTTGGGAGAGGGAGCACCTTCATGTAGGCAATGGGAAGGGGAGGTGGAATGGGATTGGTGGAAGGGGATAACATCTGAAATGTGCATGCAGAGAATATCCAATTTTAAAAAATGGAAAAACAAACAAACAATAAAAAAGGGTCCTTACCAGAGAGGCTTCATCCAGAAACTGATGGGAGCAGATTCAGAAACCTGTAGCTAAACATTAGGCAGAATTCTGGGAATCCCCAAGGAAGATGGGGAGGAAGGATCTGTAGGAGCCAGAAGGGTAGAGGACACCATAAGAACATGGCTCACAGAATTATCTCATCAGTTCTCACAGAGGGGGCTCACAGAGACTGAAATGACAGTCAGGGAGCCTGTGTGGGTCTGTGTTCATGTGGGACTCTTAACAGTGGGAGTGAGAGCTGTCTCTGACTCTCTGGCCTGCTCTTGGGGCCCTTTTCCTCCTGCTGGGTTGCCTTGTCCAGCCTTGATATGAGGGTCTGTGCCTATTGTAATTTGTTATGCTGTGTCCAGTTGATATCCCTGTTCAGTTGATAGCAGAGATAGAGTAGATCTGAGGCAAAGCATTGGGTGGAGTGGATAGAGAGGAAACTGAGGTAGGGATGTAATATATGCGAAAAGAATAAACAAATAAGAGAAGAAAGGTCCTTATGACATATACCTTTAGCCTCAACACTCAGGAAGCAGTGGCAGGCAGGTCTCTGTGAGCTTAAGGCCAGCCAAAAAGCTATATAGTGAGACCTTCTCTCAGAAACAAAAAAGTATTTATTAATAAATAATTCTTATCAGAGTCAGGAAAAGGACATACACCTCAAGATCTCATGTAAAAGAGAGCTACCTTCTTAAGAGAGTGACCCAAAAAATGGTAGCTTGTGACAAATGGAAGCCCATGACAAATAATAAGGTCTAGAACCATGGCTCAGTTAAAAGCCCTTGCCCAACAAACATGAGGACAGGACCCAGAGAAATGTCTAGTAGTTAAAGCAACTCATCTGCACTCAGGCAGGGGCAGGATCCCCAGAACAAGCTGGATAATGAGACTAACCACATCACTGAGCTTTGGGTTCAAATGAGAGACCCTGCTTCAATAGATAGAATGGAAAGTGGTCAAAGGAGATGCACACACACACACACACACACACACACACACACACACACACACGCACATGCACACGCACACGTGCACACACATGCACATGTACACAAACACACAGCAATAAATAAACAATAACCATAACAAACATACAGATCATTACAGGAATCCTTTGATTTCAGAGCAAGCCTCCCTGCTGGTCTCTACTGATATGTTTGATAATTACCAAGGAAACTTTGAAAAGAAAGAGCACCTGCCCTGGAAGGAATTCTGTTATTATCTTCTAAAGACGATATTGCAATGTGGAAAATTACAGACTGCATATAGGTTTTGTTCCAACTCTATGTTCTATGAAACAGTTTTGAGAAAAGAATTCAGTGGTTCTTAGCTTCAGCTATTCCCAGGGTGCATTTTCTTGTCCACTGCCTCAGTGACCTAATAGGACTGGCTTTCTTCTCTCCCCTCCCCCATCTCTTCCAATGTAGGATTGTTCTGCAAACTCAGAGAAGTACAGACTTTAGACAACTGCTTCCCTATTCTCTTTTCTCCCCCTTCCTCCTAAATAGCACTTACAAAGGTTCTTGACCCCCAAGTAAACTGGGAAAAGGCTCATGCCTATTCCTTTCATTTGATAATAACAGACAAGGTAGCTGCGGCATGTGCCTACCACTACTCCATTCTAAACACTTCTCTGTGGGTCATGAAGAGTTTGGCAATGATCTCTACAAGCCAGGCCCATTATTCAGTCACTAACTCTAGGGAACTGTGTGGTTCACGTTGATTTTCCAGATGGAAAGAGGCCAGGATCCACTGTCTGTCCAGTCTGACAATGCAGTTGTGTCCTTACTTACAGGACAGTGATGAAGTCAGGCTCTGAGCTGGTGAAAGCCGGGCTGCGGGCATTCTTTGAAAATGCTGCAGAAGACTTAGAGAAGACCTCAGAGAACCTGAAGCTGGGGAAGTTTACCCATTCCAGAACGCAGATCAAAGGTGTTTCTCAGAATATTAACTACACCACAGTGGCTCTGCTTCCCATCCTGACCTCCATCTTTGAGCACATCGCTCAGCATCAGTTTGGGGTGGATCTACTCTGTGAGTCCTACTGCCATTTGTCTCCAATGTCTATGCCCTGGCCACAGACAGAGACCCGTTCACTCACACTGACCTTGAGAGCAGAGTAGAAAGACAGATTTTTTTTAAAAAATGCAGTGATCGATCCTTGGAAAGGAAGAAATCCTTTAGTGTGAGTTTAGAACATTTCATCTTTCTCCAATTTCATTCTGAACCAGTTTCACACCTGCTACATTGAATTTGAAAAGGTTATCTGAGCAATAAATCCCAGAAATACTCTGCTACCAGGGCTTCTAGATGCTGTGCTACACATTTAAAAGCCTTAATTATTCATTGTTACCAGGAGCAAAGAAATAAGGTTAACATCTCATGGTGTTTTGGTTTTTTTTTTCCATCTTTTATTGGTTTTATTTTGCTTTGTACTTAGCAGAATGTCCAGCCCCATTCCCATCCCCACCATGTTCATGTTCTGCCACCAAGCTTCAGGACTGCTCAAACATTTGCCATACGATTTAATTTAGCCAGTTGTTGATAGCCTGGGCTGTGTCTTCCATCAGTCAGTCCCCAAGAGGTAAACATTTCATGACATGGAAACAAGCCAGTGTCTTGGTTGGAAAATAAACATTAAATTAGTTCCTGGTTTTGTTGAAGTAGTCCTAGTGGTCCATGGCATGAGGCCTAGATGTGGTTGGGGACGTGTTGCCTGCTGTTGAAATTTTTTGTGTTCCTTTAGAACTCTATTCACTTAGAAAACAGAGAAGACTGTGATACAGTTAAAAATACAGCATAATTTTTAGATGAGCATATTTAGACTTCTTCCCTCTCTCCTTCTTCCTCTCCCTCCCTATTTCCCTGTCTCCAACTCCCTCTCCTTCCCTCCCTCTCTTAGTCTCTGAAAAAGGAATGGCAGATATATAGACCTTCTTAGAAAATGATTAAAAGTAACACAGACGCTTCAAGTTTTATTTGTTCTTCAAGCCAAAGGAAGACAATATTACCCTTGGTAAAATTTAAACATAATGTCTTCCTTTGTTGGGTAAATGACATGTTAAGGAAGCTCCATTGGCCAAAAAAAAAAAAAAAAATGCCTTCTTCAAGAAGCTTTGTGATCTTTGTCAGAAGCCCTGCAAATGGCATAGGTGTTTGAGTCGGAGCACATTTCCCTGTAGTGTTTTCCAGCAAGTAGTAAAAGAATATCTGGTTTGAATAGGATTTCACTTGTTTACAGACACAGGGAGAAGGGAAAACTAGAGAGAGGTTGTTAGCTCGTGACTGGTGCCTACCTTAACTTTTTTTTTCATGGACTTTTCCATATGATGGAGATGGAGCTGAGACTGATATGTGGTTATGGCATCTTTTTGTTTCAGTGAGTGACGTGCAGATTTCATGCTACCACATTCTGTGCAGCCTCTATTCCCTTGGGACTGGCAAAAACATCTACGTTGAAAGGTAATTAGTTTTTGCTTGCTTTTTTTTTTTTTAAGTTAAGACACTTTGACTAAAAAAGTTGTTGTGGGGGAGAGAGGTCCAACACATCTGCCCAAACAGGAGCTAAACAAGAACAAAAATAGACATGGATTTCAGACAGCCCAGGAGTCTTCAACCCTACACAACCCTACAGGCAACTAGGGAATGGTAGGAGCAGGAGAAATGGGCTGGGAAGAGCACACAAACCGCTTATCCAATACCAAGTGGTCAGCACATTATGCAGATTGAGAACTGAGAGGTTGTATTTATGTTTGGTAGTTGTGTGCATGCATGTGTATGTGTGTGTAGCTATAAAATCCTGCAAAATCATGTGCTAGTAGCCAAAAAATGTTGAAGTCATATGCATTTCATTTTTAGGACTTCTGAAAAGCTTCCAGAGTTCCTGTGGTTAAAGCTTTCTGAGACACTTGGGGGACCTAAGGCAGTGGCTTCAGTGTTAAATGAGTCTCTGTGTGACACACTCTTGGACCTTAGCCATAGTCATCTGTCAGATTAGCTATGGTTTTAAATAACGCACAGTTCAGTACCAGAAAAGCTGTTTGATAATCTTGAATCTGAACAGCCTTATCTGTAGAGGTTTAAGGTTCTGACTTTTCCTCTCTAACCAGTCTGGTGCTGTGGGAGCCTAACAGCCCAAAGCTTTTCAGCCTCAGGCACCATGTGTTGTGTTGTTCTACTTAATTCTGGGGTAAAACAAGAAGGATAAAGGTTTCAGGATTAGTCTTATTCTTGAAGGACTGATTCCTTTATCCCTTTCCAATAAGCAAGCCTGAAAGAATTCGATCTGTTTTTAAGTAATTTAATCTGAACACACTTGGGAGTCTACTAGCATACCCATATACGAAGCTTGTATCAAACACCCTAAAATTCAACCCTCATTTCATAATGAAACACAAATTTATTAAAACTGTGTCAGTAAAGCAAAATGAGAACGTATCCCCTATGAGAACTTAGGAACTGAACTGGTTGGTTCAAATCCACTTTAGGGATGAATTGAAGCCCAGTCTATTCCATTACAGTCCTGTCTTCCAAATGGCTTACGGTCATCAAGAAATTCATTGAAGAACTAATAGTTAAATTTGCTTTATGATGATGTCTTTGCATTTCCCAGGCTTTCCTTACTGTTTTACAGAAAACACACAGAAATGGCTTTGTCATCAACAGTTATTGATTTGTTTGTTTTTGTTTTGGTTTGGTTTTTGAGATAGCATTTCTCTGTGTGGCCCTAGATGTCCTGGAACTTACTCTGTAGTCAAGGCTGGCCTAGAACTTAAGAGATCCTCCTAGCTCTGCCTCCCAAGTGCTTGGGATAAAGCCATGCGTTACCGCTGCCTGGCTTATTGGACCCCTGGAACTAAAATTATAGATGTTTGTAAACCACCCATATGGGTGTTAGAATTGAACCTAGGTCCTCTAGAAGAGCAGCCAGCACTCTTTTTATTATTAAATTTATTTATTTACTTATTTACTTTACAACCCAGTATTAGCTCTTCCCTTTATGTAAGTCCTTCCCCCATTCCCCTTAGAAGTGGAAGCCCCCTCTGTGTATCAATCCTCCACCTCCATCTTACCCCCACCCCTACATCAAGTTGCTACAGGACTAGACACAATCTCTCCCACTGGCCAGACACAGCAGTCCATTTAAGGCCACAGGATCCACAGGCAGGCAGACAAGCTCAAGACAGCCCTTCCTCCAGTTGTTTGGACTCATAAGGCCCAAACTGCTCATGCTACATATGTGCAGGGCGCCCGAGTCCAGCCCATGTTCACTCTTTGGTCCGTGAGTCAGTCTCTGGGAGACCCCAAGTGTCCAGGTTAGTTGACGCTTTTGAACTTCCTGTGGAGTCCCTGTCTTCTTTGGGTCCCTCAATCTTTCTCCCAACTCTTCTGAAAGACTCCTCGAGCTCCATCTAATGTGTGTGAGTCTCTGCATCTCTTTCCATTGACTGCTGGGTGGGGCCTCTCAGAGGACAGTTAACTAATTCTTTTATGCAAACATAACAGTACCATTCATAGTGTCAGGGATTCTTGCTCATGGGATGGGTCATAATTTGGGGCAGTCATTGGCTGGCCATTCCCTTCATCTCTGCTCTATCTTTGTCCCTGCACATCTTGTAAGCAGAACACATTTTGGGTCGAAGGCTTTGTGAGTGGGTTGCTGTCCTTATCCTTCCACTGGGAGTCCTGCTTGCGGCTAGTGATCTTAATCACTGAGCCATCTCTCCAGCCCCGGGACAAAAATTTTAAACATGTCTCTTTAATTAAATATAGAATCAATAAAAACATTTCAAATTAACAGAGAGAGAGAGAGAGAATGCACATGTGAACCTTATATAACCTTTTGTACACTTTCTACATTTTTCTTCTGAAAAAAGTAGACAAAAAGTTAATTTTTAAATGTCAGACCAGAAAGACTTGTTCATCTGTAGCTTTTTGTACTTAATTCACATTCACCTCAGTGATTGCTCTGAACAGAGCTGGGAATGTTGGAGTTTCCATTTTTTATTCTACCTCCACATAAGACTAGCCAGCCAGTTGAGTCTCTTGATTAAAGAGATTCAACAGCTGACGACCAAGTGACTTAAGGTTCTAGGACTGTGTGCCGCTGGCACAATCAAAGATGTTTGTCTGTCTGGTTTTGGGGGGATTTTTTTTGTTTGGTTTTGATTTTACATTTTAATTGTGAAATGCATAATAACTCAGAAAACAAAACCCAGCATGCAGAAGTATGTAAAGTGAACTAAACCCGCCCTCCCCTTTACCCTGTTATGTCCCATCCTTTCCTGAGAAGTCACTAGCCTCATTTGGGCATGCACCAGTCTTAACAATTTCTCTGTATACACATTGTTAGGCATGTGAAATCATAGAGTTGTACAGCTTTGTAATATTGGAAAGAGATAAAAACTCGACTTCTTTAATCTGTAATTCATATTTCAAAAATATATTATTTAACACACGGTATCTATTAAGTTTCCACTTTTAAAAAAAAGCAATTGTATACATTGCGATCCCAACCTACTTCATGTCCTGTTTTCCATTTTGCTATAAAATTTACTGCAGCACTAGCATTTGCCTAGTCTTCCTGCCCTGCTCACTTGACTTTGTGCCTGCATCATTTACCACATCATCAATATTTCTGAGCCAGGAATTCCCTGTTCCTAATTTTCTTGACTTTATATTTTTTTTGTTTGTTTTTTGTCTTTTGACAGTCTGGAGTCATCATGGGACAGTTACTTCTGTGAGAGCCCTGGGGTATACTGGGGTCTCTGGATACTTTATAATGTCCATTCCAGGACACAGACCCTTAGCCACCATAATTTTCTCTTCAATGCATCTAGCACTCCAATCACACATGACGTTTCAGAGGAGAACAGAGAACTGGCAGTTCCTAGATTTTCTTCATTTCCCTATGATTCATCCCAGGACTGACTATTCTGTTTAACCCTTTCCACTTTACTCTTTAAGTCAGGACATTTTGCCTTATTTAGGAAATTCTTTTTTTTTTTTTTTTTTTTTTTTTTTTTGTGGTTTGTATTACAAACAATTTTAGTCCAGCATTGATTGGTTCCATTACTTTTGGCCACTGGTAAAGCAGTACTAAGCAGAGTAAGGAGTCACAATCCTCCTCATGGGGACAGCCCCAGCCACTTAAATCCTCCTTTTGGCCCTATCTTCAAGATACTGCTGCCTCCCAGTAGCTTCTGATTCATGGGCATTTTGAGAACATTTCAAGTCTAAATTAGAGCACAGTTTTCAGTGTGTGTTTCTTTACTATCTTTTGTTCAAGGGAAGTAATCCTGTGTAAGTTTGTTCTTTAACCTTTCACACCAGGTTTCTTACTAGAAACTTTTAGCTGTTTGTTTTTTTTCTGTTTAGTATCTTTTTATGATAAAAAAAAAAAACTTCCTCTGTGTTAATCTTTTCTATTTTGTTTTCTGTGCATGTATAGAGAATACACATTCTGTTTTTCTTTTTCTGGGTAAATTTTTATCATCTTTTCCTCTCTCTCTTGGCTGCTAGGAATATAGTGTTAACTCTCAAGAACAAAAGTGTGTGCATGTGTATATACATGTGTGTGTGTGTGTGTGTGTAATAAGAACCTGGTAGAGGACCAAACTCTTCCCAGGGATCTGACATCCTCCTCTAGCAAGAGTAACAGGTGAGAAGTGGCTCATACTGCAGGCAGATATTTCTCTGATTTAATATATGCTCATCCTCTGTTGAGCTTAGGTTTGCAGCTCCAAAACAGTTTCTTTTATTCTTTCATGCCAACGTACCTCCAGGAATTTCTCCAGGCTGGGAGTACAAATGACTGGAATGGCCAGTATATATCTTTCTTGGCCCCTTTCTTACTCTGCAAGATGGAAGCTCCGGGTATATATCTTCAATGACCTTCATACACCTAAATGCTCACTGCTTCAAGCAACTTCTAAGTCCTCCAAAGACCTTTTTTAGTCTTCTAATTCTGGAAATTATGGGTTTGGGCTCTTGTTGTTGCTGTTGTCATTATTATTGTTGTTGGTTTTTAATTAATTAATTAGTTAGTTTCATGTATATGGGTGTTTTGTCTGAATGCCTATGCAACATATGCAAGCCTTGTACCCAAGGAGGCCAGAAAAAGATGCCAGATGCCCTAGAACTGGGGTTATAGATGGTTATTAGCTGTCATGTGGGTGCTAAGAACCAAACCCAAGATCTCTCAAGGATTAGCTGGTGCTTTTAACTGATAAGCCATCTCTAAGGCCCCTTCTAGAGAGTATGTTTTAATTCCTGTACCTCCTAGTGTTTTGTTATTACTTTGTGGTATGGGCTTATAATACATACTATAACTTCAGCATAGATCCAGATGTCTTCTTAATTTCTTTTCTAAATTTTGGGTTTTAGAGAGGAACATGTAATAAAACCAGCATTTCTCCACCACGTTTTGTATAAAATGAGACACGACAGCTCCCTGGAATTGTTAAGGGGAAGTTTTTCGTTGTAGAGAAGACAGATCCACCGGAGGAGGAGTCCAGAGCAGATAAAGCAGTAGAGTGAACATGGCCAGCAGACTGAACCAGCCCATGAGAGGAGCAGGAGCAGAGCAGAGAGAGAGGGAGAAACTTAGAAAGAGGGAGAGCAAGAAGGAAGACAAAGAAAGGACAGAGCCAAAATATCAGTGTTACAAGGAGAAGGAGCAGCGTGATGGGAGAGAAGGGGAGGATGTGAGAAGAGCTTGAAAGGGCTGGGTGCCAGCGTGGAGCTGACATGTACAACTTGGTCTGTGATGCTGAGGGAACCTGGAGGCCACAATGATAGTTTGTCACTCCCCACAGTGGTAAGGGAAATGGCTCTTCCGATAGAGTGGAACCAACCTCACAAGTTCCTGAGGAATGCTGGCTTTTATCTAGCCACCAGAATTGCGGGGATGGAGCTTCCTTTGGGCCTGATAACCTTTTAACTAATTTTTTTTTGACCAAAGAGCATCTGTTGAATTGCAGGGGGATCACTAAGTGATCGGTCCAGCTCTACCTGGCATGTGACTTGTAGTTGGAAAAGATTCATTCACTTCGGTGATGGGAGTGGTTGTGAAAAAAAAAAAGTCAGTTAAATGGAGTGAAGAAGTGTCTTTTGGAATACTTTCAAGTTAGAATAATATTGAGAATTACATAAATCTGTGAGGTTTTCAGATACCAAATATCAAAGAATAAACATATTGTTTATTTGATCATGTAAATTTCTTGAGTTCTCTAATACAGAGATTTTTTTTTAAGGATTTAAAGAGGTTTGAGGGAAGATTTTCTAGAAAACCAAGTTTGGGTCTTTATTTTGTTAATCGTTAATCTCAGTCTTATTTAAATGAAAACTAATTTTCTTTTCTTCACATCTTCTTAGATTCTCGTTCCTTCCATCTTCCTGACTTCCACTGATCAATCAATTCTTATTTTACATTTTTTACATCTAAGCCACTAGGATTATTCATATTGTCATTTGGGACTGTGCCCAACCCGCACTGTGTTTCCTACTCTGCTCACAATGCTTCCTTCCCATAGTATCACCATGAGTATACAGGACAGAACTTTATAGTCATGAAGCATGGATGTGTATAAGGTTTCTGTTGCTGTGAAGAGGCACCATGACCATAGCAACTCTTATAAAGGAAAACATTTAGTCAAGGCTGGTTCACAGTTCAGAGGTGTAGTCCGTTGTCATCATGGTGGGAAGTATGGTGGCACATGGGCCAACATGATGCTGGAGAGGTAGAATTCTACATCTGGATCAGGTAGAGGCAGAAAGAGAGACCGACCTGGGCCAGGCTTGGCCTTCTGAAACCCCAAAGTCCACCCCCCAGTGACACATTTCCTCCAACAAGGATACACCTATTACAACAAGGCCACACCCCCAGTAGTGCCAATCTCTATGAGCCTCTGGGGGACATTTTTTTTTTCAAACCACCACAGTACTATTAATATACTCTAATTTATTTGTCTTTGTCTGTGTCCCTGACCATAGACATTTGAGAGATGAACCATTACTTTCATCTTGTAAATAAGAGATTGACAAAGCCCCTTAGCTTGGAAATTAGGATCTAATAAATACTAGAATACATATTGAAACCTCTCTAGTCAGTCACCCTTGACTTACCTATTATGTGAAAAGTACTCTATCTGGCAGTAAAGATTAAAGAAAAAAAAATGGTTTCCATATCCAATGATAAACTGCAAGTCCTTTCTTTTACTTTTGGTTGCTATGGAGCTAACCATGCAGCCTCTACCCTGCCTGGCAGCTTTGCCCACACCTACATTGCCCCCTGGGGGCACTAATGACTGGAGAAGTCTATGTCTCTTCAGTCACTCCTTGGGCCTGGAGGCCCCAAGTCATTGTCCCTGGCATTTCACAGCTAGAAGGATTAATTGTCAGATTCTGGGTTTTACTGTGTTAGCAGCTGGGCCAGGGGAGCCATTGTTTATCTCTCTTGGCTGAGCAGCTAATTAGCATCCACATGTGCTCTGGACTAGAGCGTGCCCTGCTGAGAAGCTGGTGTGACTTGGATTTTTCAGTAATTAATATCAGAGAGGACAGGGTCATGTCCCTGTCACTGCCACCCTGCACAACAGGGACTTCTAAGCACTTCTCTCCCCTCAAGGCTTGCCTTTATAGCTGCCTCCTTGTGTAAGCATCCACTATCATGCGCTCAGAACTTCAATTTCAGTAAAACAGAGCAGGTGGAGATGCCGACAGGTTGGCACGACTTCCCAGTGCCACCTGAAACTTACCCTGAGCCTCGGGATCCTACCTAATCATTCCATACCATGCATGAACGCCTCTCAGATTCTCTTCCATATGTGCTCCCCCCTCCCGTGACAGCCCTTTCCCTGTCAATCTTTCCCATTCTCCTCTTCAAAATCGATACAGAAGAGACAGCCTTTCACTTCTTACTGACTACTCTGCCGGGAAAGAGAAGTGAAGTGGCCCTTTGTGGGGTCTTATTCCAGTTATCCCTCCCTGTCCTCTCTGAGGGTAGTGGCCATTTCAGACAGGAGGTTAAAGGAGGAAGCTCTCTTCCTCACGCCTATCTGCCATCTTGATCTCACCCAAAAAGGCAAAGAAAAAAAGAAGAGATTATGAGAAAGACAGCTGAGGGAAAAGGCCTGGGTGGAGGCTGCTCAGAAGTGGGCCTTGGTTTCAGCAGTTTACACATCTGTCCCTGTCCCTGTCCCTCTCCCCATCTCTATCCTCATCCCTATCCTTCTTCCTGCTGACACATCTCCAGAGGAGACTCGGGTAGCACTGGTACACAAACACAGGGCCTTGGCATGGCCATGGGTGCTCTGCCTGTGAAGCTTACCTGGATCAGGGGAAGAAGTCAGAAGGATTCTAACAGCCAGACCTTTCCCTGGAGGACAAAGCTGTGCCATCATCTAGGAAGTGGTGAACTAAGAACCCCTCCTTCTGGGATGATTTGAAAGTTAGTCCCTTGAGTGCTTCATAGCACATAAGAGGTCCAGCCGAGCCCGAGAAAGTAAAGAATCAAAAATAGCATCTCTTCGTTTTTCTTTAAAGTAGTTTAAAGTTTCATATTTTGAATCCGTTTGGTAATTGAGTGAAGCCTGGGTGGGTTTTCCAGTGAATCCAAAGCTTTATGCCAAATCAGCCTCCCTCTCCCTTTCTCTAATCAGCACATTACTCTTACATCCCAAGCTAAGGCATTCTGTACTCCCAAAGGCTGCCCTAAAGATTCCAATCTACTCCAACAGCCTTCTCCAATAATTTTATTCAAAAAAGGTTAAGATCACATTTTTAAAATTCAACTCAAATGCATCTCTTTCTCTAACACAGCTGTAGAGGGATGCTAGTCCTTACGATTACTTTGTACGGATCTGCCTTTTTAGGTTGATTCCTTTGGAGTTCCATATGGAATATATGTTCTATCTTTGATCTATAATAGCAAGAAAGGACATTGACCACATATTGTAGTAAAAATTAATTGAGAGTTTCTCCTACCTTGGATCATTTAGCTTCAAAATAAAAGACATAAAACCTTTATAATAAGCCTTAAAGCACTCAAACTGGGCAGGTATCAACCCTCTATGCTATTTTGTCTACTTCCCTGTCAGTAACCCTGAGATATACCTTGCCGTGTTCTGCCTGAGGCAGTCCTACTCCAACTGGTCAACCCTCATGGCCATGTTCTCATGATCCAACTACTACATGGTGTATTCCTCTCTCCTCTTTATCTCCTCTCTCTCTTCTTTCTCTCTTCTCTTCTCTCTCCTCTCTCTGGTCTCTTTCTTCTCCCTGGTCTCTCTCTCTCTCTCTCTCTCTCTCTCTCTCTCTCTCTCTCTCTCTCTCTCTCTCTCTCTCTCTCTCCTCTCCTCTCCTCTTGGTCTCTGCCTCAGACCCCAAGCCCAGGAACCAAAGCACTGCCTACCTCTCTTCTGCCCAGCTGTAGGCTGTAGACATATTCAACCAATATTTTTAAATTAAGAAGCAAAATTACATAGCATCATTTGGTATACATGAGGATCTCCTCATCCCTGGGAGTAACCAGACCTTGAGGGTTATAATATATAGCAACAGACCAAAATTCAGCAACTACCAATTTAACCAAAGGTTAAATTTAAAACCAATTTAATTTGCTTTTCAGTGAAAAAAATGCTACCACTTTTATAAATCCTGGTTATCTACTTTCAAAGAGTCTAGGGTTTTAAAATCCCAGATTTTTAATGCTGTTGAAATTGTTGGCTCTTGTCACAGTGAGGGGTAGCTGACCCACAAAGTCTTAGGTGCAGCTGTTGGTTGGGAACTGGAGGGAATCCTATGACTGATGGCCTGTTCCAGAGATTTCAGGTGCACCTTCTGAAGCAGGCTGTTATTTCCATGATGGTCCTATAACAGCCCCACAGTATAATATTATATTATTTTAGCCACAACTAGGTTTGAAGCAGTGAGCTTGTTCTAAACCATTAGTATTTGGGCAAAGTTGGGGAGAGACAGTACATGCAGTCTTACTGTGCATGCTTCAGGATGCTCAGTGAAGTAAAACAGGAAAGTAGTGAGAACAACCTGAGGAGGGGGCCTACCTGGTGTGTGGGGTTCACATAAGGATGGCACCACTTCTAAATGGACTTCTTTGTTTCCAGGCAACGTCCTGCTCTTGGAGAATGCCTGGCTTCCCTAGCAGCTGCTATCCCTGTGGCATTTCTGGAACCCAGCCTTAACCGCTATAATCCCCTCTCAGTCTTCAACACCAAAACACCCAGGGAGCGGTCTAGTAAGTATCAACCCAGGGAGTAGCCAGGAAGGTGGCAGGAATAAAACCCACAGCTATGTAGTATGTTGTTTTACATGGTATGTTATGAACTACTTTTCTTGTACCAGATAAAACATCACAAGGAAAAAAAAACTTTTTTTTTAAATTTTGGCTTGTGGTTTAAGTTCAGTCTCTCAAAGCAGAGAAGGCCTGGAGGTAAAAGTTATGAGGCAGCTTGTCACATTGTGTCCACAATGAGAAAGAGGGAGAGACAAATGTTGGTTCTCCACTCACTTTCTCCTTTTTATTCACACTGAGACTCCAGCCCTTGGAGTGGTGCTGCCCACACTTAGGGGGAGTCTTCCCTCCTCACCAAAACGTCTCTGCTAATCCCCACACAGGCCTACCTACAAGTGATTTTAAATCCCCGATAAGTTAACAAGGTTAATCATCACAATGTGAAAGTAGATCGGTGGGTCTAAGTTAAAGACCAGATATTGTCTCTATCTTGTAAGAGAAATGGGCTCAAAAATGACTGTTTTGATGATTAGACTTTTGATAGTTATTTCATACTGAGGAGTCAGTCTAGGCGGATTCTCCTGTCCTGACATCTCTTTTGTCTCCCCCAGGTCCCCATTTCTTTTCTGTGCCTAGGGACATGACTACTTTTATCTAGTCTTTAGTCAGAGTGCCATCACAAATGAGCATGTGCATAATAATAACCTAAGAATAGTCTTCAAAAGTTGTGCTTCAAAAAGATACTGAGCACACATTATCTACCATCATGGAAAATAAGACATTGAATGGCACCAGAAGAAATTGTAGTTATACAAGAAAGAGACTTTTTAACAGAAGAATTGACATGCACTAAGTTCTATAACAGAGATTGGTAAAATGTGTACATAGGACAAATCTGGCCCACAGCCTATTTTTACAAATAAAAATTTCTCAGAAAGCAACCAATAGCCATTAAAGCTAAAATCCAAAGCAAGCTGTGATCTTCTTTCTGGGGAATAAAAAGAAGTGCACTCATATTTGGATTCAATGTGATATTAGTTAAGATTGTTACAGGGAGCCCACTAGAGATGATGACTCAGACACAGTTTATAACCATGAAAGTCTTTATTCCATCTAGCTGGGACTACCCCAAGGTAATTGGGACCAAGTGTAGTGCCAAATATTTATGTTTAGAGGCTTTAGAGGTAACAAACACATCATGGTATCTTGCTGGCAGCTGCAGAGGAAGGTTTTGTGCAAACTAGCAATTTAACAGAAGCTAAGGTAAGTAGTTAGCTGGAGGGAGAGGTTTACTCAAGCAGGCAGTTTAACAGAAGGTAAGTTAGGTGGGGCATCTTGACCTTAGGTTCCTAAAATAGAGTTGGGATTCTATTTCAAGAAGATTCTAGTTAAACCTGAAATGGCTTCAGCAAGATGATGAAAGCTCTGTACTATCTTGGATGACACAAGATGTCACAAGATGATAGGCTAGAATAGAAACTCTTCAATAGCTATTTTTAATAAAGCTTGAATTCTAAGAGAACTATAGAGATTTAATGAAATCTGAAGCCCAAAGTGCCAAACTGTAGGACTTGCCATATTAAGAGAAAGAAAAATATAGTAGATAATTTTAAACTATAGTCCATCTCATTTAGAGCCAAGATTTTCTTAAATGGTGGATATACACTACAAATGAAAAGCTGTACTCTATAAAAGGTTTATTTATTTCAGGTGCTTTTTCTCAAACTTTCATGAGGTTCTAAGCATTCCTTGTCAGCACTGTCCTTCTAACCTAGAATGCAGAGTGCTAACCTACAGCAGCTTTAGTCTTTACTGCTTCTTATTTCACATACTTAGACTGCCCTGCCCCCCACTAATAAAATTCTACCGAACTAGAAAAACAGTGGAGACTGGAGGCTGACGTTTGATGTGCACCTCAGGTATTCACCAATAGAAAACCAGATGCCCCATTCACCGAAGGCAAGGAGAGATGACAGAAGTGGGTCTCTCTGGCAGCCAGAACCCATTTCACAGGTTGCTGTAAGTCAGTGTGATAAGTTTGAGTCCATATTGTCATTTTCAGGGCATGATCGCCTTTTAGGGAACTTTGGAGCTAATACCTTTTTCCATCAGCAACACTGAGACTTGACACCCAAGTCTCCTGCTTTTCACTGTTGGACCAAATAAGCAATGAATGAATGCTGAGCATTTCTGTGGCTCTTTTTAATATGGTATGTGCATCAAAATGTATTTGTGGGCGCACAGAATTACCTGGAGAGTGAACGATGGCTTAATGGACCATAAGACAGTAGACTTCGTTCATTACAAAATGGGTGGTCGAAGGAGAAAAGAAGAGGAAGGGATGTTTAAGGTGACAATGATGGCATGTATTTTAAATGTATGGATTAATTTGTAGCATCGATCTTCCACTGATTGAACATCTTTGTTAATTGATGGTTAGTGTTTTACCAATAGAGTTAATTCTAATAAAAGCCTCAGTACCCTAAGAACATGTATCACTTGCTTATCCAAAGCTAAGATATGCGTAAGAAAAAGTTTAATACTCTTTTGTGACACTTATTCAAAATGGCATAAATACTTAGTCACGTGGAAGTAGCCTGTCAATCAGAGTACCATGGTGACAAAAACAGCCTATCACCAGCCACCTTGCTACTTTCCATACCCTATTGGAATAATCGGCCACTGAGAAAAAGGGTTCCATTCCAGTGTAAGCTATCAGCCTGTCTTGCAAAGGGGCAGTGGTCTTTGGGTGAAGAGCTGCTGAGAGAAATGAATCAAGAACTTCAGAATCTTCCTCAGTGGTTGTCAGTCATTTGGTTGGTATGTTAAAGATCCCCAAGGCCTACCACTGAAGTAAGGCTTGAGGACCTACATCTCTGATGTGTTTCCAGGGGATACAGCTGATGCAAATGAGAGCCCCCCCCCCCGCCACCGTGAGAACCTACAAGAGCAGTATGTTCTAATGACTATTCCCAATACTCCTGTGTCTGCTGCTAATAAGGTTCCTTTGAGGCTGACTTCAGGTAGCTAACATACCAGAACTTGCTCTTTGAGTTTATTGTGTGACATTTGGAGCCCAAAAACACCCTCTGAATCATAAATGTTGGTCCCATTCAAGGACCAATTATTGTATGTATAAATAACTTCTAAAGGTCATTATCATGACTGCAGTGCACCAACTTTAAGCCACTTCTTGTTCTTCTTGTATGGGAGAAAGAAGTGTCTGAGGTGATAATTATCTGTGTGACTTTTAAACACACACACACCTCAGATTTCGTATATAAAATTATAATAGCAAGTAAGTGTGTCAGTTGCCACTAGTGGTTGACATTGTTCTGAATGTGAAGCTCCTGGTGCAAAGTTTGACTCTTCCTATTTACTCTGATGGTGTATATGTAAAAATTACCTTGTGTGTGAGGATTTCCCAGGATTCCCAGGTTGTTACCCATGCTTTCTGCGACACAGAGCAAGACAAATGCATCCTTTGCCAACAACCAGCATCAGCAATAGAAAAGAAATCGGATCCTCTCTGAAATAATACTGAATTCAGGTTTCATTTCATCCTGGTTGCCCCTATTGAGTGAAGTGACCTCAGTCATACAAAACAGAGAAGAGGGAGTTAACTCGCTAGTCCCAATAAATATGCTTTCTTAAAAAGCAAAACAAGTAACTGACAAAAAGTCACTTAAGTCACCTAAAGCTATTGATCATTTCTATTGTAAAGGCAGAAAATCAATCTAGGAACTTTTTTTTTTTTTGTCAGTGTATTTTGAACTAGATGGCTAAGTATTAGAGCCTCTAGCCCAGCTGCAGGAATGTTAGATTGGACCATTTTCCTTTCCCTTTTATCAACGTACAGAAATGGTGTGAGTGATTGAAATATAATCTGGCATCTGAACATTGAATTATTTTGCTCTGGATGCTACTGTCCTTTTTGCAGTGGACACAGTGAGGTCCCAATAGTCAGGCCAAGAGGGACTAGCAAAGCATCTGTTTGTCACAAAGTAGCCGTATGCACTGTTCCTCAGCAGTGTCTCCATCGAGCTGCTTTAGTTCTGTGTTTTAAAACTGCCCCTGATCAATGTGAGAAGAGGCTTTTGGTCCAGGGAGGGCATGCTTTCCCAATGTAGGGGAATGCCAAGGCAATGGGGTAGAGAGGGTGATTAGGAGGGAGTGCACCTTTGTGAAGGCAAATGGAGGGGTTGAGGGGATGGGACTGGGTGGGGGGGAAGGGATAACATCTCAAATGTAAATAGAGTATATAATAAAAAATGAGAAAAAATGCCCCTGGAAACTACAGTCTGCGCACACACAACTCAAGTCCTGAGGCTGTTCTCATCGAAGCTCATCCCTTTAAAGCACTATAGTGGAAATTTTTATCTAAAGACCAAAAGAATGGTATACTACATCACCGTGCCTTTGAATCAGTGTGCCTTACTTCTTCCTGTACTCTCTCGGTTAGTTCTGGGGATGCCAGACAAGGTGGAGGACATGTGTCCTGACATCCCCCATCTGGAAGGCCTGATGAAGGAAATCAATGGCTTGGCTGAGTCAGGTGCCCGGTATACTGAGATGCCCCATGTCATTGAAGTGATCTTGCCCATGCTCTGCAACTACCTGTCCTACTGGTGGGAGCGGGGACCTGAGAACCTGCCCCCAAGCACAGGACCCTGCTGCACCAAGGTCACATCTGAACACCTCAGCCTCATCCTGGGCAACATCCTGAAAATCATCAACAACAACCTGGGCATTGATGAGGCCTCCTGGATGAAGCGTATAGCAGGTAACGAAGCCCTTTCTCTCGTGGTTTTTGGCTCTACAGTGAAGGCAGCCAGCTTCTCTTCTCGGCTCTTTCATTAATTCTGTGATGATTCTGGGCAAGTTCTGTGCTGCGTTTTAATCTTCTACCTCGCATTTGCTCAGCAGTAAGCTTGGCTCAGGGGATGTATAACAAGTTATAGACTATTTACCTAGCATGATGCATCCTTGGGGTTCAGTCCCCAGCACTGCATAAACCAGGCATGTTGGCACACCCCTGTAACATGGAACATATGAGACCCTGTCTCAAACAAAAACAACACAGCAAAGTGAATGGGCATGCTTTCCCCAAACCCTTACCTCAACCCTACTCCCCTGCTAATCCAGGCCACTGAGATCTCTAAGAAGCCACTTAGATCAGCTGAACTCTTCAGTGATGATCCTTGCCTTATTTGTTTGGGGTGCTTAAGAAACACCAGTGGCTCTTTAGTTACTAATTACCTATAAGTTATTAGTAAGTAACCCTTTGCATTTGGCACTTAGAGAAAACTCACCCCCATATCAGCTGTACTAAATTCCTCAGTGTCTTTCAGCATTTGCAAGTCTAAGACTGGCTTGGGTGTAGCTAAAAATAGCAGCACTTTGTTTTGTTGCTTTTTTTTTCTTTTTAATTTTCTCTCTTTCTTTGTATCCTCCTTAACTCTTGGCGTGCCATAGGCTCTAAATAAATGCTATTAGCCAATTTTCTGTTCTTGAAGCAACCAAAAGAGGAAAAGTTTTGGGAAATGAATGTCTTAGACTCAAGAAACCATGAAGATTCAGTTTCCTGCCTGACAAACTAGAATCTGGGAGATCAGCACTGTGGGAAATCATTGTCTTTGATGGAACTTGAGTTCAGGTCATGGAGTCCAGTTGTCACAGTTTCCCCCATCCAACCATGAAATGCCAACACTAGGCTACAGGGAACACAGCACTGAGTACTGACCTTTCCGGGCAAACCAATAGACACATTTCTAGAAGAACACGTGGGAAGCATCCCTACATCCTCTTGGTCTCAGAAATGAACTGAGATTAAAATTGCAACTATTTTGACCACTGGATAATACAGACCCTGTGGACAGATAACAAACACGGTAGACAGTCCCTGATTGCCAATTACCCTTAAAAGGATGTTAATCCTAACATAATTTAATGGATTCTTACAGTGTGAGTTAAGGGGAGGCTAGGGATCAGATCTGCTCCCTTCCTCCCAGGCTGTGAGAGTTTCCTGTCACTGAGGAATGCTTATGGAAACAGAACTGTAGCTGTCCTCCCTGCAGCAAGTCCAGAGCTCACTCAGTGAGGCCACTTAACTCCTGGTGACTAATGCAAGTCAGTTTTAAGTACTAACCTCAGCTCAGTTCGGTACAGCAGTGGGCCTGTGTCTTGGAGAGTGCAGAGAAGTCAGGGCTCCATGGTTAATGCATGTCATCAAAAAAGCTACCTTTGCCTTCTCCAATTGAAGAAGAAATCTCTTCCTCCTTTATTAGTAAAGCGAAATGTAAAGGAAAACGGGAGGGCATATAGTTGTTCTTAATGGAATTTCCTCCCTAAGCTAAGGAAATGTAGAAATAGATAATCGAATGTCCGTTGTCAATGATTCAGGATGTGTTCATTTCATTTCATTTCTTTCTGCAATTACTCTGATTCTTAGACTCACACTCTTCAGCTCAGCTGACCTAATTCATAATAGCATAATCAGAATTGAATCAATGGGATATAAGACCATCCCACTTTTATATAGGATAGGACATGTGGGTTTCCATTTGTTCTTTTTCCAAAAGGCCTACATAGCAGCCCTGATAATTTCTTGTTCAGATTCTCTACTTCTAGTAATGCCCTGGTTTGTCCAAGCCTCTGCTCCCTCCCTCAAAACGCAAAGAAGATGCCAGGGTTGAGAGCTTAGAACTTGACTGGGCTATTATTCTTTTGGGCAGATTCTTTTAGATGATGTAATTGGAAAGCATGTGTGAGCATATACACATAAGCATCCATGTTTATTTTATTTTAACACATAATAAGGGTATAGATCCTTAAGATACAGTGTGACTTCCAGTACAGACATTCTATGTGTAATGACAGATTAGGATAACTAATTTATCCATCACCTCAATAGAAAGCACATACCCAGTGCTTGTTCCTGGGTCAACAAAGCACTAATTTCCATAAACAAAGGGCTTCCTGCAGGGATATAAATGTGATGACTAATGAGCTTCGACCAACAAGGACAGTTGTCAGATGATGGAAGATGGAAGATAGTCTGCTGGGAGAGAGAAAGGATAAGACATAGACCATGCATACATGAGGAATTTATGTTGTATGGGGCGTCTTTGGGCTGGAGTTGCTGAGTAGGGTCACTGTGCTAGGTCCCCAGTCTTCACTGTGAATTTGTGAGAGAAACAGTCACGGAAGGGTTACAGATGGGAGCTATATACAGATGTCATCCTGTATGGATGATTTCCTCAATCTCACCTTTCTTAGTTTCATTAATGATCACAGCACATGAGAAGAGACTAAGGTCCTCTGTTTGCAAATGCAGTGTATGCCCAGCCAATCATCAGCAAAGCCAGGCCCGACCTGCTTCGAAGCCACTTCATCCCCACCCTGGAGAAGCTAAAGAAGAAGGCGGTGAAGACTGTGCAGGAGGAGGAGCAGCTGAAGACTGATGGCAAGGGGGATACCCAGGAGGCTGAGCTCCTCATCCTAGACGAGTTTGCTGTCCTCTGCAGGGACCTCTATGCCTTCTACCCCATGCTGATCCGCTATGTGGACAACAACAGGTATGAAGGAGATGTCTGGAAGCTGCCAGCTGCTCTCTGAGGCTGGTTTGTACAATCAAATAACACGGAAAGATGATATTGCTTTGTGTTGCTAGGGAGATGAAGGAAGCCACAGCTATCACCTCCAGTCTTTCTACCAGTAGTCAGAACATATGTGCACAGCGATTTGCTTGGCCGGTGATTCTGTGTGGACTGAGGCAGGCATCCTCCTGGGCCACTACAAAGCAAGGGGAGCTGGTTGAATAAGATTTGCATTGCCTCATTTTTGCTACTCACTAATATACTCATTCGATGGCTGTCCTGGACTGCTAGGCCTTGAGGGAGGGGGTGTACTCTTTAGCATAGGAGTATTCATTTTGGAAGTAAAAAAAATCACACACAATTTGTTTTTAAAAGCACGATATTGAGAGAAATAAAAGGGAATTAGGAGGGACAAGTAAAATGCAGTTCCTTAACTGGTCTTACTGGGAAAGCAGCATTTGAGCAAAGACCCACAGGAAATAAGAGGCTGGGAGCCGTAATGTCCAGAACAAGATCATTGTGGGAAGAGGGACTATGGGCAGAAGTCCTTAGGTAGCAGTGTGTCCAGGATGTTTAATAGCTGAAATGCTCAGATGTCATAATTAAGCAAATTAATTTCTATAATATCAGAAAATTTCTGTATGAGCCATCCTTTATCAAAGCCCAATATGTTCATTTGGCATATAAATTTTAATTGCAATGTAATGAATACTGAAACAGTCATTGGAGATATGTAAGGGCCTGTAGTTTTATACATCTGTAAGGAGAGCAGAATGTTTGTAGGATAAGCGCAGGTATTTTTAGGGAGCCTTAAATGTGGTATTGAAGACCCGTGCTGTATTGGTTACCTTTCTCCTACCTGGCTATGACCACAAGATAACTGAGGGGGAGCAGCTTAAGGAAGGATGTAAGCTGGCTCATGGTCTGAGGAGACACAGTCTACCATGTAGAGGAATGTGAGGCGGTCGGGGTTTACTTACATCTAGATAGATAAAGAAGCTGAGAAAAGAGAATATCACTGTTACGTTGCCTGCCCCCCACACACACTTTCTTATTTATTCAGCCTGGGACCCCAGTCCAGGAAATGGTCCCATTTACCTACCTTCAGGATGCATCTACCTGTTCATATAAGCCTCTCTAGAAATGCCTTCACAGACATACTCAAATTTGGGACCCACCAATACCCTGGGCATTTCATTTTTAAATGTTTTTTTAACCTTCATTTTGATTTTATGTGAATAGGTGTTCTGCCTACATGTATGTTTGTACACCATGTGTATGTCTTATTCCCTGGGACAAGAATTACGTACAGTTGAGAGCTGCTGTGTGAGTGCTGGGAATTGAACTCTGGTCCTCTGGAAGAACAGCCAGTATCCTTAACCCCTGAGCCATCTCTCCAGCTCCCTCCCTAGATATTTCTTAACTCAATCAAGTTAATAATCAAAATTAGCCATCACATATTCACCCCTTGTCAATTTAATATGCAAATATGTCACTTTAAACTATACTATTTGACATTTGCCTCCCCCCATCAAATGAATATAGTTTTCCCATACTGGTTCTCCACTTCAATACCAAACAGAGTACCCAACAATGTACACTAATTCTGACACTACCCAGAGTTACTATAGACCTTTCTGTAGGACTGACCCAACTTCAAACACCAGTCTTACATATGGCGCGCCCATGGGTTGGAGATGTAGTTCCGTAGTAGAGCGTTTGTATAGAACTAAAAAAGAAATAGCTAACAAATATAATCATTAATTCACAACTGAAGTTGAATGTGCTAGGGCCACACAAGATTGGCTATTTAACAGTTTGTCATGAAATAGAGATGAACTCAAAATGATCGACCTTTACCTCTAAATGACTGTATACTGACAGATTCTTGGAGAGGCGGGATCATTGCCTTTACTTGTACACCCTCTGCCAAGTCCACCTGGCTCCAAAGGATAGCTCTAAGCTCCTGGTCACTAAGATGACCTTTTTACTTGTAATAGGTCACTAAACAAATAGACAGTAACATAAAAGAGAGATTAATGGGGAAGAGGTGGGGTAGCAAAGTGGTAGGTGTTGTATGGTATTTAATCACTCTATTAGTTCTTATTTTGACCCATCCAGCCCCCCAATACTCAAGTCAGAGTCCTATCAATTTATTTAATTAGCTTTAGCACAATTACTGAGCTATTAACCCTACACTTTTTTCCTAGACTAGACTGACTATTTCCCAGGTGTGGTCCTCAAGTTACTTGATATTTGAGTCTTGCCCAGGCTGCATTGTTCCAGAAATTCGTCCTCAAGTGCACTTCTCTCAGCCACTGGTCCTGGTTCATCTCATCTAATGGAGACCTCTTGCTCTTCCTTCTTCCTCTTCTTCTCTCTCTCCCTCTCCCTCTCCCTCCTCCTCCCTCTTCCTCCCTCTTCCTTCCTTTCTCTCCCTCACTCCATCTCCCTCCCTCTCTCCCTCTCTCTATCCCTCCTTCTTTCATCCTTTCTCTCTCTCCCTCCCTCTCTCTTTCACTCTCTCCCTCCCTCTCTCTTCCTCCCTCTCTCTCTCACCCTCTCTCACCCTAACTACAGTTCCCAGTTTAGTTACCAAACCCCTATTTACCTCTAACTCTCCCCAGTAATTGGATGTCAGCCACTTTTATTTAGCTAGTCAGAGAAGATTGGTGAGCAGAGTTTAAATAACATCATTTGGTATTGTAAGAATGTGTTTCTCAGGACTGCACCCAGATCTTGAGGGCCAGTATTTAGTATTTGAATACATAGCAACATCAGACCAACCTAACAGGTAGGAAGGAAGGTAGAGGACAAGAATGAACAGCATACATTGTGTACAAGTAGAAAAATGTCTAGGGGGCTGGAGAGATGGCTCAGTGGTTAAGAGCACTGACTGCTCTTCCAGAGGTCCTGAGTTCAATTCCCAGCAACCACATGGTGGCTCACAACCATCTGTAATGGTATCTGATGCCCTCTTCTGGTGTCTGAAGACAGTGACAGTGTACTCACATACATGAAATAAATAAATACATCTTAAAAATGATTTAAAAAAGAAAAGAAAATTGTCTAAGAATAAATCTCATTAAAAATGTTAAAAGGAAGTAACCAGGCTTGCCACAGTTTTTCTGTGCAGAACATAAACTCGGATTTCTCTGAGCCCTCTGCTCAGAATAATTGGTAATGAACAAGATCTGGGTCAGAATACTTTTCCATAATAGAAAATATCATAATACATCTCAATATGGGGAAATTAGTTTATTATAATTTTTTTTGAAACTTAGGAAAAAGAAATTTTTAATCTGTCTGGGACCTATTACAGCACTCTTGTTTACAAGGGAGAAAAAGAGAAAACACAAGCCAGGAAATGTTCATATTTGATTTAGCTAAGAATTCACACTCACAGAAGAGGAAGATAAAGCCCTTTCCTAGGAAAGTCCAGAACTGATGGGACTAGCTATTTCCACTGAGACTATGGTCTTTCTCGTAAGTGCTTCAGTCTTCAGGGCCGAATGGAACTCAAAAAAGCATTTAGGGTTACCTATTTAGTAGAATATAACTCAAGAACATCCCAATAAATATGCATGGGTTTGGGGATGTGCAGAGTTCCCATGCTCTTCCCAGGTGCAACAGCCTCTCGAACATCAGTGTGGTCACCTGTCTCCAAGTCCCTGAGTCTTACTGTTCAGGAGTTTGTGTTGGTGGTGGTATTTTGTTGTGATTTATTTCCCTTTGCTTTGCTGTACTAGACACTGAGTCTAGGACGGTTTGCCTGCCATGCAAGTCTGCTACCACGGATCAGCAGCCTTGGGCTTTAACAGTTTATAGGTGGGATTTCTTGACTGATTGTATCAGTGCCCACTGTTTTTTGAGTTTGAACTGAATCCTTTCTTTTTCCAAGAGATTAGGAAAGTTCCAACCCTGTAATATGATTCTAACTAGCAATAGAGAGTTTTGGGGTTCGGGTATTATCCTGAAGTTATCTAGCTCTTATCAATATATGGCTTTGTTATGAGATGGGAAGCTTCATGTTATTCATAAGCTCCTCTATGGACAAAGGGGTTTGTTATAGAAAATAAAAACTACTCCAACCACTCAGGACCTCCTTTGCCAGGAATAGAAGCAAAGACTGTGTATTTCACCATACCACACTCTCTTCCAGATGAAAAACTTATAATCCAGAAGTGCTAGAAGACATGTAAAAATAGCTGAGAGATAACTGACTTTGGAGTTGTTTCCCATTCTGCCATGGCAGAAGATTCATATTCATTTTAGCATTCATCTCTATAATATAAGCTGTACTTAAAGTAATTTGTATGAGGTTACTTATATTTAGGATTTGAAAGAAAACATCTTTTGCATGCATATTGTCTACACACATATGCATAAACATAAACATGCACACTGAGGCTAGAACATTATATTTCCTTTTCTAGCTACAGGAAATTATGCTCATTTTGACAAAGGAACTCTGCTCTTAGAGTATCAACTTTAGTCATTTCCGATAACGTAATTATGTTCGCAATTTAAAGAAGAAATTTGTCAGAGCTTAAGGTGAAAATAAAAATAAAAATGGAGCAAGATTGCTCCTGGAATAGCTTTTGAATTGCGTGTCACTGCGGATGATCAAGACTCAAGAGAGAGCGTGGTCTGTTTACAAGGTGCTTGACAGTTGCTAAAAATGGCAATGTCAGAGAGTCTTTGAGATCATCATTAATTCATTCATCACTACTATTCAACCTGTTCCTCCCTGAGTGTCACAGCCGTGTGAGCCTGCTTAGAAATACAACCTTTCAACATGAGTGTATGTCCCCTCAACTTTTTATAAGAGTGAAAGCAGAAAGTATCTGTACTATACTAAGAGGGAAGTGTATTAAAAAAAATGTCCAGGCTGCTGGCCATGGGGGCCCATGCAGTACTTACGGGGCTTGGGGAAAAGCCTAGGCTAAAGAGTAAGACCCTGAAAAAAAAACCTAGAACGACCATACTTTCTAACTTGATTATTTTGGAGGATATGGCTATGCATTGTGATAAAAAATAATTCTTACATTAAAAGATACAGAGACCTTTGCTGAACCTCAAAGCCAGAGTTAAGAATATACCTTAAGGACACTTAAGAATATTTTACTACTGTGTACTCAGTCTGTTTGTTTAACTTGCCTTTAAGTGAACAATATATCAGCCAAACTCGCTTGCCTTGGATTTTCATGTAATCAGCTTTTACAGGCTAAACTGATACATAGCTATAATCTTAAGGATTCTTTCGTGTTCCTGATCCAACAGTAATGCATGCACATTTGAACATGTGTTGTGATAATCATTTGCTAAAACTAGCAAATGCAAGTTGAAAGCAACTAAAATGAATAGTTACCATAAATGCTGAACAAAGCATTCCTAATATGGCTTGATGATGTTTATTTGATATCTGGGTCAGTTAGAGTCAGTGACTCAATCCCTTGTAAAATTTTGTTAAAGTTTTCTGTGAAGTGTTCCCCATTCCTTCCCCCAATGTGATACTTCCTGTGCTGTTCAATGAAAGAAATCACAAAATTTTTGTTTGGGCTAAGCATACAGGGTCAAACAGATACACAGATTCGAAAGGCAACCTTCATACAGGTATAGATTCAGACTCCTAAAACAGGCAGACAGGAAGAGGAAAGACACAGGAAGAATTAGAGAGTTCAAATCTGGGCTTGTTCTTAGTCAACTGATGCCAAGAGGAAGTGCTCTGAGTTCTGCCCTTAATTTGACACCAATGCATTATTGGTGACTGTGTTTATTAATAATGCACTGAAGGAAATAGAAAATGGAGGAGAGCTGGGATGTTGAGGTCATAAATTGAGGCTTATTTTTGCCTCCCCTTCTAATCTTTCTTTGACATTTTTGTTACCTTTGTCTCTACCCACAGTCTTTTTCCAAATCAAGCAATGACCCCTTCCCTTCCTTGTGTCCATGGGAAGTGGTTTATCTAGTCAGGCCCAGAAGTTGAAGACTGTAAGACTTTCAAGAAGGGAAATGAAAATATTTGCCCCATCTTGAGATCTTTCTGCCCATTTCTCAATGTGAATAAAGATTTGAGGTAGAAAAGTCTTCCTTTTCCTTAGGGTCAGCCTTGAATAAACCCTTTTCATCAAGATCTGTCCCGGGGCTTTCTTTAGTGTGGAAAGCAGAGAACAGCACAGTCTCTAGAGTCCAGTAGTACTTTCTCCATCCAAAAGAACCAGCTGACTTGGACTGGTAGGGCGGAGGAGCTGACAGAGATATTGTCATCACCTCGTGTTTTCTCCACCTGGATGGATAAGCATCTCTTTCCTTCTCCTACCAAGAAGTCCCTATCTTCTTTGCTTACCCCAGTGATGGGAAGAAATGGGACATTAGCAATCTTGCTTTACATGAAGTCCCATCCCCTTGTCTATAGGCTCTAACTTTGCTCTCTAAAGCCAGAGAAAACTAATCTTTCATATAGCAACGCTTTAAAATATTGAAGAAATTCTATCTTCTTCCCATCTTCCTCCCATTGTTTTAAACCTCTGTACTTCCTTGATCCCTATGAGATGGTGTCTGAATCTCCTTTTGAAAAGACAATTTCTATTAGTCAGTGTTGAGCCTGAAGCTGGCAGAATATACAAGAACTCTGGGTATGTTGTGAGCAGATCAGGGTACATCAGCTGATCATCTCCTCTTGCCTAGAGACATAAGTCAAGACTGATTCAATAAGTCTCTAAAAGGGCAATGGTCTGTTTCCCTTCTTTCTGGGAATCAGAAACATTTTGTACATAAATATAAACTTGGTCAAAAAAAAATCTGTCTTAGAAGCTATCAAAAGGAATCAAAGTAAACCATGTTCAGTGGCCATCTTAGGCTGAAGCCTGTAGGGAGGGAAGGAAGTCTTGCAATAATGCTGAGAGAAGGCCTCACCTCAGACAACCTGAGCCTAAACTCAAGAACACAGCTTTTGTACCTTTTAAACCATGATTCTGAAAATGTAAGTTTGAGACTTCTTACTCTTGCTGTTGCCCAAGATTCTATTCTATCCTATTGAAGGCACATGGAATTTGAGACAAGGTCTTGTTTACATATCCCAGGCTAGTATCAAACCCAACAATTCTTCTGGCTCAGCCTCCTCAGTGCTAGAATTACAAGTGTACAGCTGTTGTGTACAGAGAGTCATAGAACCGGCTTATGTTTAGACAACATGGCAATGATATGGATACCCAGATTGGGCCAAGATGGCTAACACTGGACACCCATGGGACGATGGGTCAGCAAAAAATAAAAATAAAAATAAATTTAAAAATGGTGGATACCAGATGTCCACAGAACATGAAAATATATAGTGATGTAATATGTTATGTAACTATTTCTGGCAAAATGCTACTTTTGTGTGATTTTTTTTTTAAGTATGGCCAAACCAGAGACTTTACCTTCCCTAAGCCTGCTTGCATGTACCTATTAGAAGACCTACGAGCCTACTTCTGTGTGACCTGTGTAACAGCCTATGTGTGTGTCAGTGTGTGCCTGGTTCCTGCCAGCATCTGGTCACCTAACAGTATGTAAAGCAACCTTCAGCCAGAGTGAATAAAGTATGTCTTCTCTCCTGAGACTCCTCATGTGAGTCTTCTCCTTTCCTGGCATTACAGCTAGCATCTCAAGGTACCATACTCAGCTTGATAAAGCTTCTATCCACAAGGCTTTTTGTTATTTCACTGGCTTATGTTGCTTTCCCAACTCATGACCTCTAAGTTGAATCTCCTCCATTAGAACCCTTGCATTTCATGGCTGCCTTTTAATAGCAACCAGTGCAGATGATAAAGGATCCAAGGGTTAGGTAATAATCTCAGTGGGAATCAAGTGCCTAAGTATTGACTTAAATGCTGAATCCTCTGAAATCATCCTTCTGAACAGAGTGAATCTGAGCAATGGAAGTGAAGGCAAAATCTTTATTCCTGCAAGTGTCTTCTTGGTCTGGTTTAAAGTAGAGGAGCAGAAAGCTGTGTGCCTGGGAGAAGATATCTAAGAGGATGTTCTTCATACTCAACAATCTGCTTGGAGGGAAGAACTCTACTAGAGACAGTGAATACAAATTTCCATTTCAGAAAAGGCAGGACCAAAGCTAAATTCCTCCATCTCAAAGTACATTCCAACATGAAGGCAAAGAGAACAGAAAGTTTCTACCAGGAAATGGCACCTAAGTTCTTATTTTTGCTACTCTTGCTTACTGACCATCCCCATGGCTCTACCTTTCCTTGGCAGATTAGGATATGACCCTTGCCTCTTCTCATATAAGCCACAGTACAAATGCACAAAGCTCATTTAAACTAAAACACCAAGGAATGAACAGCTGGTGGTTCTGATAAAATGAGAAATGTAACCCTGGAAAAAAAAAGCTTTCAGGAGAAATCAATGTGAAGGAAAATCAAAGAGCTTATCAGTCTCAAACCTCAAACTTGAATTGCATTTGTGCCGCAGGTAATGGAGAAATGACTATACTGTGTAATGAGATGAGAAGTCTATTATACAGAAAAGAAACCCCAAAATAGGCAGTGTATGGCCAGTATGATTATTCACTGTGGGCCCTCACACCTTTGTCTGTATATCTTTTCCATTGCCTCCCATCTCCAATGTTATTTTACATTTTAATATGGCAATTAGAGTTTCAGACTTTGGGTTGTCTTTCTAAACCAAAAAGATTAAAGCAAATTTCACAGGGTAGAGGCAAAAAGATACCTTGTCCTATGAGATCTCTTCTTAGAGAACTTTTCCAAGAAGTCTATTCTTCAGCTTCCACTTTGATCATTTCCTGGTTATAGGTTAAAGCTGGTGGAGTACCATGATATTTGGTGGGACAGGGTATTGCTCTGAACAGCAACAACAAAAGCCATGTCTACTATATAAAGAAAGTCAGGGCTGAATTTGAAAACAAGAGTGATTTGGTAATAATGTTCTTGAGGCTAGAGCTAGATATATGAAGGAAGGACAGTTGACAGCTACCTGTAATTTCATCTCCGGGGGATCTGATGCTCTCTGTTGATATCTGCAAGCATATGCATTCAAAAGCACAGCCCCACACAAAACTTAAGTTTTTCTAAGTCTTCCGTTCAAAGAACTGGCTTTCAGAGTCAAAGGTATGACATGACATGTTTTTGAAGCTCAAATTTTCGAAGGCTTTCTAATAGCAAAGGCAGGACTGGCTGCCGTAATGACCATTGTTGTCATGGGCTGGCTAGAATTATTCACCTCTCCACAGTAAGGCATCTGGGATAGTCTGTTTCTAAACTTATGGTTTAACAATGTACTTACAAAAGGAATAAAGCAACAATGATGGTTTTGAAATGTTGGTGTCTGACAATTGTTTTGCTGAGACAATTCTTGAAAACTTTGACAAAAGTATAAATTATACTTATCCCAATTCTGAACCTATACCTAAATGTATGAGACTTACTGTCTTTGTATGGTAATGCAGTTTCACCTGACTAAATATATACTGCTGTTACTTGTGGAGAGTGACCATTTTCATGGCTACTGAATCTCCTACACCTATTCCCTTGCTTTGTAATGCAGATCTAACTGGCTCAAAAGCCCGGATACTGATTCTGACCAGCTCTTCCGCATGGTGGCTGAGGTCTTCATTCTGTGGTGTAAATCTCACGTAAGGACACCTGGGCTCTGGATTTAGAATGGTTTTGACAGGTATATATCTGGAAAGGCTTTCTTCTAATGCTTTTTTGTTTGTTTTTTGTTTCTTTTTTTCCCCCATAATCTTCCTCTACCCTGCCCTGGTCTAGAACTTCAAGAGGGAAGAGCAAAATTTTGTGATTCAAAATGAAATTAATAACTTGGCATTTTTAACTGGAGACAGCAAAAGCAAGATGTCAAAAGTAAGTTTTTAGAATTCTGTCTCAAGGATGCTTCAGTCTTTACCTCAGCCATGTCTTGGATCTATGTCCTATTCTGTGGGGCTTAAGTAACACAAGCAATTTAGGTTCCACCATTTAACCAGCAGCATCTCCTGCTGTTTCACAAGCAATGTACCAGAAGAAGACGCTCCTGTTGAACAGCAGTCATCATGCTTTGTGAATAAATGGGTGCTTGTATATCAAAACATTTTAAGTCTCAAGACTTGCCCAAGGCATTTGAGAGGTCCCCAAACAGACACTGCTGTGAATGGCTTCAAAATAGATGTGTGTCCAGTACAGCCACACTGCAAAAGCACAAAAGCAAAGCAACCTTCTGATGGGTCGGGAGGAAATGACCTTGCCTTTATACCTCCTTGGCATGTACCCTGGCTTTTTCTGTTAGAGATGCCAGCATCTGTTTTATTCCAGATGTGCTGACCTCTTAATGCCTATGTTCATTTTCCCATGACATTTGCCCTCAAAAAAACCAAATGTCTGTCCGTATCGCTACAGGAGATGTTTGCCACTCTACTGGTTTGGAAAGAAGCTAACCTAGGGGAGGGAAAGTCAACTTGCATCTCATTCTCAGTTAGCTCTATACAATGAAGCTTTGTTGTCTTGACTGGAGAGAGTTGCTAGCCACGCTTCTTCAGTTGCACATACAAAAGCCAAGCCTCCTTAAATGTGATGTCTTGTTACTGGCATTGTGGCTTACTCAGTGACCCTGTTTCACTGAGAACTGTTCCTCAGGGAAGTTTGGCTTGTATGTCAAGTGTAAATAGCCTGTAATGGCTGAGAGACAGCTGTCTCATGGCTGGCATGATGCTGTCTGTGAGGAAAATGAAGGTGGAGTATGCATAAGGACCCCCTGCGAAGTGAAACGTGGGTCCAGCAAGATGGGAATCTGGGACTTGTAGTGATGCCCTTGAGCACCTTTCTAGTAACCATTTGGGATGGACAACCAATGTCTTGGCATAGCAGGAAAGAACCTGTCATGATACCACAATGACAATTTGAATATCCGAGGCTATAACAGTTAGGGCAGCTGGTTCCAGTCACCTGCAGCCACTCAGCACTGCCACTTTGGTCTTTCATTTGTTTTAACATAAGCACTTTTTCCAGGATTCAAAATTTGACTGTAGAGCTTACAATCTACATTCCAGTACACACTCACGTACACTTTGAATATGTGCTGTCAAATAAAATTGACAGTAAACCCTGGCCACAAGCAATTTTATGGTGTTTCCTTTGGTGCTTTAGATATACTTGCCTGATTTTCCACATTCTTTTTTCATTTACCTGTTGATAGACACAGATGCTCACTTGAGGACCACAAGCCCAAGTTTCCCAGACTACAGCTTATCTAAGATACCTTTGCAAGGGTCCTCTTGTGGCCATCACAAGCTGACCTTTAACCCAGATTTCCTACAGAAAGTCAGTAAATCCCAGTTAGATATCATGCTTTTACAATGGGTAGATCCTCTGGCTCAGGAATGACTCAGTTACCATCCATGACTATCTGATATAAGGATTAAGATCCCTGGTGGGCAGGAATGGGGAAAGCCATCTGAGTTCTCTGGTGATGAATGGATCTTCATGGTCTTTCAGTTTAGAAATGAATGAAACAATAGAAACTCATTTCACAACTCATCCATTAAAAAGTTAACACAACATTCTATTCATTCATGAGGCTGAATGAGCAAAGGGGGCATTTGCCTGTCCAGAGAATGTTCTCGTTCAAGACATGGATATTTCCCTCTTGGAAAGAGTCACATTTAGGAACAAACTGCTTCATTTCCACTGAGTCTCTATGCCAATTATTTCTGAGCATTTTGAATTCACACCAATCCTATTTCCCAGGACAGAGAAAATAGTAGGGAAAAAAAAGACAGAAATAAAAAGAAAAACACCAGTAGCTGAGGTGCCAACTAGGGCTTTGTTTCATTCACTTAATTTCTTGGAGTCCAGCTTTCCAATCTGTATAATGGGGTTGAGCTTAAAATCCAAGAGTCTGGTTAAAAGTCAGTTTTCAACAGCAGCTGTTAGAATATCATTTGATGAATGCTTTAAGACAGACAAATTGCCTCCAATAAATAGCCATTTCTGGTATCTGAGGATAGAGAACTATCTATAGGAAGCCAAGGAGGGGATTTTTTTCCATATCAATTGACTCCCTCTTGCCCTTTCTTCTGTCTGTTCAATGAAATGTTCTCTGCTACATTATCTGAATGGGTGCTTGTCACCATTCCTTGCATTTGTCTCTGTTCTTAGTTGCACTTATGCTGTATAAATGAAGTGGCCTTTGGTGCATATGGAAGTCTTGGTGGAGGTATCCATCTGTGAATGCTGCATGCCACACACTACACAAGTCATGCCTGAAGGCAAGAAACACAAAAAATATACAGTGGGCCATGCTGTTCACACCCAGTTATTCTAAGATCCCTTCAAAGATATATTATTTGCTAACCGATTTATTTGAAAGCTCATTGTATATTTTGTTTATAAAGCACAAGTTTGTGAATATATATTTAGCTGATGTGACTAGCTGAGCAAATATTTTGGCTCAGTTTTGTTTTTAAATGTACTTTGTTTTCTGGTGATTCAGCAGCAGCTTCCTTGGAGGGGAATGGTAAGTTAGAAGGCATTTAACCAAAGAAGTGTTAAGCCAGTCCTTGACCAATATTATAAACACTAAGGTAAACCACTGAAACACAAGAATTAGGGTGTGGTTTTTAGTGGGTTGAAAAAGAACAGGAATTGTCTTGTGAAGGTATATTTGAATCAAGAGCACAAAAAATTATGCATGAGTTTTGTTCAATGTACATGTGCTCCCCCCAACACACACACACACACACACACACACACACACACACACACACACACACACACACACACCAATTCTCTTTCACTTCTTTGCTCTGCATCCTTCTGTTTCTTTTGCTCTTAAATTTTTGAAGGACCTCACATTCATGTACTCTCTCTCTCTCTCCCTCTCTTTTCCTTCCTTCCTTCCCTCCCCCTCTCTCCCTCTTTCTTTAAATTATTACCTCTGTCCCTCTTTTATACACACACCTACCATTTTTCCTCTAATCTTTCTCCCTTCCCTCCTTTCTCTCCCCTTTTCTTATGATCTCTCTTTCGCATGCTATTCCTGTTCTTCCACCCACATGCACATCATTTCTCAAACTGATTTCCAGAAATCCTTTCCTCTAACATTTCATGTTGATCTGACTTACATTCACTTCACTTGCAGTCTCTGTGATGTAACAATGTCCCATAATAAAAGTTTGCCTTTTATCAAAGCCTTATGTGAGCCCCCTGCACTCTATTTGCACAGATAACACCAGGCAATGTACCTTCATCAAACTCCCACATCTCAGAAAAACATGGCAACTTCAAAGTCTGGTTTGGGGTTGTTTGTCCCCTTAAGATATACATATAAAGTCACTTGCTTGATCATAAAGCATGTCTAAAAGTTGCAGTGTAAGACTCAAGAGGCTCTGTTGTATAGGTTGTGGAGTAATCCCAAGTTTTTCTGGACAGGATTACAGGAGCCCCACCCATCCTTCTCTCTTTATCTCCCTCTGCCTCCTTCCCTCACTTACTCACTCACTCACTCTATTTAGAGATAGAGTCATACTATGTAGTGTGGGCAAACCTCAGATTCTACCATGCAGGCCAGGCTGTCCTTGAACTCTTCCTTTATTTGCCTCAGCCTCCAGCACTGATATTAAAAGTGTACATCATCATGCCCAGCCCAAAAGTCTTTGTTGTCATTGTTGTTTGCTTTGTTTTGTTCCTTTGATTTCAGTACTTTGGATAGAAACTAGGGCTCTGTGTAAGCTATGTACATCCCTACTCTTCAAGTAATTTTTAAAATGTATTTTTGTCAGTTGCAAATAGCCAACCTAAAAATGACTTCAGGTTTTGTTTCATGTGATTTGTTTTGTTTCTGTGCATGATTTTAAGAAACTTGGTTTAATTTTAGTTTCAGATTATTTTTTAAGAGAGAGAAAGAACATAAAGTTTGGCAGGTAGGGAGGTGAAGAGGCTCTGGGAGGAATTGGGGGAAAGCAAAGGATAGGATCAAAATATATTGAATGAAAGAAAATTAAATATAAAAAAGAAAAATGGTAAAATAGCACATTAGGTTAATAATGTTTTGTAAATCAAATGAGCCAAATGACCTCGACAGGTATTGCCTTTAACTTGGTTCTCTGTTCTGCTGGAGATGATAATGTGGTGAGCATAAGAAATTAAAACTTGAAGTCTTTGGGTACATTTCAATTGTCTGCAGCCCAGTGTGGTTAAAGGAAGTAGAAGAAGAGACAATGTAGATACCAAGAGTTTCTGTGAGTAGCTACTGTGGGTGAAGTCTATAAAACATAGACACTGGAAGACTGGCCTCTGAGATAACTTCCTCCCAAGCTGGAAATGTTTGACACAGTTATATATATAAATTCTCTACAGGCAAATTAACCTACATCCTAACCTCACATCAGCCTTCATGCTTTGCTTACATGAAGTGTTGAGTTTCTGTTGTGCTGACTGAGCAACTGGGCCTAAGAAGCTGTGAATAACATGCTGCCTGATGCCTTGAATCCCTGCTTTAACTGACTGACACTTCTCCTTGTTTCTTTCCCTTTGTCTTCCCACACAGGCCATGCAAGTAAAGGTACAGGTCAAATGCATGATGTGTCTTTTTTGTCCTAATATTAGTGGACTTAGACTCTGTCCCCCTCTGTGCTGTGATCACCATGGGGGTGGTACAGGTGGATTTTCCAACCTGTGGGTCCCCTGGGAAGGCAACTACCTTTCAGAGTGAACGTAGGTCTGTGTACCCCTGGAATGGAAAAGTCAGGCAAACCTCTTAAGCAAGATATCCTTGCTGTCTCTGATCCCTTTTCTAGATATCTGCTCTGTTAGTTTGGTAGCTACCATACTGCCAGAGTTAGGCCTGGCAGGGCTCAGGAGCTTCAGAGCCTTACTTTTCTGTCATGATACCAGGTTCAGATTTCTAATTTGTTAGTGACCCTAGGCCTTTCATATTACACATGTTCCGCCTCTGATTTAATCTTCCCTGATTCAAAGAGAGTCTCCCAAGGACTAAACTCAAGTTTGAAATCAGCAGATAATGTTATGATTTATGCACAAAAGATACACATGATGCAGTAACTTTCCAATTGTTCCTGAAGTTTATTGTATAGAAATTTCTCTCCTTCAATAATAAGTCTCTAATGGTATTGTTTCAAACCCTCTGACCCAAAATACATGTTGGAAAAGGGGAGACATGTAAAAGCCAGTTCGCATGCAGTTTGAAGAAAAGGAAAATGGAGCCTTGACCACATATAATTGTGGCTGTGTGATGTCTCAGTTGCTTTCTTTCTGTGTGTCCTCAAAAAAATATGATCTCTGAGCATCCTGTTTTCATTCCTGAAATATTTCAGACTTGTTCTGAAGACTAGAAATACTCTAGTTATGTTTCAAGAATATTGAAATCATACATGTAGCAGTTATGATTAGAATATGATATTAGCAAAATTAAGGAGAAAATAACTGAGAAATCATCTAGATTATATATAAAACCCACAGTTACATTTGGCATATTTACCTATGTAATATGTATTGTTGTTTACATTTATACATATATAATACCATGTAGTTTATATGTGTATAGCCAGATGTAGTGGTAAATATTAAAAAGTGGTTTTGTTGTTATTGGCACTGTGGTCTCACTCAGTGGACACCGCTCTAGTGCAGAACCGGGCACCTGGACACTAACACACAATCTGCAAGCCGCCCCTTCTACTCAGTTCACTTCCCATGCAGTTCATTCCTCCTGACCTTGCTGCTTCTGTCCTGGGTGGCCTACAACCTCTCCAGCATGTTGTTTTACTCACTCTCCTCCACTGCCCGGTACAAACATGGCTCCACATCTATTAACTTATCAAAGAGGTTTATATGTTAAATTCTCAATCCATAAACCCTCTACACAATAAGGTTACAACCAGTGGACAAAGATATAAACTGTCCATCTGTATGAGATAAGTAGACCCATAGAAACCCTTAGAAATAATCATGAAAACCTCATCAAGCTAGAGATGTGCTGAGAGAAACATTCACATCGGTTTCCATCTTCCTCCTCTTGAGTCTCCCCCTCTTGCTTTCCTCTTCCATTTTCCTAGACTTTTTCCCTGCCTACCTTTCCACTGTTCAATCATGTATTGCCTTGACATCAACCTACAGCCAGATTCTATCCTTAATGGACAGTTTAGGTGATTGTCTACAGGTAGATTTTGCCTTTTGCATTCTCCACTCAATAGTAGAACGAACACAGAAAGACCTAAGAAGCTCTGTGAGCATGAGACTTGCAGTATTTCATTTGACACGGACAGTATATGAGAGGCCTCTCTGGTCCTTTGCATCATTTCTTCCCTTTCCTGTGTGTTACTGGCCTCCTAACTCGCATACTGGGGTTGACTTCTGGTTTTAGAGTACTGGGGACACAGTGCCCCTGCAATTCTCTTTTCATCAGACTGATTTCCAAAATGGTAATATAATTAGAAATATAAGCTGAAAGTGCTGCTGATGTAGCCTGGTGGAAGAAATCACATTTTCAACAGTCACTAGTCATTACGAATCTCTCTCACATGTTGGAATATAGTCATTGGTCCAAAGGCAGAATCAATTCTGACTCTTCTCTTGGAATACACATGTCTGGGGCTTTGACACTGGCTTGGTGGTTAAGAACATGTGTTATTCTTGCAGAAGATCTTGGACCAATTCCATGCACCCACATAGTGCTTCACAACCATCTGATCCAGAGGATCCAATACCCTCTTCTGAAATCTTTGGCACCAGACAAATACAATTGGGCAAAATACTCATATGTAAAATAAAATAAATATAAAAGTAAAAAAGGACACTCATATCTCACAAATGGGTTCTGTCCCAGGCCAAGAGAGTTAAACCTTAGGTGCCATTTCTAGGGGAGGGGATAGGTACACATTATTCCCTGAGATAATTGTTCAATGTCATCAGCAGTACTACCACTGACTGTTAGAAGATACACTCACAAAGCAAAACCAGCATTCAGTCATGATGGTCCCTGACAAATTTCAGGCCATAAAGCCCTCCTCACTTATATCATCTGGTTATTCATCTGAGGCAAAGTTTATCAAGCAGGGTCAGCACTGCTCTTTCAAACATAGAATCATAAAAAGCAGGTTTCTATATCATCTTGCCTCCTTCATGCACCCAGACTACCACGTGTGCTGTAGATGCTGTGTTCTCAGTTGCTTGTCTGGGAGCTACCATCATCTATGGTGATCCAAGACGAATTTCTCTCTTACACTTATTACTTAGAGACAAGTATGTACTTTACACCTATAATCCTGGGAATAGAGAGGCTAAATAGGGAATGGCACACGTCTGAGGCCAACATGGGCTCTATAGTGAGACCTGTCTCAAAACAAAAATAAACAGATAGATAGATAGATAGATAGATAGATAGATAGATAGATAGATAGATAGATAGATAAAGCTGCAACTATCACCACTACCACTATCACAAACAAACAAACAAAACACTAATACTTTGTTGAATGAACTCTATAAAGTATGACAAGGCATGAGGAAAACAAACTCTCATCAACTGGAATAATGACTCAGTACTAAAGAGCACTTGCTGCTCTTGCACAGGACCCTAGTTCAACTCCTAACACCTATGTCAAGCAGCTCACACCTCCTGAAACTCCAGCTGCAGAGCATACTCTCTTCTGGCTTCTGAGGGAACCAAACTTATGTGCACATACCCACGTAGAGACACATGTTAAGTGCAAATATGCAAAATTAAAAATAAAATTAAACTTAGAAAAACTCCCAGAGGCTTAGAGAATTCCTTTGTTTTGTGAATAGTTTTTCCACATAGCAAGCCAGATCCCAAAGCAGTCCTGGTCTCAATTTTCCTGTAAGAATTTGTGTTGCCCCATGGTGGAGAGACTGTGTGGAATGCCTGTGCTATCAAATACCAGCTTCAGCCGTGGAAATGGGCCACCGGTTCTGATAGATGCTCTTCCACATTTTAACTGGTATCCCAGTGGAAGGACACTATTCTTTGTGGGAGTTACTTTACCTATTGTAAAAAGCATTCTTTTTGTTGGAACTATTGTCCCTTCGGTGCAGAATCAATAAACAAAGACTGTGGATGTCTGTGCTGTGTGTCTAGCTACTGTGGTTTTGTGTGCATGTACGGAAGAGAAGGCTCGGGTTTGGGCTGGTCTTTAATGGCCATCTGGTTTGTTTTTGCTTAACATATTTTTTGTTTTTGTTCTTTTACTGTTCTTTGAAATGTAGTAAGGCCCAACCTGTACGGACAGGGCCTCAAGGAAGCAAGCTACCCCTGAGCTGAGGCAGTTCCTTTCAGAGAGTCACTGAGCCCCTCTCTTTATTTCAACATCATCTCCTAGTCTGGAGGACAGGACCAGGAACGGAAGAAGACAAAGAGACGAGGAGACTTGTATTCCATCCAGACGTCCCTCATCGTGGCTGCACTCAAGAAAATGCTGCCCATTGGTCTGAACATGTGTACTCCAGGCGACCAGGAGCTCATCTCACTTGCAAAATCACGATACGGCTGTGTAAGCTGCCTCTGTGGTCCAGCTGAATGCAGAGGAAAGGCTTGGGGAGTGGGTGGTACTCTACCTTTATGGTGGTAGTCTTCCGAGGGGCAGGGGTGGGGGTTGATAGAAAGGTACACACTTTGTAAAGCTGTCTTGGAGTCTGTAGCTTGTGCTAAGTCTCCTTTACTTCTCTCTCCTGTTCTTCTAAGAAAGTTCCCCATTAAATCGTGCACTGATCATCCATACTCCCCTATACCCTGTGTTGCATTTCCAAGGGGATCCATGGGAATAAAGTTTTGCATCTTTCCACAGAGGGACACTGATGAAGAAGTCAAGGAACATCTTCGGAATAACCTGCACCTACAGGAGAAGGTGATGCTTCATCTCTCACGGGCTGCCCTGCTGACTAGAGGATGTAGTCCTCCCATTTGGCTTTGTCTGACTATTAAGACACAGTCTTGCTGTGCAGCGGAGGCTAGCCTCAGTATTGAGGCCCTGCTGCCTCAGCCTCCCGAGTGCTAAGATTACAGATGTATACCACACCAAACTTCACTCATGTTTTAAGATGTATTCTAAAAACTGTTTAATTGCTACAAATGGGAGGCAAGGGCATGAGGACCAGGCGTTTAAGGCCAGTGTTGGTTATGAGAGCAAATTTCAGAACAGCCTGGACTCCAAAAAGCCCTGTCTCAAAACAAAATAAAAACAAAAAACAACCCGCAAAAACAGAGAAAAAGCTGAGCTTTATAGCCATGTCTCTAATTTTTGTTTGTTTCCTTTGCTATGGTAAAGGGGCCTCTGATAAGTATGTGTCATACTTTCTAATGAACAGTAGACCATCTCAGGAGGTGTTCGGATTAAGTCTCTGAATCTATTGACTGTAATGTTTGTAGAACAGTGAAAGAGGCACCAGGGAGGACATTTTAGCAACCCCCCCATACTCTGGAGAGTTTTTGAAACAAAATAAATTTGTGTCTTGGGTAAAAAAATAAGTAAATAAATTAGAAAAATAGAGAGAGAATTGAAAGACAACATGAGATTTCTCTCATTCTATAATTCTGTTTTCAAGATACATTATGCCCTAACATGAGAATGAGGAAAAACAGAAGTACTGATTCTTTCTCCTAAAAATATATTAAAAAACAAATAGTAGATAAAATACTCTAGGGAAAAAAATTGTAACTACCAAAAACTAAGAAGCTGTAAATCTTGACAGTGGGGATCTAACGGGGAGCTCACTGGAGACCACTTTGATGCAGGGTGACCCCCCAAAGGCAAAAGCCAAGTTCTGGCATCTGTCTCAGCAGCTGCAGGGAGCCTTGCAAAGGCAGGCAGTTTGAAGCAAGGAAAGAAGCTAAGATAAGTGGTTTGCTGCAGGGGGTGCCACACAAACCGGAAGTTCAACAGAAGCTAAGAAGTTAGCTAGGACATCTTGACCTTTGGTTCCTAGAATATAGAATTGGGTACTTTTCCGTGGGATCCTTTATCAAGGAGATCAAATTCTAGTTAAAACTGAAGTGTCCTCAGCAAGAATACAAGATGGAGAAACATTTGCACTATCTTGTCCTGTCACGGGGGAAGCCAGCTTCCTGGAGAGAACTCTGGGTGCTTCAATCAGATGCATGCCTTAAGTTTGTATGACTTTAAAGAAAGAGGAATTTAGGATTGGTTGCCTATCCTGTCATAAATACAGGGTGTGAGACTTGAACAAAATTCACCTCATTCCAGAGAAGCTCATGAATCTCCTTCAGAGACAACAGTGAAACCACTTGGAGGGTCTCTACTTACTAAAAGGTGGCAAAAAGTAAATAAATAAAACTGTTCCTCAATATAGACTCAAAAGATTCAAAGTGTGTAAGGAAATGCTAGATGCAATAAGGAACTAACAAAAAGAAATTTAAATACAAATACAAAAGATAGCATGAGGATTATACAAATACATACTCTCAAAATTTAAACCTTAGTCTATAGGCATAAGATACAAGGTAGGCATAGCTGAACACAGAGTCAAGAAATTGGAAGATTTTTTTATGGAAATCATTGAAAATGTAACACAATAAAGGGATGGGGAACAAGATCATGAATTACATCTGTGTGTTGTAGACTATAAGAAAGGAATGGAGCAGGAAAGATGGATCAGCGGTTAAGAGCACCTGCTGCTCTTCCAGAGGTCACAAGTTCAATTCCTGGCACCCACATTACACAGTTCACAACTACTAGTAACTCCAGTCCTCTCTTCCAGTCCCCCTCTTCCAGCATTCACAAGCACCCAGACACACGTGTCATGTGCTTACAGAGTTAGGCACACATATACATAAATAAAATGTAACTGCCTTAATATAAGGGAGGGACAGGAGAGGAGGAAGGGAGAAAAGAAAGTATAATAAAAATGAGTCTTAGTATATGGAACCCTGGTAGGACTGAACACATTTCTTAGCCCAAGAGGCACCGAAATGGCTCATCTCATGGATGTGTTTCAACTTTCAGTCTGATGACCCAGCTGTGAAATGGCAACTGAACCTCTACAAGGACGTGCTGAGGAATGAAGAGCCGTCTAATCCAGAAAAGACAGTAGAGCGGGTACAGCGGATTTCAGCGGCTCTCTTCCACCTGGAGCAGGTATGGGTCTTTGCTCTGAAGAGTGTATAAGCAAGACCGCCCTTGAGGATAGAAACTTCTCCCCTGTCCTCAGCTCTCAATTACAGGAAACCACCCGAGGCAACAGGCAGCCACTGGAGGCTAACCCCCATTACCCCCAAATGTTGCCTGGTGCCTCATATAGCCCCTTCAGCTTTCCCCTGTGTTAGTTAGGACTTCTTGAGTTCAAAAGACTTTTTACAGCTCTTTGCCATTTGTAAAACCGCAGTCCATGTCTAGTAGCATCTGAGAAAATGAAGAAAACCTAGGACTGTCACACAAGAATGACTGATAAGGACATTTTTGCTAACTTCGGTTGCAAAACCAGTATTATTCCAGAGTTAATTGTCTGAGCTACGCAATCAGCCACTCAAGTTGGCCTGCTATGTACCTGCTCACGTGATTTCTTCTTAGGTGGAACAGCCTTTGAGGTCCAAAAAGGCTGTATGGCACAAATTGTTGTCAAAGCAACGGAAACGGGCAGTGGTGGCCTGTTTCAGGATGGCTCCCCTCTACAATCTGCCCAGGTAGGTTCTCCATCACTGTTGTCGGCCAGGTGAGCCCAAGATAGGAGTATAAAGTGTCCTCCTACAGCTGAGCTCTCCTATGGTCCTTACACTTGATCCTAACAATCGGAATTGGGGTCCTTGGCTTATGGAGCCTTGGAGACTACATTGTCTACTAAGCAGTCAAGGTAAGTACGGAGGTAGGTGAGGACGCCTCGTCCTGGGCCTTCACAGCCTCCCAACAAATAATGAGGCTCTCTGCTTTTGCTGAGCTAGGGTTTTTGTGAGAACATAAAGGACTCTGTTTTCTGAAGTACCTTAGCCCCAATTCATCATTTCCCTGCTCAGGCACTGGGTGAAATGACAAAATTTACTATTCTTCATCAGAGGCAAAAAAAAAGTAACCTGAGAATCTTTTATTACAGTGTATTTACCATCAAGATGACAAAGGGGGTGGCCAGATGTGGTGGCACATGCCTGTAATCCCAACCCTCTGGAGGTGCAGGAGGATCATGAATATGAATCTAGCCTGGGCTATATAGCAAGTCCTTGTCTAAAAACAAAAGAAGGAAGAGAATCTAGAGATACCCAGAGGCTAGTGGGGAGCTTATCTTGGCCTTTTGTACTTTGAAGTAAAAATTATGTGAAGTTTTGATGGAGAGATTAGTTTATTGTTTTTTTGTTTTTGTTTTTGTTTTTTTCTCAAACCGTGTAGTATATCTTCTGTCAACATAGGGAATCTGTGTTAGTAAGACTTCCACTACCACAAAACACTTGAGGCAAATCAAGTTAAAAGAAAGAACAGTTTTTTTAGATCATGGTTTCCCAGGCTTCAATCCATGCTCACTTGGTGAAAGCATTTTCAGTCTGTCATGAGGCAGAGGATCGTGGGAATGAGTGTGGGATAGAGTGAAGTTCCTCCCCTCACAGAAGCAAGGGGGCAGAAAGAGGGAGTAGCACAGTCCTAACAGCCCCTTCAAGGGTATGTCCTTTGCTTCCTACTACTAGACTTTAACTCGTGAAGGGTCTACCACGTCCCAGGGAAAGCAGATACTGATGTCCTCAGTGCAGGACCTTTGGGGGCACTGCAGAGCTACACTGTGGTAATAGAAATAAGAGGCAAGGCCTGTACTCACTACTAAGACTTGATCTGCATGTCTAGCGATATGACAACGTCTTTCTTCAAAAATAGACTAGAGAGTAGGTGAGGGCAGCTTTATAATCAATCTACATAGTTGGTGACTGGGTAAGAAGCTTTGATTCATCAACTTCCCAGTCTCTGGGGACAGCCTCACCTGACCATGAACAATTGGCTTGGACAAAAGTGTTTTAAATCCTACACACCAATATGTTTCTTTAGACTATAAGACCAGGGTTCATGCTCCGCTTGGACTTCTCATTCATCAAATGGTAGATCTTAGCTGTCATTTATCCAGAATATTCTGTACCTAGACTTGAACTAAGGGAGTCTTTCTGTTTAGGGTCTTTGAAGATGGGGCCATCATAGCTTCTGAGATATACACCTGCTCCACAGGGTTCCTCCCAGGAAAATAGATTTGCTTTATTTGGAGGGGAATAAAGCAACAGGAAAAATCAAGTAGGATTCATGAATGAAAAGATGAAAATGGAAGTCAGCCATGGGTACAAAGGATACTGAAGTTCTGGGAGGGAAATGAGGTTGATAGTTGTTTAAAATTGTAAAGGTGTGTAAGATTTTTACTTGTCTTTTGGAAACGATGAAAATACCAGAAAACATTTGCCATCCTCTCAGTCAGACCTCCTGCCTGAGGATGCACCTTGAAGAACTAAGCTCTAAAAATACCTGTTGAGGGTTGGGCCAACCAGGCAGAAATTATACCTCTCAAAAAACACGATTTTCTAAGACAATGTTGATACCATCTCTTTCTATCTGGATGTTCCTTCAGTATTCTTACACCTATGTGTGCCAGAATGAGTTTAAGAAATCTCTGTAATGAGGCATGCTGTTCTTAAGCCTTGGGGATCCTCTTTAACATGAAGATAGCAGGTCAGTTTCGTAGCAACTGGCTCTCTGAGGAGGTGACAATGGAGGCAGACCTTCCCTGATTTGTGATTGTCTAAGCTCCATAGAGTCTTCCAGACTAAAAGGACAAAAGACTTTATCTGATTCTAGAGAAGCTGTTTCTCTGGTGTTGGTGTTTCAAAGAAAACCCTGTATGCTTTTCTCTAGACACAAAATTAACAATTTCTTCCTGATCACCTTTCAACGTGTTTGGCTGGAAAAGGTTAATGAAAAAACTCAGTATGACAGACTAATACCAATTTTAATGGTAATGGAACCTACAGGACACCCGTCCATTCTTTGCACATGCCTCAGTTCTTGGCCATGAGTTAATGTTGCCATAAGAATACACATTTGTACAATCTTTCTTAAAGTAAAATTCTGATTGGTCAGACTTTAATGAGAGACAGCAAGGTTCAGTTCTACCAAAAAAACACTTAGTGGCTACTCTTGTCTTCTTCTTCATTCTCAGCCTGTCTTGCCAGGACTGGCCATAGCACACAGCTGTGCTTCTGTGACTAATTTTCTAGGAAGTCAGCCCTGGCTTATAGGAGTGGCATAAGCCAGACAGCAGAGCAGTCAGAATCTCAGAGATACACAGAGGGCACGCTCATGGCACAGCATGCCCAGCTCTTGCCTTCCTGAATAAACACTGGAGCTCGTTGCTGAGCTGTTCTTTGACTGGGGAAAGATAAGAAAGCTGCAGTTAAGGATTTAGTTTGACACTAAACTACAACATGACTTCCATTGTATTACTTGAACAGATGACCGAGCTAAAGGAATGACTAAATTGCTCTCAGAAGCAAATACTTTTTGCAACTTGACCAAATTAGCAATTTCTCACTCGAATGGCAGTGTGATAAAGACCCAGCAAAACTAAATGGGGATGCTGTGTCCTGTTCTGACTATGGTGATCAGAAGGTACTCCGGTGTTCATGAGTTATAGGGTACAATATGAGCTACTGACTGCCCTGACCAATCAGAAGATGAGAATTGTACAAAAAGTCTGTCCTGCTTACTAACCACTAACCACCCAGCCTAAAATAACAAGTCCCACAAGTCTCTTGACCTGCCCCTCTCACCCCTTCCACTCAGGCATCGCTCTATTAACCTCTTCCTCCATGGCTATCAGAGATTTTGGATAGAAACAGAGGCGTATTCCTTTGAAGAGAAACTAGTACAGGATTTGGCTGTAAGTATGGGATGAACTGGGAGAAGACATGGGTGTGAATGGGTTTGCTTTTTGTGTTTGTGTTTGCATTTGTTGTGAGAGTCAGGCATTCACAGAGACTCTATTGGAAAAGAAATAACTGTGTAAAACCTCAGGATGATGTTGCCAACGGTCCTAAGAGCCAGAGGATGAAACTTCAGTTAGAGGTGTTAATGATGGCCACACCCCTAGCTCCATCGTCATTAACAACTAACTTTGTTTGTTGTTGTTGTTTTTGTTGGTTTTTTTTTTTTTTTTTTTTAGTTGCACAGCTATGTCTTGGGGATGTCATGCCAAGTTAAGTTTTGAGCACCATCTGTTGCAGGAGGGCCTCCTGTCCCACTTACCTTCTACTAAGACCCAACATTCATAACAATGTCTCTGCTTTGGCAAAGATGGCTGTATAAAACCCTCTCTCCTGCACCTCACTCATTTCTTTGCCGGTCCGTCACAAATCTGGCATGCACTGTCTCTAACAGACTTCATATTCTAAAACCACCTGAAGTGAGACACAAAGGAACAGCCTCATCCTGTCTCTGGGGGTGAGGGGTTCGTGGTAAGCCCTCCCTTCCCAGTGTGCGACACTTTTCTCCCTGTCACTCGAGTTTCTCATCTGCTCTCTGTACTGCTTTTTATTCATTCTTTTCTTCCTGTCTTTCTCTTTCTGCCTTTCCCTATCATCCGGTGTCTTAGCCTCCTCCCTCCCTGCTTTTCTTTTAAACCTTTCTTCCCCATTTCCCTTCTCGTTTCTAAGTCCCTTACTTTTCCCATTGTCCTGTTGGTAAGAAAGGTGCTGTCTTTGCTTTCCCATTTTCCCGTTTGGTGTGAAGCTGGTGGGGAGCTCAAGCTCTCCACTGCCAACCATTCACACAGCCGGTGTAAAGTTCACATATTCACCAAGTACCACCCCCACCCTCTGAGGGGCCAGGACAGAAAGTGTTACTGTTGCCACTGACATCAGCTGCCGATTCCCTTTCTATAAAGACAGAGAAGGGACTCCTAGATAGCAGCTTTGTACACCAATGCAAATTTTAGTGTGACGCTATTTTTGATAAGTTAAATCTAGAATAATACAATTGGCCCTCACCTACGTCCCGAGATTTGTGACTATTGCCTCACTTCCATATCTAGCCTTCTCTCCAGAAGAAATTACATGTATTTTCTAGAGGAACTGAGTTCCAAAAGTGACTGTAGGGGCTTCCCTCCTGAACTGGGGTGCCCACAACTTGCATGGGCATTCTCTAGTTCATTCCCTGTAGTCGGCTGTTCGCTTTCTTTTATTTCAGTTAATTTAAGATTGGAATGTGTCTTTGCTTGGCTGGGGAAATGCGTCTGTCTATACCAACCTTGCATCCTTAGGACTCCTCCCTTGAAATAAGCATCAGGTCAAGAGCTTGCCCTCTGCTTCCAGTCTGATACCTTTCTGAGCCTTGCACTTTGCTTTCCCTTTGTTCGCATGTAGCTGTGTGGTGCCTGCCGGAATCTGTGCCTAAAATCTGTCCGTGTTACTCTGTGTAGAAATCTGCCAGGGCTGAAGATGAGGAAGAAGAAGAGACAGACAAGCAACCAGACCCACTTCACCAGATCATTCTGCATTTTAGCCGCAACGCACTCACGGAGCGGAGGTCAGCATCACTCTGGTGCTCTTTCCCCATGCCAGGGATGGTGCTCAGCCACCAGTATGAGGAGTTTCAGAACCGAGAGTCCCTGCTCATGGCCACCAGGACGCATATAGAGGACAGGCTTCTCATCATAATACAAGACAGACTAAAAATTGAACAGCTTGAAAGTCTAACTTTACTCTAAATTCCATGCCAAGGCAATGCTGACTCAGCTTTTTTGAGCCAAACTATCTGATTAGTTCACTGGTATATTTAACTTGGAATGGTTTTTAGTGGGTTTGTTGTTGTTGTTATTGTTGTTGTTGTTGACTCCAGAAATAGCTTGCTAAATATTTTCTCTTTTTTCCAGCAAATTGGAAGATGATCCATTGTACACTTCCTACTCCAGCATGATGGCCAAGGTATATATACCTGGGTTTCTAGCACTCTCTCACAGTCTGTCTTAAGACCTCCTTGGACATGTAAAATTGTCGTGTGAGCAGGAGGGCTGGCACTGGGTCATGACAGGTTCTAGGCATCACACAGCTCACACACCAGAAGTGTGACCCCTTGAGACTTTGTAGAAATTGTGGCTGCTGGTGGCTGGATTCATGGGGTCAGTTCTAATTCAGGATAAATGGGCCTAGGCATACAGACTATCTGCATCTTCAGTCAGCAATCAAAAGAGGTCAGGTCCATGTGCAGACAAAGAAAACATGATAGACATTTAAAAAGGGGTTTCAATGTCCTTGAGAAGCCTCAGTAACTAGAGGAATTGCCACCAGGAGTTTGACAAAGAATTTCAGAGAATGCTCAATATACATAAAGAAACTTCCCTCAGATAGAAAAGCATTCAGGAAGGTGAAATATGTTGACAAACGGACTCATACTTCTTTGTTCTGTTTTATCTCGGCCCCAGGACACAGAGGTGACTTAAGGCTTTACATCCTAGGTAGCCCAGTCTTCCTGTCATGGCCGATATTTGTCTTAACAAGGGCAACTCCTTGCATTCCTTGGTTCTCATTTACATCACAACTTTTCCAGAGAAGGGAATTCATATCTGTGCCTGAAACAGGTCACATTGTATATGTGAGCTCCCTGTTCTATCTTGTTTCTTAACCCCCTTGGTAACTGCAGAAATGGCATTTAAAATATAACGTTCCCATGTGATGATCAAAATGTTCCCAGTTTTATAAGGTGCTGAGGTCCCGAGTCTGTGAATAATAACCTGCCTGTTCCCTGCTCTTGCAAAATATCATAGAAGAGCTGGGCTCATTAGACTCCTCTATAACTTGGTTTTCTGTCTCTTCCTTTCCCTGCTCCATGGAACTCAGAGCTGCCAGAGTAGTGGTGAGGATGATGAAGAAGAAGAAGACAAGGAGAAAACATTTGAAGTGAGTTTTCACAAAGATTAGAACCAAAGCCCTTGCTTGCCTATAGGTTAGGGTTTCAGAATGGTGACCACCATTTGCTTATGAGACTCACTGTACTGCTATATCTTCGTGTACAAATCTAGCCATGTCTCTGCCTGTGTGGCTGACAAGCATCGGGCAACCTGCTCATCAGCAATGTCCACTGCCAATGAAGGTTGTTCTAATGGAAAATGTTCTACTTCCCATATACTGTAGTAATAGGGGTGGTAGAAGGTCAAATTTAAATAAACAACAATAAAAAATCAGGGGCATAGGGATGAGCTATACTAGTCTATAAATACAGGTTGGTAGTAGTTTTATTTCAAGGCAGTAGAGATGCCTAAAACTCCCAAAAGTGCACCATTTTAGGTTCCTGTAATCTTTGATAGGCAAAATAACAAAAATATAATATAACAAAATGTAATAAAAGTGAATGTGGGCAGTTCTGGTAACCAGCTGTGGCAGAACATGTCTTCAGTCTAAATGCATGGACATTTCTTACACTCAGCCAAATTTATTCAAGTGGCCTTCAAGCATGTTTCCTGAATAACAGAATATTGAAAATAAGAACTTTTAAACCTTGGCTTCCAAGGAATCTCATGCTGGAGATGGAAAAGTGAGAGCCCTGGAGGCAGCCAAGGAAGAACTGTTCTCCAGGAGAAAGACTTAGAGCTTTTCAGGTGGCCTTGCATGAGAGAATGGAGCTGAGACAGCAGGGATGGACTGTCCAGACATTGCCATTCATGGCTTAGTTAGCCTAATGCTAGGGCCCTGAAGAATAAGACTGAGAAGGCTCACTAGATCTTTCTGCTCCTCTTTCCAATATTGCCACGTTGAATAACTATCCTTTATCTACACTTCACTATTAAAAAAGAAAAATTATAGATTTCTTTATACTATCAAAGGTGGAAACATTCTGTTACCGATCAACATAAAGAGTGGAAATCCCATCATTAAAAGGCAAGTGAATTATGGGTATGTCCTTTGAGGAAGCTCAGTTGTATCTGGAAATAAAATGTAGAGTTTTGCTTTATCCAAAATGGTGTGCATTGCCTTTCGTTGGCTCCTAAAGATTCACTGTCCACTCACTTTGCCACGTTGTATTTACTCGAGGGGAACATGGGCAGATGGTACAGATGAGGACACTGGAGGGGCAGAGACCAAACCTTTCCATATGACTTGTTTCCCTAGGAGAAGGAGATGGAGAAGCAAAAAACACTGTATCAGCAAGCACGACTGCATGAGCGTGGTGCTGCAGAGATGGTCCTTCAGATGATAAGTGCCAGCAAAGGTGACGTCCCTGTTTCTAGGTAGACCCTAGGTAACTGCCACAGAGTTAGCACACCCTGACCTAAGTCACAGTAGCAAGAGAAGGCCCAGTAGGTATGATGTACCTCCTCTTTCCGTGGTGACCTAATCAAATCTTCACCCCGGCAGGTGAGATGAGCCCCATGGTTGTTGAGACACTGAAGCTGGGGATTGCCATTCTGAATGGAGGCAATGCTTGTGTGCAGCAGGTAATTCAGTATCAAGGGGGGATGGTGAAGAGTTCTTGGGGTATTTCTGCTTGACAGTTCTCAAGGATGAGATTTAACTTGCTCTAAGAAGGCTACCCATAGTTACTTGGCTGGTGTTTGTCCTTAGTGGCCAATTATGTCAGAGTGGCTAGGAACACAGATAAAACAATAGCCAGGAGTCTGCATGCAAGTGTGTATTAATAAAGAGGTTTAGTATTTGTTCCTGGGTTTAAAGGAACAAAACATTGCATTTCCCCTCAGGTTTTCTGCAGAATTGAAAAGTACTCAGAGGATGTTTTTGAAGCCTCTGCTATTTATTTCAGCACTTTAGCCTGTGAGCTGCTTACCTTGAGAAACCACAGCAAGTCACAACCTGTTACTCATTTAATTATTCATTGTTCATTAGACAGTTATTTGCTGATGTTCTGCTGTGCAGGCTGAAGTTGTTACAGTAGGCAACACAAGTAAAGTATTTGAGATCAGGCTGGGAAATTTTTGAGTTCGTGGCAAGCTTGGGCTCTGTAGTGAGCGATCCTCTGTCTCGTAAAATCAACAGTCAAAGATACAGCTCAGTGACAAAGCACTCACTTACCCTGTATTTAGTTTCTCAGAGTACAAAATAAAATAGCCAAGCCCCCAATGAGCAACAAATGAGTCAGTCAGTATTGATAGCTGCTAGTCAGTCGGTATCTGAATTAGAACTGATAACAACAAGCCCACAAAGGTCAAATATTTGCTCTACTGTGCTGAAATGGTGAATCTTTATACAATAGAATCTGAGTCCCCAAGTAGATGGTTTGACTCGTGCATACCTTTTTTTAAAATTATTGTGACATGTATGCATTCATATAAGCATATAGATATAACCCTTGTAAATGGAGTCCATTCAGTGTGGCCCAAAACTATGCTTTTAGAGCTGACTACTTACTATTAGATAACTTACCAAGGGACTCATCCTTGGGAAAGAGTGATGCTCCTTCATCAATACCTGTAGTCATTAATTGTAGCTCTTCATCTAGGAATGAGACCTTCTGAGGTTTCCACACACCAGAGTGGCATGTCATCTGATGGTGTTATTGCTCAGGCCTTGTTTAGGCAACCCATTGTTGAGATGTTATGGGTGCAGCTTCCCTAAACAATATAATAGAAGACAGTCTCTCAGCTGATATCATGGCCCTCTTGCTCTTACAATCTTTTTGCCTCTTCTGAGATGCTCCCTGAGCCTTGAGTGTAGAGGTTATATTTTCTTATACTAGTACTTTTGATATGTCACCAAGAATATGCTTTTGTATGCTTCTGTGGCAGGGCATTTGCCATTTCTCCATTGGAATTAAAAAGATTATCAGTTGTGACTGTTCTCATTGCTTCCCTCTAAACTGTGTCTCTTTTACAGAAAATGCTAGATTACTTAAAGGAGAAAAAAGATGCTGGATTTTTTCAAAGCCTTTCTGGTCTTATGCAGTCTTGCAGGTAAATATAGGAAACTACTCACTATTCTTAAAAATTCACAATTCAAGAGAAAGTGGGGATAGATGGAAGTATACAAAATCAGCTAGATTGACATGGAATTGTAGAGAAGATTTAGCAGTCACCTACCTTAAAATCTAAGGAAGTGGGCATTGTTCCCTAGCATACAGAATTAGATTAAAATCATAAAGAGAAGTATCAATCAATCTTCCTTAGCCACAAACATCCTTCGTAGTGCTGCAGTTTCTCTACTCTCTTCCCCTACCCTACCCTCCTTTCCTTTTTCCTTTCTTCTCCTCACTTCTCCTCCCTTCTTCTTTCTCCCTCTGTCCCCCTTCCTTCCCTTCCTCAATCCCTCTTTACCTTCTTTCTTTCCCTTCTTCCTCCCTTTCTCCTTCCCTCCTTCCCTCTTTCCTACCTGCTTGCCTTCCTTCCTTATGTTAGGCTGTTTCCTGTGCTCAAGGATAAGATTTTCTTCAAGTATGGATACCCCCAAAGGTGAAGTAAAATAAAGAAGGGCAAAGGGGGATACCTCACTCTTAGTGAAGGCTGTTTTCTTTAAACCTATAAAACAACTTATAATCTTTTCCTTTAACAGTCCTTTGAAGTTGAATGGGTATTTGGTAAGCACGTACTTTGAGGCATCTATTTTGACAGAGGTCCATCCTGGCATGGGAACCAAATTTTGATACAGACTAAAGAGCAAAGTACTGAATTATCAGTTGATCTTTCCAAATTGTATAAGCTACCCATCATCATTGAACCAACTTTTGAATAAATATCCAAAAGTTGTAAGGCCACCACACTAACTCATTTAAAAAATGATCCAACATTCTAAGAACAGTGCCCTCCTCTAAACTTTCTATGTAGTGTAAATAATCTGAAACTCACTCTAATAGAAACAAAAGTTACAATTACTTAGCTCATTTGCCTCCAAATATTAAGAGTTAAGATAGAACATGTTGTCTACCATTTGAAAATTTAGAGGATGGACATCCTTTCAGTATACTTTGTAATCTTGCCAACCTCATTTGATTGAGTAAATAGGAAACAATCCAAGCTGCAATATAATCTCTTGTTCTTTGCTCTATTTGTGTGTGTGTGTGTGTGTGTGTGTGTGTGTGTGTGTGTGTTAACAATCTATTAGTTCATTGTTTCTCGGAAAAAGAAAATGTAATATTGCTAGGCCTGACTCATTGAGGACAGAGCGGAATAGCACCTGTGGACTTAGGGATGATAAAAATCAAATAAACTGAGTTCTATGTTACTCATGAAATATCCACTAGGTCTCTAAGAGTTCTCTCAATATGTTACAATACTTGAGACTGCTAAATTTGTTTGTAATTCATTTATAAGGATAGCACAAAGGGACAAGTAGCATAGCTTAATGGCAGGATGACTTCTCACAGAAGTTTTAAGAGACTTTAATGGGTTTGATTGTTATACAAATAGCACACATTTGTAAAATATTTAATCAATAGAAACATTAAAGCATTCAATATGGGTGTTTAGGGATTAAAATGAGATTTGGACATGTATGGCATCAATTCAAAATCAAAGCTTCAAAGTAACAAGGTTCAAATGCCCTTTCCTAAGTTAACCCCCACCTGCCCCATCTCCCAACCTAGAGCAGCAAAATTCAAATAGCAAAACATCAGGATAATTTGGAGTTTTTAAGCAAGCCTGTTTTCTATAGCATAACCTGGAATGGGGAAACCTGCAAACTAGAGCCTGGAGAGATGTCAGGAGGGAGGGATAAGAGCCCTTATAGCTTTTGCAGAGACCCAGGTTCAGTTTCCATGGTGGCTTAAAATTACAACTCCAGTTTTAGGGGATCCCATACCCTCATCTGATTCCCATGGGCGCTAGGCATGTACATGGGACATAAACATGCATGCAGGCAAGCACTTATGCACAAAAATAAATATTGTTTTAAAACCTGAAAAGTGAAACAACAAATATAGAAATAGAAATTTGACTGTTTTCTGTTTAAAATTCCCAATCATGACTCCCGAAAAAGAAAGAAAAAGAGTGTCAAAGTCTTTCTAGTCTTACAACATCTCCTCTGAACAGCAGCAGAATTAAGGCCAATGTCTTGAGTCTTCATAGGTTTACCCATATGCCTCCTGAAGAGCAAGACCGTCACAAAACTTTATGATCCAGGACTCTTTTCAGATCAGAGGAGTTAAACTGTTAGGAAAACAGAAGGAGCTTTCCTTAAAAGTACTCCGCTGCTACAGCAATCTTGTTTCCAGCCTCGGGATAGTACTAGAGTACAAAATCTCGCAAAGAACTCATTTCTTCCTAATTTGGGAAGGCTTTCCAAATTTTCATTCATAAGAAAGGATTCAAGCTGAACAATGATCACCACCTCTCTATACATATAACAAGGTCTATGAACTATCACGTCCGTAAACGACAGTGCTTGGCACAAACCCCAGGGATCTTCAGGCTTTTAACCAAGCTGCTCGGTACTACTTATGATAATGAGGCAAAATATTCTTAGTAGATACATTGACATTGCAAATCCATTTTCCTAGCGTAACCTGTTAGCCCTGAACCTTGTCTTCTTTTGTCCATTAAAAGTGTCCTTGATTTGAATGCATTCGAGAGGCAGAATAAAGCTGAAGGTCTGGGGATGGTTACAGAAGAAGGGACACGTAAGTAACTAATGAATGCCAAGGTCATTCTCTTCCTGATTGAAATTTCAACTCTTTCTGATCAGAGCATTTTCATGCTATTTCTTTTTATCTGTAAAGATTTGCTCCATTTGAGCAAAAACATTTTCATATGCTGCTTTGCTAAGGCCAGCATCCAAGATGGATGCATTCATGGAGCGAGAGCTATGTGCAGAAAGATTGTTATAGTATTTATGGGTTTCTTACTTTGTATTTTCCTCTTTTCTCTCTCTCTCTTATCACCAGTCATTGTTCGTGAGCGTGGTAAGTGTGAGTCTCTTCCCTGAGTTCCTAATATGTGTGCAAATCTTAAGAGAATAGATTTAATTGCCTCGGTACAGACACATCTTAGGTTGGGTGGCTGCATGTCAAGTTTAGCCCAGAAGTTTGATGCTTAATTAAAGAAGTGTCTTCCATCTATAAAGCATGGGTTATTATGGGCTGTGAGCCACCGGCTGCCATTGTCTCAGTTGTTCTCATTACAGATTTATCTTGGGGCTAAACAGTTTACTGTTGGGGCTGTGTACTCTGTAACCTTGGCTCCCAATTAACTGAGGTTATTTACATTAATCCAAAGGTACATTTCCAAACCCTCCTGTCATTTGGGGGGTCATTCGTGTCAGATGTACCTTGTTGAGAAGCCGAGCAAAGACTGATGTGTATATTATGTTTTCAAGGTGAAAAGGTACTCCAGAATGATGAATTCACACAAGATCTCTTTAGATTCCTACAGTTGCTTTGTGAAGGACATAACAGTGGTGAGTGATATGAACTGACTGGACAAGGGAAAACAGCATTTGTATGCACAACTCTCATTCACTTCAGTGGACTCCACTTGATCCAACTAGCTGCTGTTCTATTGCTGCAAATAGACGCCATGACCAAGGAAACTCTTATTTGGGGGCTTGCTTACTGTTTGAGAGGGTTCGTCATGATCATCATGGTGGGAAGCAGACTGTTTGGTTCTAGAGCAATAGTTGAGAGCTTTACACCCTGATCCAAAAGCAGCAGGCAAAGTGAGAAAGAGACTGTGCCAGGAAGCCCACTCCCAGTGACACACCTCCTTCACACCCTCTAATCCTTCCCATTCAAACATCTGAGCCATTCTACACCACATTATTTCAGAATACCAATTAATCTAGTCCTTAACAAGAGAGGCTAGGTCAGCAAAGGCTATCTACCCCAAGAATCACCAGTCCTTTCCTATGACATATTGGGTCTCATCTTGTTTTAGATGTTAACAGGTTGGTAGGGCCTAGAGGAGAGGAGGATCTGTAAGGCTCCAGATATATTATCTGTGTAGAACTTGAGCCACATAGTATGCCACTTCCTAAGCTCAGCTAAGAGGCATGCCTGAATCCTTTGGTGAAATAAACCTAGGTTCTGACCCAGTATTGGTGCTCTCAGACTTTCAGAACTTCCTGAGGACTCAGATGGGCAACACCACTACTGTGAACATCATTATTAGTACTGTGGACTACCTTCTGCGTCTGCAGGTAATTTGGGGGACCTTAGGAAGTGGTGTGTCTCATCTACAGTTACACAAGTTAACAGTGGCTATGTAGATCCATAGAGACCCAGGATACAGATGTTCCTCAATGGAATTATATCCTGATACATCAACCATAAGCTGAAGTATTTCATACACCTAGCTACTGAATGTCATAACTAAATGAGATGTTACACTATGCAGTGGTCCTCAACCTGTAGTTTGCAACCCTTTGTGGGTCAAATGACCCTTTCACAGATACTACCTAAGACCATTGGAAATAGATATTTGCACTATGATTCATAACAATAGCAAAATTACAGTTATGAAGTAGCAATGGAAACAATCTTATGGTTGGGGTCCCCACAACATGAAGAACTATATAAAAGCATCACAGCATTAGGAATCCTGAGAACCACTGCACTATAGCATTTTGATGGTTTATTCTTAAGATTATGTGGCTAACCCTGAACTATATGGTTCATGGTTCCTGCCTACCATTATGAGAGCATCATACCATAAATTGTTAGTTGAGCAAACAATACTCAGAATTTCAAGTACAATTTCAGCTGAATCTATGTCACTCTCATACTATTGTTAAGTTGGAAACTTATGCATTAGGCCTACATTAGTCAGAAAGTGTCTATATTGTCTGGCTCTCAAAGAAGGAGTTGTAATCTATATCTTCACACCTAAGGGAAGTTTTAATTCCGAAAACATGTGTTCAGAGACAAAGTAAAATGTCTTTAGCCATGAAAGTATGCTGTAAAATACTGGCTGGTGTTGTCAGTGAAGACCCAGCCACAATGTCCAAGAAAGAATGATCAAATAACTTATGACTAAAAAGTGTAGTTTTATGAGAAAAAAACCTGTTTACGGCAATAAGAATATGATATGTTTTCACATTGTTGGTGTTGAAAAGTCACCTGACTTTGTTCCTTAACAGCTTTCTCCCCCTGGTTTTATCAGCTGCTAGGAATCAAGAATAATCTATTTAAGTTCCCCGTAGCCCATTCTCTTGTCTATATGATGGGTAGGACTTGCCTCACAGAGTGGTGATATTGAGAGGTTTGATAGTCATAAAATATTTAGAACAACATCTGCCACTTAGCTGCTATTCCTTTGCTGTTACTATGGTTATTTGGGTGATAATTACTATTATCTTTGGTGGACTTGGTTCACTTTGAATGTTATATAGCATAATCTCCCAGGTACTAAAGACTGTGTGTCTCCCTTATATGTTCTTCCCATTTGGAGACCTATGTGTGTTTGAAAAATAGATGTTAGGACTGACTCTGTCCATCTTCACAGGGTCCCCAGCTCCTGTCATAACAGAGGCATAGAGATAACAGATTCTTCTAAATTTTTCTTGTCCACTGAATTTACTTTCCTCAAATTCAAACAGAGAAATATCAAACTCTGCTGTTTGTTTTTAGGAGTCAATCAGCGATTTCTATTGGTACTATTCAGGAAAGGACATCATTGATGAATCTGGACAGCACAATTTCTCTAAAGCTCTGGCAGTCACCAAGCAAATTTTTAATTCTCTTACAGAGTACATCCAGGTAGGTATTAATAAATGCAGAACTGGTAGCAAATAGAATATTTTAACATTCTCATTTTATATATTCTCTAGAGAGTGTTTGAATGCACACAGTGATTAGCCTACATACTCAGTCCCAATGCTGACGTTATTTCTTATCTAGAAAGTGGAACCACTGGTACCTGTGGTCTATGAGGTCCTATAGTCTATAGTCCCCCACTGGGACTTGTTTGTGGTGTTTTTACACTTAATTTTCATTTACCTCATTATGTTTTGCTTCCCGCCAGATGTGGTGGCACATGTGTTTAATCCCAGCAGTCAGAAGGCAAAGGCAAGTGGATCTCTCTGTGAGTTCAATGCCAGCCTGGTCTACAAAGCATGTTCCAAAATATCCAGGGCTCTGTTATACAGAGAAACACCGTCTCAAAGTAAGGAGAGGAGACATTTTAAGTTTCCTTTTCAAGACTGATTTTAAATGAAAAAATTTAAAAGGTGTTCTTAACATTCTTCAGTCTAAAATATCTGAATTAAGTCTCAATATCTGATGTTCAGTAAGCATGAAGATAGAACTATAGAGTAATGACATAAAAAAAGAAACAAACAAAACCTCAGAATCCAACCTACCTATGGTGACACATGCTGAAAGTCCCAGACCTGGGAGTGAGATGGTCTTGAGTTTGAAGCTGGTTTGGGTGACATGGTCAGACTATGTCAGAAAATCAAATAAACAACAAAAATCCAGAATCTTTGAGCTCTTACTAGGGAAGAAGTTTGTCAAGTCAAGTAATAACAAGTGAATCTCTGTCTTAATGGTCTAGTTTTCTTTTTCTTTCTATAACAACCTCTATTTCCAACAGTCCACCTACTGTGAAGAGACATGAATAACCAGTTGACATATCATTCTTCTATTGAAGCAGAATTGACACTTCATTTCTATGTTATCATAATCAGAAAACTCACGAATAAAATATTTGCTCATTTATTAGCTGAACAAAACATTTAGCTTGTGTTATCTTCTTAGTTCTGGGGAATGATATAACTTATTGTCTCTACCTTGAAAGTGCTTACAGTATCATTGAAAAAGTCGTATACGTGATGAAAAATATTTGATAGAAAATGATCGCACAAAATTTGAAATAAGCACACGCATTAGGGCTTAAATAATAACTATTGTGTACCAAACATGGAGAAATGGAATTTAGGATAGCTGAAACAACATTTTAAGATTCAGAGTCAGGCAACAAAGAACTAAAATGAATAAACCACACTTTTTATGAGTTCATGGAAGAGAAAGCTCTATTGAACGCAAAGCACAGTGTCATCACAAATTCATACTGGCTGTGGATAAATAGAGAAGGAGGTATAATGATCTCTTTAAAAAGTCATGGAGGTAGGATTGTGAAAGATTTCACGAGAAATAGTGTCAACAATTATTTCAGTTTGCTGAATTGAAGAAAAAAACAAGGAAAGAAAAGAGTGTTTCATCCCCTTTCTTATCATTTCCTTCTCTCCCCGTTCTATAAATCTTAGTATGGTTCTTTTCTTTTTAACTCATAGAGTTGAAATTTGTTCAGTAAAAACATTATCTGGAGGACAGGGTGGGATAATCACAAGCTCAGGACCTCCCTGGGTAGAGAGTAGGTACAAGGCCAGCTGGTTAAGGTGACCCTGTCTCAAAATTTAGATAATTTAAAAAGGTCTGAGGACATAGCTCGATAGTAGAGTTTATGCCTGGTATATGTGAGGCCTCAGGTTCAGTTGCCAGTATTGAAAAAAGAAAAAACAAATTAAAAGAGAGAGGGAAAGAGAAAAGAAGGAAAGAAGGAAGAGGAGGCAACTGAATTTTCCTTCACCATCCAAATCATAAGGTAACTGGCTCATTCAGATTTTATTTTCTCATAAAAATAAATGCAAAGTTTAGCACGCTACCTAGAAAATATTTTTTAATGTAACAAAGTTAAACTGTATTAAAACTTAAAATAATAAGAAAAGGGCCTCATTAAAGAAAGGATAGTATCTCACCAAGGGATAGATGCAGACTTCTCAAGGAGAACCTGCGAACAAAAAGAGATTTCTCCTGGAGTGCTCAAGACACCAGAGGAGCCTGTGTATTGTATATACATGTTTCTTTCAACAACTAGTTTTATGCCCAAACAAACTTATTGGCCTCTAGTGTACTACCCAAAAAATGGGGCTTCTGGGGACCAGAAACGGAACATAGATGAACAGTAACCTTTAATCATGCTTGTGTGGTTGAGGAAAGTAGGCGGTACTTCTTCCTCTCAACTTTCCCTCGGGAATCCTACTAAGACTCTTACACTCTTGAGATAATAAGTATGTCCTTTTCAGATCTTTCTTATTGATGAGAAATTTGAAGGTTGAGTAAAGGATGAAAAACAAACAAACAAACCCCCAAGACTGAAGCAGAGTTAAAGAAGGACAGCCATGAATAGGAAGGTTACTATCATGGAAAAGCAAAGTGGTAACTAAGTCATCTACATTCGGCTTTAAGGAAAAAAAAATTGAGTTGGTATTTATATATAATGTTTAACTTAGTAAGAAAAACCTAGAAGTGGTTGATCCCTGAGATTATCACTGAGACTTTGAACTTTGATTAGCATTCACATGGAGCTTTGCTTGAAAACAAGTAGACTGTCTGATATCCTTGCTTTCGGGGAAAGAACTGGGTAAAGAGGGGTACTGCAGTGGTTCTAAACCTGTAGGTCCTGCTCCCTTTGGGGTTGACTGACCCTTTCATGGGGGTCACCTAAGACCACCTGAAAGCACAGATATTTTGCATTATGATTCATAACATTAGCAAAACTACAAATGTGAAGTGCAGTGGAAATATTAGTATAGTTGGGAACCACAGCATAGGGAACTGTATTAAAGGGTTGAAACATTCAGATGGTTGAGAATTACTGATGTAGAGAAATGTCCTTCTGACCTGCTTCAACTATAGTACTTAACTGTTTTATTAACCACTGTAGTCTTCATTCTGAAGCTAAAAGACAAATCAGTAGGCTATGAAAGCCCCATTCTCCACTTAGAAAGTCCTATAATTAGAAAGAATGAAAAGCAACTTGGGAAAATATTGAAGCATGAAATAATGAGTGTGAAAGGTGCTGCCTTCTCACATAAACCTCAGTCAAATGCCCTGATAGGACAGGCTCTGGGTGACACAATGTGGAATCAGCCTGTCTCCCCTCTACAGGGCCCTTGCATCGGAAACCAGCAGAGCCTGGCTCACAGTAGGCTGTGGGATGCCGTGGTCGGGTTCCTCCATGTATTTGCTAACATGCAGATGAAGCTCTCTCAGGTACTGTGACTTGTTCCTCTACGTATTCCATTATGGTGAAATGTTGGGTTAACTTCCTTTTGCTTTCCCCTTGTGGGTATGGCTGTTTAGTCAAAGTTTGGGAAAACCAAACAGATTAGTCTCATTGTTAAAACTCACTCTTAAAAAGACAAAACAAGAAACAGATGTATGTCTCCAGGGGCATCCCAGAGGGGCTTTTGCATGAACGCAGCTTCTTCCTTCCTTGTGTCCCACCAACCTATTATGTTGTAAGTGCCTCAACACTGCGTTCCATGGTGCTCACCCCCTTTGCTTCCCTGTCACAGTCCTTTTATTTTAGAATACCGTACACCATTGTCTCTCACCTGGCAAATGTTGCATGTCTCTGTCATCCACAAATGTCCCCTCCCCTGCTTCCCCTTTTTATCCATCTCTACCTCTTCCTCTCCCCATCTCTCTGGCAAGATGAATCAGAACCACTCAGAGCATTTATTATGAACAAATAAATGTAGCATCTATAGTCGGCCATCGCCTCTCTCTATGGCAACACATGAGGGAGCACTGCAAGGTGTATTTCAGACTGACTAGAGGGACATTCGCAGTGTTGATTTAAATGATGTACACTGAAGATTTCAAGGCTATCACACCTGCCTCCTCTCTTTTGGAATGTGCTGTTTAACCCTTCATTTTATTTTTCCCCTTTTGACTCTGGCCTTATGGGAAAAGTGTTCTGGAGGGACTACTAATTTGGCAGTGACATGTCCATGTCTGTGTCAGCCATGACAGTGTGGTGTAGAGGCTCTGCCACCTTCCCCTCATCAGTGACATTGGGAAAGTTTCTCCCCACTTCCGGCTTTGGGTTTCATCATCTATAATATAAAGTATTCAGGGTTGGAAGGGACAGCCTCTGAGGTCCCTTCTCAGCTCTATTAGTCTGACCTGCTACAGTTCTGCTGTTGTTGAATTTTATTTTTCAATAGAGCTGTGACATATGACAGGAACTGGAAAGTTCCTCAGGAACCTGAATGGCTAGACAAAGCTTGTGATAAGAGAAACAGAGAATCAGTAAAACAAGTATGACCCAGAGAACATTTTTTTAAACTACCTTCAACTTATAAGTGGTGGCTTAGGCTGTCAATCCCAGCACTCAGGAGGCAGAGGCAGGCAGATCTCTGAATTCAAGGCTAGCCTGGTCTACAGAATGAGTTCCAGGACAGACAGACAGGGCTACACAGAGAGACCCTATTTCAAAAGAACTAAAGTAAATAGATAAATAATTACCTTCAGTTTATTCTTGCAAATATCATTTTCTAGTTTTAATTCCACCCTTAGATGAGATTTTTCACATACTGTCCTGCATATATTGAAGGGTTTGCAGCACAGAGGTAGTTTTAGTACTCTACCTCTATTACTCGTATTAAAACCAAATAGAACATCAAAACAATCCAGAGGAATAGCATGCTTAAGTACAATTTTAAGGATTCAGTGACATCCTCATCACCACCAGCTACAACTGGGGTAATCTAGTCCACAAAGAATGGAGAATCTACTTGGTAATCTAATGTTTCCTTAGCTGGATTACAACATCTCCCATGAAGCTCTTGATAGGTAGTTCTCCTGTACAGAAAACAACAAATAAACGTAAGAAGGTACCTGAAGGATTTTTAGTGGCTGGGGCTGTTAGGTAGCTTTCAGTAACAGTCATGTGTCTGCTGCATTTGTCCTAAGCAGATTGTGAAGGAGCTGTGTTGGATGAGTATCCCTGTACTCCAGGCAGTGGATTTAAGCTACCTTCACTCACAGTGAGAAGGGAGCACATTCCTGCCTTGATGCAGCCTTCACCTGACCTTTCTAGAGCAGGCCCTTCTTGCTCCCTACCCTGGACTTTGCTGAGGGATCAGATAGCTCAGGGGTATCTCCTGTTTCTGTTCTAGGATTCCAGTCAGATCGAGCTGCTGAAGGAACTCTTGGATCTCCTTCAGGACATGGTGGTGATGCTTCTGTCCCTCCTGGAAGGTTGGGCTGTTTGGTATAACTAGGCATTCACACAATTGTAATTGGTCTGAGCACTAACCTTACTAATCACGCAGATTATCCTTCTCACGGGTCACTGATGTCATAAGACATTGGTTAGAATGACAAAATTTCAGAAAGGAAAAAAACATGAGTGAGGGGCACATGGTCTGATGGACAAAGCCTGAAACCAACTCATTTGATGCCAATAGGAAAGCCAGAATGAACTGGGGAAAACCTCCAAGCTTTGCCCCTCCCTATCCTCTCCCTCTCCCCATTGCTTTTCAACACATCTGGCTGCCAGTGTGTATGCCAGCCATCTAACTGGGCACCCTCCCAGGTCAAAGGGGATCAAAGGGATGCAACGTAGTCCTATGTATTCCCAGAGATCTAATAATAAAACCACGTCGTAGGCCCCAGGGCAGAAACAAGGCCAATGGTGTGGCCGTTTCTCTCTTGCGCTGGTTTCTTGTCCCTTGGCTCCAGGTGGGATAGATATTATGGCTTGCTGTTCTCTCCTAACTATTTAAAAATCATTATGGTCAGAAATAAACTGACTAATCTGGCACATAAGTCTTGTAAAAATAGCTGCCTGTTCAGTTGCATGATAACTTGGGTTCATTTATATATTTGTATGTCTTTTTGAACCTGCCTCACAGGAAATGTGGTAAATGGAACTATTGGAAAGCAGATGGTTGACACGCTGGTAGAATCGTCTACTAATGTAGAGATGATCTTGAAATTCTTTGACATGTTCTTGAAACTTAAAGAGTTAACCAGCTCAGACACCTTCAAAGAATATGACCCAGATGGTAAAGGGATCATCTCCCGAAAAGAATTTCAGAAGGCCATGGAAGGTCTAAAGCAATATACACAGTCAGAGATCGATTTTCTTCTTTCATGTACAGAGGCCGATGAGAATGACATGTTTAATTATGTGGATTTTGTAGAGAGGTTCCATGAGCCAGCCAAGGACATAGGGTTCAATGTGGCGGTGTTACTGACAAATCTCTCAGAGCATATGCCAAATGATTCTCGTCTTAAGTGTCTCTTGGACCCAGCAGAAAGTGTGTTAAATTACTTCGAACCATACCTGGGTCGAATTGAGATCATGGGTGGGGCCAAGAAAATTGAACGTGTTTATTTTGAGATCAGTGAATCGAGTCGAACTCAGTGGGAAAAGCCTCAAGTGAAGGAATCTAAGCGACAGTTCATCTTTGATGTTGTCAATGAAGGTGGGGAGCAAGAGAAGATGGAACTGTTTGTGAACTTCTGTGAAGACACAATCTTCGAGATGCAATTAGCATCTCAGATCTCAGAATCTGACTCAACTGACAGGCCAGAAGAGGAAGAGGAAGAGGATGAAGATTCTGCTTATTCGATAGAAATTGAGGGGGAGGAGGACGATAAGTCTTTTGAGTCTGCCTCTGCATTTGCCATGGCCTGTGCCTCAGCAAAGAGAAATGTCACTAAGTTTCTGAAGAAGGCAACCTTGAAGAACCTCAGGAAACAATATAGAAATGTGAAAAAGATGAGCACAAAGGAGCTGGTCAAAGTGTTCTTCTCTTTCTTCTGGACGCTGCTTGTGGACCTCTTTCAGTTGCTCTTCACTATCTTTGGAGGAATCTTTCAGATCCTCTGGAGCACAGTATTTGGAGGGGGCCTTGTAGAAGGGGCAAAGAACATCAGAGTGACTAAGATCCTTGGTGACATGCCCGACCCCACCCAGTTTGGGATCCATGATGATGTAATGGAGATGGACAGGGCGGAAGTGACTGAGCCAGGCGTCACCACTGAGCTGGTCCACTTTGTAAAGGGTGAGGCAGGAGACACAGACATCATGTCAGACCTCTTTGGAATCCATTCAAAGAAAGAAGGTGGCTTAAAGCAAGGGCCTGAAGTGGGATTAGGTGACCTTTCTGAAATTATTGGCAAGGATGAACCCCCGACGTTAGAGAGTACTGTACGGAAAAAAAGGAAAGCACAGGTAAGCCTAATTCTAGCTCCTTGTCCTTACCCCAAATGACTCTAACTGTATCTTGCAATCAGCACTGCCATGGTTTGCACAGGTAATAACACTGCATTAACACTGGTTCTGATGGGTCATTCCAGATTGACCAGGTGTGGTGAGCTTGAGTCCTAGATAGGTGTTTCAGTGTCTAATCACCAGAAGGACTTCTGGTCTACATTGTAGAGTTTGAACATGATGATCTGACACCTTCACCTGCTTCCGACTTTTATTACGTTAGCATTCATGATGCGCAGGTTGATTCAGTGAAAGCATAGAAAGGCAAGTGTAATGCATAAAATTATGAGGCAGTATTTCAATGTATCCTATAACCTCTGATATATTCTATTCCACTGAAGCTCTATACTAAATATGTTCTATTTCTCTTACTAGCTTTATAATTGGGCTAGAGAGATGGCTCAGTGATTAAGAGCATCAGGTGCTCTTACTAAAGGTCCTGAGTTCAAATCCCAGCAATCACATCTTGACTCAAAACCATGGGATCTGATACCTTCTTCTGGCAGGGAGATGTACATGCAGATAGTCACTCAAATACATAAAATAAATAAATAAATAAATCTTTTGGTCTAGAGAGATGGCTCAGCGGTTTAGAGCACTTGACTATTCTCCCAGAGGTCCTGAGTTCAATTCCCAGCAACCACATGGTGGCTCACAACCATCTGTAATGGGATCTAATGCTCTCTTCTGGTGTGTCTGAAGATAGCTACAGTGTACTCACATACATAAAATAAATCAATCTTTTAAAAACTTTATAATCCCAATAAATCAGTTTCATTGGCTATAAAAGTTACTAAACAGCAATACGTAGCAACTTTATATGATATTAATGATGATGATTGCTATTTATTGTTGTGTATTATATCAGTGAGCCAGATTATTCCTGGAACATTTTTATCACTGGGATTTGAGGCAGTCAACTAAATCAACTGGATAAGACAAAGGTAACGCAGAGGTCGCTGGCCATAGGATGTTCTGCATGCTCCCTTCTCTTGCAACATGTAACTTGTGATACCACTTTAGCATCAAGGAAAAAAGTGAGGTTGTAGACAAAGACCACATCCATCCATTAATTCCATTGTCATTTACTGAAACATTAACATGCTCGTGCCACTGCTCTGCGGTCTAAGATTTGAGTGATAATGGATAAATCCTTTGTTCTTGTAGTTTTATAGAAAAGACAGGTATTGAAGGAGTTGCTGCAACTAAGAAGTGTGGTAGGCAGGAGATATTTAGAAATGAAGACACAATGAGAGGTGTGAAAGCCAAGGAGGGGGCACTGGCATAGGTGTTCTTACTGCACCATCCATTCTGCGTTGCTCCTGGTTAGACACAGAACCATTTGAAAAGGGATAAAAACTAATTTGGGTACCATATGCCCCATATTGCGTTCTGGTTAACAAGAAAAACAATAGTTTTTGCTTTAATGGAACTTTGTCTCTAGTGGGAAAAGATAACAAGTAAATAATATAATTCCCATTTGTGATGCTTGTTCAGCTTAATAAACAAACTAATGGATTGGAGGGGACATGGTACAATCATCTAGGTCCTGTGGGTGGATATGTAATTCTCATTATTATCTGCTATAAACAGGGCAGCTAGCAAGGCTCCTGAAACCGCATGTTCTGAGCCAAATCTTAAAGAGTGACAGGCATGTGGAAAGCCAGGGTTTCATGATCTAGGCAGAGGGTAAGACTACTCAAAGTCCCTACTGCACAGGATTCAGATTCCTTTCCAAGAAAGGAAAAGGGTCGGAGCATTTGAATCTAAAGAACAGTAAGTAAAGTAGTATGACATGAAAATAAAGATAGAGAGAAAGCCAGGCCCCTGGAGGACAGGCAGGTTTCACTGGGGGACTTGGTTTCATTCTGAGTGCAGTGGCTATCAAGCAGAGGGACAGGAAAGAGGGTTGGACTCAGGCAAAAAGCTTGTCAGATAGAGGAAGATTCCAGACTAGACATTCTGTGATCCAGTGTCCTAGTTTCCTCTTGCTTCCATAGGGCTCCTTCAAGGTCTGAGTACAAGAGTCCTGCTTAAGTTGAGTAAAAAATAGGGGGCAACTGAATTTTCAGGTTTGAGATCTGATTTGGCATTTCTCAGGAGCAGCAGGTTTGATGTACAGCAAGATACTTTACATCCTGCAACCCTGAGAGAAGCTGTAATGGGGGTGTTGGGGAATACCCCAAAGCCACTAGGGCTTATAACTAGAAAGAAAAAGACTTGCACTGGACATTTTTCTCTGAGGAACCCTTGACTGTGCTATTTTTGATCTAGGCAGCAGAGATGAAAGCAGTGCGTGATGCTGAAGGAAAAGCCGAATCTGAGAAGGCCGAGTGAGTTCCTGGTGGTGTGGGCTATTCTGTTTCCTGCGGTAGTTAATACATGAAGGCAGGTGCCATTCTACAGCTATGGTAAATAGAAAACCTGACTTCTATCAGTGTGGGCAACAGGTATTCTACAAGCCCTGGGCATATTATTTCTTCATCTTCTTCTCCTCCTCCTCTCCCTCCTCTTCCTCCTTTCTTCCTCCTTCTCTTTATCTTCTTCCTCCTCCTTTTCCTCCTCCTTCTTCTTTTGCCTCAGCTCTGCAATATGCACTTATTAACGTTATAATTCCAATAGTACATCAGGATTTCATTGACTGGATAATTATCAGATATCCACACTTAGCAACTTCATATAATATTAATGGTAGATAATTGGTGGTGTTTATTGAATACTTGTTATATGGCAGGCCTGTGCTTAGCTTTTTTAGATACCACATTTAATTCCTGCCCAAGATTATAGGAGTAGGTACCATTGCTAATCCTAAGAAGGCTTACTTAGTAAAGAAAGGACATTTTTTGAAAGAGGAATAAAGAGAGTTAAGTCGATTCCAAAATAGAACAAACTCATGTTAGAACACATGTGCATGTCAGATCATCAAAATGGTCATTGCTCATTAAATATAGATTTCATGCCCAGGTTGGTATGGACCAGGCTGGGCCTGTGCTTCTTCTACACACTGAGTAGGTCTCTCTCTTGCAGCATGGAAGACAGAGAAAAAGAAGACAAAATCAAGGAGGACGGACAAGCAGAGTACCTGTGGGCAGACATGACAGTAAAAAAGACGCGCCGACGTGGTCAGAAGGCTGAGAAGCCAGAAGCACTCATGGCCAACTTCTTCAAAGGGCTAGAGATTTATCAGACCAGGTTACTGGTGAGCTCTCCAGCCCCCGTCCCTTCCTACTAGAGGTGCTATCCCGGCAGGCCTCAGAGCTAGCCACTTGTTTATGTCGCTTTTCTTTAGGCTTGCTTCCTCCACTTCCTCACTCCCATTCTTTCCTTCTTCCTGTTTTTCTTGTGTTGAAGAAAATGGGGGGGGGGGTTACCTAGACTTCACCCCCAAGCAGATTTATATGCATGGTGTGGGGACTCTGTTGATCCTGATCCAAAATTTCAGCAGTTCAATCAATTGGGATAAAGACAAAAAGCTTTTTGTATTAGGCTGTGTTACTCAACTATCCCCCAAACATTGTTACTATGGGTGTAAGCAAGCCTCAGTAAAGTTTGTGAATTTTTTCTGATAAGTTTTCCCCTTGAGGCTTACTTGCTGTTCAACCAGGACTACACTTTAGCGAGCACCATCAATGAAGCCCCTATGCAGTGCTGAATTCTCCCTAGCAGCTACAGGTCCATCCTCCTAGGGCTGAGTTTCCTAGAGAAGACAGTGGTGTGCAGAAGGGTATGCTCTGAAAAGCAGGTGAAGGACTGTGATTCTGAGAGGGATAAGAACTCTGGGCCACAGTCTGGCTGCACTGTGTACAGGGGAGGAGACCACATGCCCTCTGCTGGTGGCATATTGAGAGATCTGGTTTACGGGGACATGCTCCATGGTAAGGTTCCCTTGGACATGCTCCTAAACCATTTTTAAATAATCAACATTTCTAGTCCCCCCTCAAACAACCACGCCTGTGCTTACAAAGCCAGTGCTGCCCTGGAAGAGTGGAAGCCGAAACACAGTTACCTTGGTAACCTTTCCCAGGACACGCCTCTCAGTGTCAGAAAAGCAGGGCTCCTTCCTTCCTGTGGCTCTTCTACCTCTGAGTATCCTTCTCTTTTCAGCACTACCTGGCCAGGAATTTCTACAACCTGAGGTTCCTTGCTCTGTTTGTAGCCTTCGCTATCAACTTCATCCTGCTTTTTTATAAGGTGATACTCCATTGAGGGGTTGTTTGCTAAATGTACAATAGACTGAGCATGCCGCATGTGGGGGAAAACAACAACCAAACTTTTAGTCTTAAGCAAAAATGTAATGTCCAAGAAATTTCTAAGACGCTGACCTCTAAAAGAAAAAAAGGGGGGGGCATGTTTAGGAATTAGAGAAATGCAGAGAATGCCAGAAAGGCAAATGAGGGGACTGTTTCAGCAGTTTGGATTCCCATTTGATTCAGCCTCTAAATATCGAGCATACCCCATAGGCGAGAGGCCAAGATAGGAACTATGGAGCACTTAGAAATAAACAATGAATGCAGTTCTTGGCTTGAGCAGTAAGCTACGATAGGACCCAGCCCTGTTGACACATATGAGGAATCACCATGAAGGAAAAATTAGTAAGAGTTAGGAACAGAAATACCCCTCACCATAATGGAAAAATTTGAACACCGGTGAGTGGGTCTTGTATGGTATCAGCGTGGAAATGGGTTTTAACGAATTAAAGGCCCATCCTAGATTCTTGACATAGTCTGCTTTAAGGCAGACAAACACCCTTTCTGCTGATTCTTGATTAAAACTAGCAATCCAATTTGTTAGAAACCATATGTTCTCCCTATAAATCTCCAGTTTGACAAACTGAAGTTTTGTTGCCCATAGTAAGGTTTATGCAGCTTGATTTAAAACATACTAAGGTTGGGGAAAATCCAGCTATGTAGGCGGAGACAGCAAGCAGGCACTGGAAGTCACAGGATAAAAGCCTGGGGTAAGGAGTGTAGAACTGAGAGTCATTTGTAGGAACAGAAAGAAAATCCACGAATGAAAGAAAGAATATAAAACATGGCTGGTGCTTGTTATCCACATGGGCCTATTGCTACCTTCTCTCTTGCCATAGAATTACAGATTGTAAAAAGCCCATCATTTAAAATATCTTTTTTTGTTTTTGTTTTCTTTTAAAGAGATAGATTTTGTTTCTACCTCGTTCTTATTTGCAACTATTAGAAACTCTGGGGATTCTTATCAGTAAGTTACCTAAGGGTACCATTTACTCCACAGGTAATGCTGGGTTTAGTAGCATATGTATATATTAATAATATAAACTCTGTAGGAAGAGTCTAGTGACTGAGGCACCTTCTGATAGTTGTGAGTATATGTCTTGGGCCAGGTCACTGAAGAACCTTTAGAGGAAGAGACAGAGGATGTTGCAAACCTGTGGAACTCCTTCAATGATGATGATGAGGAAGAAGCGATGGTGTTCTTTGTTCTTCAGGAGAGCACTGGGTACATGGCACCAACTCTGCGTGCTCTGGCCATAGTCCACACTGTCATCTCTCTGGTCTGTGTGGTAGGCTATTACTGCCTGAAGGTGAGCATTCTAACTACTAACACTCTTTCATTGTTCCATCAGCATTCAATCTTCTAAGACACTAGGAAACTAAGATGGTGGGTCATTATAAGCATTGTCACTCAGGAGCTGCTTACAACCACAGGATCTCAATCACTAACCTGGAGCTTTCGAATGAGAATCTGTGAAGTGAGCCTCAGACAAAGCTAATTCTTGCTGAAGGAGAAGCACTTCAGGCACCTCTTAGTACCCGAGTCATCAGCACAAGTGAACTTAGCCATGAGAGCTTGTGATCTCTGAGTTGCTATTGGATTTTTTTTGTTATAAATGTACCTTTCCATTAGGCTGGGGCTATTTGAGACCCAAAATGGATCTCGATGATGTGTTCCTGTTTCGGTTATCTATATAACAAGCCCCTTCAAACTTGATTTGAAGGACCAACCTTTTCTATCTCTGATTCTGTGGACCAATGGGATGCAACCAGTCATTTCTCTGCTCCACAGGAAAGGGTTTTGTCTGCAGCCTTTTGGGAACTCAAGTAGGTGAGCATGGCAAAGATAATTCGGAGCCTAGCACCTTAGCAGAGGAGCTGTCAGTGAGTCTTAGCTGGAGTACTGGGGATCTATCTCCTCCTTTTCTCATGTAAACACAGAGTATCTCCCTCTCCCCATGGCCTCTCTATGTGATCTCTGCAGTAGGGGGTACTTCTTGTATGAATGACTTAGGATTTCCCTAAGGCTCACAGAAGTGCTATCCTGCTTAAGAAATAGACTTGGAAATGCCACATTGTCACTTCCAGCACACTCTATTGGGTAAAGCAAGTCACGTGGTGGCCCAGAGTCACAGTTGTGTTTGGAGGTTGCTCAAGTCATGAACCAGGAAGCATGGCTCATCTGGGCAATCTTAAGAACACACTGAAGGCACATCAGTCTTCAATACCTACATGTCAAGACATATCTTTCCTCATCAGTTGAACATCTCTAGGCAGAACCTCACAAGCAGACCCAGCTGTGTTTCCTAGGTAATGCTACGTCTTGTCAAGTTGACAAGAAATGTTGACTATCTTTTTGATTTTTTATACTCTGTTTCCATTACATATTCCCTTTGATCTATCATGTAGGAAATATCCTCAACTATACACTAAGTTATTTTCTTCTTGGAAAGAATCTAAGAAATGTATTTTTATCATTGTGTCCCCTTCTGCTCCCGGTGAAATATCACTGTGTGAGAATTCCACTCCCTCTTCTACAGAGAGTATGTGGTGTCCTGCTTCCTGAGCCTGCCACTGTCTCTATTAATAAAGTGTGGCCCCAGGAGCCAGGTTGTCTAGGTTCATAATTGTGTGCCATGTAACCTCCCTAGTGCTGTTTCCGCATCTGAAAAATTAGTATCCTAATAATAACTGACATTCCAGGAAAAATAAATGGGTCCATATGCATAAAAATTCTCAAAACATGGGCAAGTGTCAACTCAGAAGCATTTTTGCTGTTTCTGAATCTAAAACCCAAGAACTTGTGAGACAAGGTGCAGATGCACTTAAGACCTGTAGAAGATGCCTTGGAGTAAATTGCCAAGACATACAAACTCCTTGAAGGACAAAGAAGAATACTTGGAGTCCCAGATATGAGTAGGACCATGTCTTGGTATTCACATTGTTTCCTAGAGTCTTCCAGACAGACAGCAGAGTGGCCCCAGATCTCTGCCCTGCCTGTGTCATTTAGGAGCTAGCAGCTGCTGCTGATCCCTCTCAGTTGCTATGCCTAGTATCAGACCTGTCCCACCTTCCTATCATTGCGCTTCCATGTTTCAGGGGAAAAGGAGGCAAGAAGTAACTTTTTTGTTTTTTTACAAATTATCCTTGCCCCTTTTCTCAGAAATAATAAAGTGTAGGTGATATGAATGTATCATACCTTTAAAGAAAAATATGAACATGTAGTTTAGAGACTAAAGTCCCAAGGATTTTACCACTTAATTAGAGGCTGGGTATAAACTATAATGGCTATATTATTTGTTTGTTTGCTTGTTTGTTTGCTTGCTTGCTTTGCTAGAAGGGGTCTAGCTATTCTGGCTTCTTATTTCCTAGGATTTCAACAGCATTTTCCGACCTCTCTAAATCAATCCCATTAGTTAAGGTGATTGGATTGCTTTTTGTCCCTGTTTGTATTAATCTCTGGTTATATTATCTTTAAAACTTGATGGGTTAATTTTTCCCATTCCCCTTACAAGATACCCGATAAAGGCAAACTAGGAGAAGAATCTATTTTGTTCTTGGTTTGAGGATTCAGTCCATCATGATGGGTAAGGCAAGGCAGTGAGAGCAGCCCTTGTGGTGGCCAGAGTGGGAGGCTGCTAAGTAGAAAGGAATGCGGGCATCCTGCTGTTTTTAACTCTTTCAGTTCAGTCCCATGTCCCAGCCGCTGGGATGTTACCACCTGCATTCAGGGTAGGCATTTTCTCCTCAGTTAAGCCTCTCTGGGAATGCCCTCAAGACAGTGTGTCCCTATGTGATTCTAACACTCATCAAGTTGACAGTGCAGACTAACCATCAGAATAGCCATATCTAGTTGAAGATTTAAGGTGAGTGTGATGCTATTCACTGTGATTGTAGCACCTTGGAGGATGAAGTAGGAGGATTGCCCTGAATTTGAGGCCATCTTGGACTACATGAGTTCCAGACCAGATTGGACTACAGAGAACCCATTTTTTAAAAAGTTACAATTATGTACCATGCCCACCACATCCCCCATTAGTTCATGGTTTCAACTATGCACAGTAAATTGTGGTCCAAAAAAAAAAAAAAAAATGAAGTAAAAAATTTAATAAATAAGCAGCATATAAATGTTAAAATGCCATGTGATTTTAAGTAGTAGGGTGAAATCATATGCCATCTTATTCTGTCCTACTTGGGACGTGAATCACCCCTCCACCCAATGCATTCAAACTGCATCCTCTACCCACCTGCTAGTCATCTAGCACGCAGTTATCACTTCCACTGGCACAGTAGCACAGGGCTCATATTCAGGTAATTCTTATTTTACTTAATAGTGGCATCCAAACTGCAAGAGTGCTAACATTAGAGATTCTGCAATGCCAAAGAGAATCCATAAAGTGTCCAAGGGAAGGTGTGTCCATTCTTAATAAAGGAAGAAAAATAGATAGGGTTTCTGAGATCTATAATAGCATCTGTATTAGCATCTTCCATCCATGAAGTTGGGGATAAGAAAAAAGAAATATGAGCTGATTTCTTATACCTCAGCCTACAAAAATTAAAGCCATAGTATATAACAGGCAATTAAGATGCCATCAAATCCATGTATGTCTAAGAGAAAAAACAGTACATATATGTTTGATTCTAGCCATGTTTCTTGGGATTCTCTGGGTGTCTTGGAATGTGTCTCCCACATAGAAGCAGGTCTATTGTGAAAGACAATAACTGGGAGTAACAGCAGAAGGAAGCAAGTTCGCTGCCACCCTGCAGCTCTTTATGCAAAGAAGACATCAGTATGAAACAAGTGTGCTCAGAATCCTCTGAACTACATCACTGTAACTATGGAAACACATTTCATGCACTAACCTTTAGGCCATGACATGTATGCGACCCTTACCAGTGATGACTGTAGAGAACCTTCCGCACAGTCCTGTGGCTAGTCAGTCTGTTCTAGAATAGTTCCTTGTCCTATTTCTTGGTTCAGCTCTAAGCCTAGGAATCCTAGTAGACAAAACCCCTTCAGGTCAGAAGCGTGTATAAATATGGTCTTCTCAGAACTTCTGTATGTCTTACTGTGTTAACTGTTAACTGTTTAACCTAGAAGAATAGCTCATGAGTGGTAGGTGTATCGGCCAATGAGTGAGATTTAGCATGGCTCTGCAACTAGAGTTACCTTAAAAGTCTCAGTATGGTGTTTGAAGCTCAACAGCTAAGAGTACATGCTGCTCTTCCAGAGGACCTGGGTTTGAGTCATAACACCCCCATGGCAGCTTATAACCACCTGGCAACTGGCATGCAAATGGTGCACAGACATACATGCATATGTTTAAAATATAAATCAAATCCCAGTATAAAGGATTACTGCTATTACATGGGAAGGTTGGTTGTGACAGGTCTTGAGAAAAAGTGCATTAGATACAAACCTTGATAATGAATGTTAATGAATGTCTTCTCACCTGTAGGTACCTTTGGTGGTGTTCAAAAGGGAGAAAGAAATTGCCAGGAAGCTGGAGTTTGATGGTCTGTACATCACTGAACAGCCATCCGAAGATGACATCAAAGGGCAGTGGGACCGCTTGGTGATCAACACACCGTAAGTGCCCCTCATTCCAACCCTATGAAAGTAGCCACATCTGTGTCATCGCCATAGGAAAATGGCACACTCTAATACTAATCCTTTCTTTCACAGAGTCCCAAGATAAAGTACTACAGCGAGAGTTTAAAAAATGGGAGTGAACATATAAGCAAAGGCAACCATGTTAAAACATTTAGTTGTTCCAGTTAAGATACACATATTAGATATGACCCTGATTCCAGGGGAAGAAATTACATCCTGTTCAAAGATGATTATGGAAACTGAGAGGCATGTCTATAAAGGAACAACCAAACCAAATAGCCTCTAGGAATGGAAGGCTTTAGGGAAAATAACATGAGCAATAAAAAGCCAACTTCTGTTTCTACCCCTGCCCATCTCCTCACACAAGAACAAACTTCAAAGGTGGTTTACGTATATTTTCCCATCTTTTGCCATTAAATTACAGACATGTTGGAAAGCATTCAAATAGGTTTGAGAAGTGTTCTGTGTGGTTATCCAGGACATGTGAGTCTGGAACAATGGGGTACAGTGTGAAAGTACTAGTAAACAAGGCAGTTGTTTCTAGAACTTACCTGAGACAATGAAATAATACACTATTGTGCTCCAAGAAGATCAGCCAGTCCTGCTTATGTTTGAGCAGGGAAATCAATAGCAACTGTTGTAAACACCGATTTTGTTGTTGTTCACAGCAGAGGCATCATGGGATGGGGCAATTCTGTCATTAGCTTTACCCATTTAACTACGTATCATGCACAGATACCTTTTTTCTTCTTGCAGTTTGGTTTTAAATTAAATGACACATAATGTATTATTTACTTATTTTATGGAAAGATTGTTGTAATTCAACACATGCATGCAATGTACATTATCAAATCAGGGTAACTGGTATTTCCATGTACTCAAATACTATCATTTCTAGTACTAGAAACCTTTCCATTTTCTCTAGATATTTTGAGTTGGTATTGTAGGCTATTACTTGTCCTGTTGTGCTACATAGAATTACTGAGTCTTGGTGCCTATTATTCACTCTGAGTTTTTCTGTTTTATACTATGAGGCACACATACACAAGTACCTATAATTAGGTATGTGTATTTTAGCAGAAAATAACAAACCACAAAGATTAAATAAAGCTAGAACATTGTCACAAGCATGGAAGCCCTGTGTTACCTTCCCTGTCCTGTTCCCCCAACTCCATTCCAGGTTAATGACATTAATCTTTAATTAGTTGTTAGTGCTACTACTTATGAACTCATTGTCTTTCTTTAACTTACATTTTAGCCTGTTCCTTGTTTCAAAACATACTTTACATATTCTGAACTCAGTGTACATGGAGTTGTCATACTATATAAATTATGCTCTCGGAGGATCTTAATTCATCACTAAGTTCTATTTGTGATCCTCAGTGAAGTCACCTGTGCTGACAAGTTGTCCTCCAAACTGTCATGTTTTCCATGTAATTGCATATACAAGATAGCATTTTTCTATTTTCCTGACTTTAGTTTTTTCAGCTGATTCTGGCTCCCATTATTACAAACAGCACTACCATAAAATCCCTTTATCTGTGCACAAGAAAAAAGAGCCTTTCTCTCCGAAGGAACTTTGCTCAAGAAGAGGCTATGGAAAATACTTGTTTCAGCATACATTATAAACAGCACTATATAGAAAGTTTCTACCTGTTGCCAGCACTTGTTAGTGTCATGTGACTTGGGTGACAGAGACATAGTAGTGCCTTGTTGTCCGTTCCCTAATAACTAAAGAGCCCAAGGGTTTCTGTATATCCACTAAGCATTTTTTTTTTCTGCAAGTCTGTTTTGTAGGCCATATTTTAAAGCATGTAGCCAAATAAAAATGTATGTTCTACCCTCAAGGAACTTCTTGACCTTAGTAGCCCTAGTGAGGGGATTAGACATATTCTACTCTGGACAAGATAGGACCAATAGACCAAGGTGTAAGTTCCAGAACATTTGTATATAAGAGAGAAGGAAGCTGATCATGATGAGCCACATGTATAATTCAGCACTTAGAAACAGCTGGGAGTACCAGCATGAAGCCAGCATGTAGTTAGTGAGTTCTATGTCAGCCAGGGGGCTATGTAATGAAACCCTACAAAACAAAAACAAAACCTGACAAAACAAAACGGGAAGGAAGGGGGAGGTATCAAGATGTAAGAGGAAAAGATGGCTTGATTGTCATTCTTTTAGATTCTAAATGTGGTGCAAAAAAAAAAAAGTCAAGTAGCAATTCATACAGAAAAGAATACAAGTATGTCATCTTATAAATATGCCTATTAGCATTTTATTTCATAATGCTAGCATTTGTTTTTAATTGGCAATTAGATGATTAAGATGAATAAACAATTTTAACAGCAACCATAACAAATCTGTGAGAAAACGTTTTACCTTCCAGACTGCCACCTCTTTGGATGGAGAATGGAGAGAGGACTTCACTTTCTTATCATGAACTGGTGGTTGTTGTAGCATAGGAGCCTGCTGCATGAGTCAAACCCACAAAGAATACCACACAGTTAGAACTGATAGCACAAGGGCTAGTTCTGCTCCAGCCACAGCCCTATGGAAAACCCTCCCAGGGAGGTTCATTCTAGCTTATTCTGGCTAGAAGCAAAACATTTTTGCTAACATTCCCAAGGATGGCAGTTTTATGTTTTGTTTTATTTTAATGGAAAGGAAAACCTTGGAATAGAACTGGAAAAAATTCCAGGTAGAAACACATCATGTCTCTGGGAAGGCTGGTATGTCATGGAATAAGATACCACCTCTACAAAAGTAGAGTCTGAGTCTTGGAAGGCCGTAGGTACCACAGGAATCCATGGTGATGGAAAGTAAATGGAGAATCATGGGGTCAAAAAAAAATCCCACTATTAATTAAACTAAGCACCTTCTAGTTGGGGAGCAGGGACACAAGAGAGCTTATATATTCCAGGACAACCCACACTGCTCCATCTCCCCAGTCACTGTCAATCATGGAATGGGAACCCGACATTCATCTCCTTCTGAATATTGTTTCTGTTGTATCCTGGGATTCAGAAAACAGTCAAGAAACAGCTAGATTTGTGTCCCTGGAGGGACAGCAGAAGTGATTCAGAAGGCCCAGTAGGCTGTGGTAGTGACTTGTTCAAGAGTGTGACACCAGGGTAGTTGGGGAAGAGGGTGTGCAAAGCAGGGTTTTCAAAACAAAACAAAGCAACATGTCTTTCTTGCCAGCCTTTCATCATGATTCCTTTTTTTATACCAACATCTTGAGATAGAAACTAGAGTGGTTTTCCAAGTGTCTCAGGAGTTCATACAAAGCTGTGGAACTGTAAGGCAGGAAGGAGCCCTGGGATGACTCTGAACTTCAATCAAGGTTTGAAGTCTTCAGTGAGCAGGACAGAAACCTGAGAGATCACAGATCCGGACATTCAAATTGGAAAGTTTCTTGATGTGTTTGCCTTGAAGTTAGCAATTAAGAACCTGTCCTTTTCATCTTGGTTTTCAGATCTTTTCCTAATAACTACTGGGACAAGTTTGTGAAGAGAAAGGTATGCTTTGTCAGGGTGGGGGAGGGGTAAGTTACCTATGTTATCCATATACTAATATGAGTAACTGTGCTGTCAGGCTTAAGGTGGTGTCTGGCAGAGACAGAGCTGCAGAAGGGTTTGCACATGTGGGCTTTCTGCTTTGCTCTTGTCCCCATCTGCCTTCAACACCTGCACACAGCCTGTGCTTCTTTCTCCACATTCAGGTTTTCTTCTCTCCAAAGAGACACTAGCTTAAAAGAGAAATTTCCACTTAATTGTCATTATCACTTTAGTTTTCTCTAGGGGTTCCTTTTGCCTTTTTCTGTCAGTTTTGAATGGTATCTTGCTTAACCCTTTGGAAAAGTGTAACAGGGCTTCAAAGACCTCAAAGCTAGAGAAATGTTGGATGGTATGTCCAGCCACGGCCCATGATTTCATTTCTTTGCCTTAGGTGATCAACAAATATGGAGATCTCTATGGAGCAGAGCGCATCGCTGAACTCCTGGGTTTGGACAAAAATGCCCTTGACTTTAGCCCAGTAGAAGAGGCCAAAGCAGAGGCGGCATCTCTGGTGTCATGGTACAGATCTGAGGAGCTCAAGTCCAAGTGGCAAAGATAAATTCTTTGTTTCCCAATCCTCTCCAGTGAGCTAGAGGGGAAAGTACAAGCATGTCTTTTGTTTCCTTACAAATCAGGAGAGAACCGCTTTCAAGGATTTTATAGGCCATCAATTCTTATGCTGCAAAGGCAAAGGTTTTTGGGTGCATGACTCAAACCATTCTGTGTCTCTAGAAAATCTATAAAAAGTCAGAGCCGTGTTTATGTTATCAACCTTAAAAAATTCCCCTTTATTAAACACCTAAACATTGCCATTTATAAGTTATAAAATTATTGTTCCTCTTTAGGCTAAGTTCCATCGACATGAAGTACCATATTTGGAAGCTAGGAGTGGTTTTCACTGACAACGTAAGTATAGTACCAGAAAAAAAAAAAAAAAAAAAAAAAGATCGTATACCCCAAGTCAGGGATCTCACTGGATGCCACAGGAATAAGCTAGCCCTGAACTTCTTGCCAGTCTCCCTAGGTAGTCATGGGTCAGTCGCCCGAGTGGTGCTGAGGGTTCCTTGTTCAGTAGTGTAACATGAATGTGTCTCCCCTGGAAGACCTTGGGACAACTTATAGTACCCCAGTACCTATGCACCCTTTTCTTCTTATTGTTCCCCCAAATGAGGGAAAGATAGTTTAATGAGTCTATCATATTATCAATATCTGAAAAGTTGACACTTTCCTTCCATTTCTACAGTCCTTTCTCTACCTTGCCTGGTACACAACCATGTCTGTCCTGGGCCACTACAACAACTTCTTCTTTGCTGCTCATCTGCTGGATATTGCAATGGGCTTTAAGACCTTGAGGACGATCCTGTCATCTGTAACTCACAATGGCAAACAGGTATTAGGTTTATACTGACTTGGAACAGAATGTATAGAAATGGATAAAAAATAGTGGTAATGCTTGTAATTTATCATAGTGTGTAAAGCTTCTTTCTTGGCCAAACATTTGACTAGTAACAGCTGCTTTTGTAAAACTATAGCCAACTAAAGATGGAACATTTAAGTTCGGACTACCTAGGAGAATAAGAATGTGCTGACCAAAGTGATGGACTTATCAGAAGCACTTTGGGTATCTTTTATGGATCTACCCCTTCTTTCATGGCTTTATTTTACCTCCTAGGAGATGGCAAATACATGCATATATAAACATACACATCCCAGTTACTTCCAACATGTGTTCCTAATGACAAGTTAATAGGTATACTTTTATATACATATATTATGCATACATACATAATGTATGCATCTACATGGCTAAACAAAGAATTGATTTGTGCCATAAGTAGAATATAGCAATGACTATAGACTTGTAACAGATTCTCCATATTTGCCAAGCCAAACTGCTTAGTATTTTCTTCCTCACTAAAACAGTTAAGTATGTATGAAACATACTTCATCATACATCTAAACCTCTGTATGAGACAGGAATACAAGAAAGTTAAAATGCGCCAAGCTTTTGCCATACCTTAGGTACTGAGTCACAATTACCTTATAGGTTAGATGTTAATCTCAAGAGAATGCAAGCTGAGATGCTATGTTGCCCTGAGACCACAGAACTGGTAGATATATGACTGAGCGTAGAACCTTTTGCATTCCTTGGGTATGGAGCCCCAGTTCTCCCTCCCTTCCAAGTACTTCCTATGAGCTCGGCTCCCCAAGATCTGAGTAACTTTAGATGTATCGCTGGACTCCTGAGGGATATTTTGGTGCCCACTCTTTTTTTAGTTTCTCAAAGGCAAAACATCTGCACTGTTCATCTTCCCTCCAGCCCAACATCTAGTCCCTGCTGGAATGGGCCACAGAGGCAGGTCCCTTGGGCTCCTTATTCATGCCTCCTTAAATAGCATGGAAGTAAACCTGTGCTGTTACGCCACAGTGAGCCTAGGCAGATTTCTTTGTTCAACCATTGTAATTCTTACAGTAACGTCAAATAACTGCAGTATCTCAAAGCTGTGGTGGTTATGAGCTGTACTGCTGTGACACAAGACTGCTGAGGAATAACTACAAGTCTGAGAAAATGAGGTTCTCTCAGTAGCAGCTTTAGAGGGGAAGCCTTGGAAAGCTCTGTAAGCAAATGGAACCGGCCCACAGAACCTTTACATGGATTCCCAACCACACCCACATTCCACCTATGTTCAAAACCATACTCCAGGCCCTAGTGTGGTGGAGCTGCCTAACTAAATGCTAGACAGGTGACTTAATTTATGGAAGTCTATGACTTCAGGCTCTTGAGAATGTAAGTGTAATATGAAAGTGCTAATGGGCTGGTCTCCTCTGAGGTTTCTCTCCTTGCTTCCTGCACAGCTGTGCTCTGGTTGCCATTGCACACCACTGTCCTCCTGTGAGCATATGTGTTTTAGGTAATCTGGCTCCTAATCTCTTCGAGTAACTTAAGTAAGATTGACTACACTTACGGCCTCATTCTAACTTAACCTCTAAACACTGTCTCCAGATGGTCACATCCTGAGGTTCTAGTGGTTAGGACTCCACACATATAAATGACAGGGAGGATACAATAAGCACTCTATGCATGAACTCTTTTCTACTGAGAAGCTGGCCCTCTGTGATCAGAGCACATCACAGCCTCCCTTACTCCTGGAGGGCCCAGGGGCTTCTGAGGGCCGAAATTCCACTCCTCTGCATCCGTCCTCTCACCCTCAGCTGGTTCTGACTGTTGGCCTCCTGGCTGTGGTTGTTTACCTCTATACTGTGGTGGCTTTCAACTTCTTCCGCAAGTTCTACAACAAAAGTGAAGATGACGAGGAACCGGATATGAAGTGTGACGACATGATGACGGTGAGCCCACGCCAGCCACGGCCATGCAGCCATTTTGGACAGGAAGAGCCAGGGGGGACAGGGGTGGGTGGGCAGAACAGCAGCTGTGGCATTTGGGCAGAATAGAGACCAGGTGTCGCCCATTCAGAAGACGAAAGTGTCCTGGGGAACTGGAGGGGATGGGAGTGGGTATCATCACACAGTGGGGAAGCAACAGGTACCAGCACCTCTCTCACTTTCGGGTGTAGATTAGACAGGTTGTGAGTGAGCACATCTAAATTTCATGGCAGAAAAACTTTGGTGTTCATGTTTGAAAATTGGGAGCCAAGTTTCAAGAATCAGATCTGTATTTCATTCATCTGCTGAAAACAGATGTAGAAGGCTGAGGAACATGGTATAGTGGGGGGGGGGGGGGGGCAGGGCACAGCTGGGGACAACACACTGTAGACATAGCAGCATCTTCTAGGGTTTATCATGGCCTAATTTCAGGGAAAGCCATGCTAAAGTATAGGTCTGTGAGCATTTCTCTATGCTGTCTTGGGACAGGGACCCTTAAGGGACAGTAATGCCATTCATTCATCAGATCAGCAGTGTTGCTGGGAGATGCTGTCAGGCTGCCCCTTGCTTTGCATTTGCCCCTTCTCTGAGCCTGAGCCCTCTGGTGCCTTGCTGGACAAAGCAGGGCTTGAACAGTACAGATGTATGTGCCAAATCACCTGCAGGTTCACTGTGTCTAATGTTCCTCATCCATATACAAAGGACCAGAGGAGTGGTGGTACCTGGATACATTCTGTCGTAAGAGTAGGACTAAAACATAAACATGAAATTCATCTGCTCCCTATATATTTTACACCCGAAATCCGAGAGTAATTTTACACAGTGTATTTAGAATGCTTACATTTTGACCATGACTCATTATACAAAATCAGGTGTTGAATTTTTCACATGAGGTGTAATGACTGCTTTTGGCCAGTTTTATGTTTTAAAACATTCTGATTTCAGATTAGGGATGTTCATTCTGTACTTAAGATTCTATGGAAATCCTTGGCAAATGCACTGGGGATAAAAGAAGTAAAAAGATCCTAAGAACCAGACTGGCACTCTTGAAACTCAACAAGGGAAAGCTGAGAGGTGGCCTATGCCATACTCCTCAGGCCTTAACACCCTTGTATAGTATTTCAGTTCAAAGCAGGTGTTCAGAAATGCAAGACTTTCCATCCCAGTAGACGGCAAGCTGGGTGCAGTGGACAGCATCACTGTAGGCCCCTGTATCCAGTTCAGGGCTGTCATAGTTTTAGATCTGTAGTGCACACAATGAAGATGCTCCCACAAAGCCATGTACCTGTCACCTGAACTGTAACTACCATCTTCCCCAGTGCTACCTCTTCCACATGTATGTGGGTGTAAGAGCAGGTGGTGGCATTGGTGATGAAATTGAAGATCCTGCTGGCGACCCTTATGAAATGTATCGCATCGTCTTTGATATTACCTTCTTCTTCTTTGTCATTGTCATCTTGCTGGCCATCATTCAAGGTACGGTTGTCAATTAGAGTGCATAGGAGCTGGATTGAATAAATCTACTTTGCTTTGCTTTTCTATATCTATCAGGTGGCTGTTTCATAGTTTTTCCTCTAACCTGTCCATTTAGCAACTCACTGAGCGTTTGTTGAGTTCACTTCCAAGAAACTTGAGAACATGCACAGAATGCTCCTCACTTTAAATGATGTCTTCATCCCTTCCTAGATGTCCCCTGTGGCTTGCCTTACCCTCCTCTTTGTTCTCTCAGGCAGGGAAGTAGAAGAGAAAGGAGATGTAAAGATATGTGTCTTATTGTCTTTCAGAGAAGAGAGAAAGGTGCTGATATTTTAGTCAACAGCTTACTAGGACCTGAAGAAGGAAAGATGATGAGTTTAGTTTGAGTCATGCTGAGACTGATGTATAAGGGTTGAGAGCTCAGAAGCAAGGGGAAAGCGCTAGGGCATGGAGCCATCAGCACTAAAGCACAAGAGAAGCAGTGAGAACTGATTAGTTAGGACCAAGCACTCGAAAACACAGCTTTCTCCCTTTAATTGTGCTTTCAGTGGCTATCGCAGCTTGATAATTCACTGTTCTGACAAATCAGAATGGCCTCTGCCATTTCTCCCCTAAGATCATGGTGCAGATGAAGGTATTTTGTTCTTTGTATTTAAACTTTCAGGTCTTATTATTGATGCCTTTGGAGAGCTGAGGGACCAGCAGGAACAAGTACGGGAAGACATGGAGGTACTGATCTTTCTACCTATTTCAACCCCAAACAGGTTTCTCAAACCATAAATAGGACTCTTAACTAGGGTTGTCCCTAAGCAAAACTACTAAAAAGTTTCCTTCCTATGCCTCTCTCATTTCCTCTCCACCAATCTACCAGCCCTGGGCACTAAATCAGCCTGCTCCTCCATCTTATAAGTGGAGAGAGGGAGCACTATCTTCATCTGGCAAGTGGGACCATGAGTAAATGCCTAATAGCCCAAAGCATTAAACAGGAAAGTTTTCCATGCCCCCAACTCAACTGACTGTCAGCCTTTTCCTTATGCGTACTAATGCCTTTTTTTTTTTTTTAATAGACTAAATGCTTCATCTGTGGCATTGGCAATGATTACTTTGACACAACCCCTCATGGTTTTGAAACGCATACACTGCAAGAGCACAACTTAGCCAATTATCTGTAAGTATTTTGGGTTAAAGATGTCATGTTTAGGGCAAAAACAAAAACCATCACAAAGTTCATTCTGTTCATATTATTTCTCCCTTCCTGTTTGGAAGAGGTAGATACGATCAGTAAAGACTCTGCAGTATGAGCCACTGTTCTCTCTAGGCACTGCACTGGGAACAACTGTCAACTGATCCATGCCTAGACCCCATTCCTCTCAATAGCATGTATCTCTGGCAATTTCTCTTTAAATCCCCAAGAATGGCCACTTTTACCACCAACACCTTCCCCCTTCTGTCCTCTGTGAACATCTAACTAAAGGCCTTTCCCCACCACAGCACAATACCGGCTTATATCGAGAAAGAACAGTCACATCCATGCCGGTGAACTGTGGCCAGTTTTCAGACATTGTTTGCTCTGTAGGAAAGTGGGATATTCTGGGGGAAGATTTCAATGTTAGCACAAATACTTCACTTTCCTAGGGCTATGTATCAAATTATTCAAGTAATTTGAGCCTATACAGTTCCACTTATGGGGTTATGTAAATGATATAACCTGATAATTCAAATTCCAGAAAGTATAATCAATGGGATGAATAGTCTGATCTTTGACCTTTCTCTTCCAGCATTTTGTTGAAGTCTCTCTCTTTAGGACAGAATAGGCTGAACCCAGGGAAAGATGGTGTTTTTAAATAAATAGCATTCTTTCCCTAGCATCATGAGCATTTCTCATGGTCATTTCTCATTAAGAGGGCTTTTAGTCAAGATACAGAAGTTGAGCCCACAAGCCCTATGGCAGGCAGCACCAGGGAATGACAGACATGATGTTAGTCATCTGGGTTAGGATTCCCTTCCGTGATATCCTGCAGCACTCCATGTGGTCATCTGCCAACTAAATGTGCCAGGAGAAGAACCATGTTTCCCTGACCCATGTCTTCTATAGGGAAAGAAAAAAAAATAGTTACAAGCTACTTCTGTGTACCAGGACCTTAGATAAGGATACAGCACTAACTGTGACAACTCAAGGTTTGGGGCTCCAGCTCTGCCAACATGAACTATTCTGTCTCTCTCAAACCATTCTAACATTTCCCTTTCCTGAAGGACAGAGATTGGTTCTTCCAGAAACCATCTCTGAAGCCGTAGACTATGAACTGAGAGTACAGACCCCTGGGACACTCCTGTCTCACAGACAAACTCAAATCTCTGGTACAGATAATTTAGTGCAAATGAAACCACACTGTCCTTTTCCGGTTTTCCACAATAAAAAACAAAGTGAAATTTCGGGAAGGGTTGTGACCTGGAAGTAGATACTGTCCACATTTTTCATGACTCATACTTGACGTGCTGATAATTTCACGGTAAAGGGTTGGGCTGTATTAGTTTTTTAATGGTAAGATGGTTGCAAGTGGGTTTAGGTCTTTGGGAGGTATGAAGGCTCTACCTCCACTGGCTTGGAGCATCTATCCCTCTTAGAAATGCTTCCCTGGTTCTTAAAGGCATCTTAATTTTCAAACCCTGTTTCCAATTTATCTTAGTAAACAGTGTTAGTTTGGGTGAGAAGTGCTTTGGGCTGAAGAGACTGCTCAGCTATTAAGAACACTTGTTGCTCATAAATGCCTGTAACTTTAGTTCCAGATCTGATGCTCTCTTCTAGACTCTACTGGCACTTGTGCAGACACATGCACAGATAATTTTCTGTTTGGTTTGAGTCTCTATCTCTCTCTCCATATATATAGATATATCTACACACACACACTTCCTTCTCCACCATGTCCCTGGCTTTCCTGGAACTCATTCTCTAGACCAGGCTAGCCTCAAACCCAGAGGTTCACCTGCCTCCTAAATGATAGGATTAAACATGAGCCCCTCCATGAAACATTAATTTTTTATATTAAAAAAGCCTCTACCTTTTCACTATTTGTTCTTTTTTTCAGATTCTTTCTGATGTATTTGATTAACAAGGATGAAACAGAACACACGGGTCAGGTGAGAAACTGCCTTTAACTAAGAACAAAGTAGGATTGTGTTGAGTCTTCCATTTACTAAGTCTCGACACTGAATAGTATACCATGGGATACCTGAAACTATTTATCTCTCAGATGGATTTTTCCATCACCTTTTTTGTCACTTACTAAGAAGTGAGAGTTCTATGCTGATGTCAGTCTCTTCCCCAAGGCTCCTGGTAATCCTGCTCAACAAACACTGACATTTCAAGCCACTGTGCTTACTGCTTCTCTATACAATAGCTGGAGGTGGGAGGACAGTAGAGAGAAAACGACAAATGGAGTGGGTGGCGGGAACAAGAGCAGGAGATTCAGAGTAAGACAGTGGGAGAGACAACATAAGAAAGAGCGGCCTTGTATGTGGGCGACAACAGGAATGAGGAGGTGTGGAGAGAGGATGAGTGAGGAGCTGTGTCACAGAATTCTGTGACTAACTATGAAAAGAAAGGTGGAGAACACAGGAAGAAAAGCCTCGTTACTCAAAATCCAAACGTCAATGGGCAGGAAAACTTCATAGCTCAAACACTTGGGTTCTAGACCAGGCCTCAGGTAGCATGTCCCCTCAACCTGAATTCTTTAGTCCCCCAGTTACAACTGGCATGAGATCAAATATGCTATAAGGGGCACAGGATTGGTTGCCCCTTCCCTTCAGTCATGAAAGGAAGACAAATCTGAGCAGGCTGGCAACAGTTGATTCTGCAGGAAGAACATGCCTGTGGCTTCAAGTCAATTTCTATCAGTCTTCCTAAAGCAAATCACACAGAGCACAAGCAAACTGGGCTTTAGCCTATTTGGTTTTAATACAAATTACCATTTGTTTATACTGTTTCAGGAATCCTATGTTTGGAAGATGTACCAGGAAAGGTGTTGGGACTTCTTCCCGGCTGGAGACTGCTTTCGTAAGCAATATGAAGATCAGCTCGGGTAAACCTGAGTTCACAACAAGCTACGATTCTGGACAGTCACCTTCGAATGCAACAGAATCCTTCTTTTACATTTCTTTAAGAACAACAAATATACTTGGTAACTGATTTGGCTTTTGTGCCCAATGGACACCAAAGGATGGTGAAGTGTCAAGGACTCCACCTGACTGCTAACAGCTCTTGGTTCTAAAACAGTCAGTTTGCTGGGATGGTTCAGAGAAATGTGAAATCTCGAACACCCAAACGTCATGCAAGATGACCCTGCCAGGAACTGATGGGCAGAACTACACAAAACCATGTTCAACTCATGTTAACTGTGATCTAATTTTTTCATGGTACTTGCTAGTGACTGTATCCAGAATCATCTTGAAAAGCTTTAAGCAGCTAAAGAAATAGAAAACAAACACTTTGTCGAAACTAAAATATCGATTAAGTGCCTTAAAATCTCTTTAGATATATAGCTATGCAAGTTTTTTATGTTTGTGTTCCAGGAGGACAACTCCATTAAACAGCTCTGCTGCTCTTCTGTCTTACTTTATGAAACTGCACTTGAAGGTTATTCACATCATTTCTTCAGTAACAGCTTGTCAACTGCTGTTATTTGAAGAAAGGCACTGTACTGAAATTTCAGAAAAATCAATGTGATACCAAACCTGAGTGATGCTTTATGGCCCCATGTAAGTAGTGGAGCTGCCATGTTTTAGGTCAATCTCCTCCAATAAAATGAAGTGCCCACTGCAATAAAGAAACACATGCCAGTTCTTGGTTTGGCCTCTTGTCATGTGCCACCCTCAAGTTATTCTACAGTGACCTGACTGCTGGAGTCAGGGGCATGGGCTTCATGAAGAAAGGAAAAGTCCAGAGACCAGAGGGTGTTTATTTTGACCAACTGCGTGCCTTGTGGCTTGAGTATATTCCCTTAAATACTACCTGTTTGCTGTGAATGTTGATAGGAAGGAGGTTCAAAATGTAGCCGTGATATCCTCTGTCCATAATGAAATCTATTAGATGACTAAGCCAGACAACAACAGAAATGAAGCCCCAAAAATGCCTCATGCATGTATTCAGATGCCATCAAACACAGAGGTAGGTGTTGGCTGCTGTAAGCATAACAGTACATGTTAGCATGGGGTATCTGGTAAACTAGCCCACCCTCACTTAGAAAGCAAGCAGCATTTGCTTCAGGCACTCTTCCCCTCTCAGGATATCATGCTGTCCAGCCAGTCTTCCAGCTCTTCCTCAGTGACATTTTTCGATGTGCCTGGCTGCTCAGGTTCCACATTTTTGTCTGTGGTCACAGATGGTTCTTCAGGAACTATGGAAACAGAAGCAACATTTGCCACTTCACATCAGTCCTCGCACTGAGGTTAGCTAAAGCTTCTTTGGGTATGTTCAAGAATATAGTTCAGCACAGATTATTTTCAAACAACAAGCAAGAAATTCTCATTATTGTCAGCCCCTAAGATACAATCAATAGTATCTAAACAAAATAAGCAAAGATACAGGCTTGCTCTTCTATTTGCTTCGAAGATAAATTTCACCACTCACTAGTTTTGTGGGGTTTGTTTATAATACAAGGCCAACAGCATAGCTCAGTGTTTTTTTTTTCCCTGTTTGAGGTAATCCTGAAACATCACAATGACCCTTGAGTACTGTACATGATATGACAGTTACCTCAGGCCCCATCACATCAGATGAGCTACCAGCTCAGAAAATATTCACAGGTTATAAAACATTCTTTTGCTTTAGAAAACAACCCCAAAGACCAGGAAGTATGAGGAGTTAGCTTCCTAGCCTGTTCAGTCGATTAAAAGGTCTTCTATGGAAAAGGCTTTTATAGCAGCTCAATTTGCAGCTCTAGCTTTAATACTGCAAACAGGCTGGTAGCCACTTTGGAAGCCTGAGATATTGAGTAAGAGAAACTGTCAGAAAGGTCAGCTCAGGGGAAGCTCTGATTTGCCATGGGAAGAGATACCTGCCATATGGCAGGATCAATGTCAGACACAGAGGCGTTTATTTTGAGATGAGGTGTGGGAAATGAAATGAAGGCCATACCTGTTTCCTCCTGGGCTGCCTGCCCATCTCTTTCTGCCTCCTGGTCCTGAGATGTCTGGTCCAGAGAGATATTGTCTTCCTCTTTCACAGGTGCATCTAAATGTAGCAACATATCCAGTTCTTCTTCCAGATGGTCTGCCACTGACTGTGGTGGGAAAGATGCTTTCTGCGAGCCTTCTGAAGGGCCCAGAGACCCAGGACAACCAGCAGCGGCAGATCTGAACTCGGAGATGGGCCCCCTTAGCTGCATGCCCAGCTCCTTGCCATCATTGTTTCTCCTTGGTTTCACCTGTGGAAGCTCTAAAGGAATTGTGGTCTGAAAATAAGAAGCATGATAGCAGACTTGAATAGAGTCCTTTGTCAGCTTAAGCCCAGAGAGTTAACCCTTGTAACGCTGGAGGTAGGAATCTCAGTTCTGACAGCTCAACTCCAGCACTCTTCTCGATCCACCCAGGGCAAATGAGGAGACTTGGTGGAAACATCACAGGGCCATGCCTCCCATTCTACTCGCCTGTTATGTGCTAACGAGCTCAGAGGTGAAGTTAAAAGAGCACATTTTCCTATCCTTAGTCTGAAAGCTGACCGTACCACATAAGTCTATTCCAGTTAGTACCTAAGTGTGCAACAAAGAACGACCACTTATCTGTCCTCTCCTAAGACCTCAGTTAACCCACTGTTCCCTTAGGAAATCTAGTCCGAGCTGCACCATGAAACATCAGTCTCCTCACTATAAGCTCTCATGAGATACTGTAATTCACATTATTTATCATTTCCATGCAGCTGTATAATTACTTCAAAATGAATTAATATTTATCTTTTCCAGTAGATTGAGCTCAGGGAAGGAGAAACCACATTCACCTGCTTACCACTTGTCCCTAGGGCCAACTCAGAGCCGGACACCTGGATATCCTCCTGTGTCAATCGCCAGACTGAACAGACATTTTTGCATTCAATTCTATTACATTTGATCATTAAAATGTATCATATATAAAACATAACTTCAAACACCTGTTTTCCTTTAAACTTTACAAGATGACACCTCAATCTAAGGCCTCAGTTCATGACGAGAAAAGCTCAGGCTGAGACACCTGTCAGGTTTCATTCCTCCCTCTGGTCCTTCCTCTGCCCCGACCCAGGCAGCAGGCAGACTCTGTACTTACCTGGATCAACTCTGAAGCAACATTAAGCCGGACTGCAAGAGGCAGCTGCTGAAGGGCTCGAACCAGTGACTCACTGTCCACATAGAGCGCTGAATTCTAGAGTATTTTTAAAAAGAGAGATGATAAAATAATTGTAAAAGGCCATTCACTGGAGTTACTTCTGTCTGGGAGTCCAACCATGAATCAATGAGTTTTAATGTCTCTCTACCAAACAGGAAGCCCACAGTTCACTCTGAGACACAGGGTAGTGATCACCATCAAATGGAGCAGACACACTAACCCTCAAACTGGAAGAAATCTAGCATTTGTATGACATCTGATCAGAAATGTCCCCTAAACTCAGACTGCCCCATCCGAGGCAGAAGAAAGAAGAGCTGATTAGATGGTAACATGGAATTGCCAGGCATCCCCAAAGAAGCTGGTGAGTAAGCTCTGCTTCTCTTCAACTCAGAACAGCAACTTGCTCGCTCTAGCCAGCTGTGCTAAGTGTGGTGGTAGCACTAAAAACTGTGCCCATTAAGCCTTAACAATACAGTTGTCTAAACAAGATTCATATAATGACAATACCAATTGAATGCCCATGTAGATAGGGGATATCTCAAAAGTCCCACTCCCTAGATGAAGAGCTACAACCAATCAATGGCTGCTGAGAGAGGAAGAATCAGTCTTTTCCAGACACAAATCCCCTGGCAGGTTATCTGGTCCCACGTGCTCAGCTCTAAACATATACACATACAAGCAACACAAAATGGACTCAATTGTGTGTGTGTGTAAAAAAGTAACATTAAAAGGTCATAATTAGAAAGGGGATGAATGTAAAGGAGTTGGAGGAATAAAAAAATAATATAGTATTCATTTGTAAAGTTCTCATATCAACTTCTGAGGCATGTACACACACACACACACACACACACACACAAAGAGAGAGAGAGAGAGAGAGAGAGAGAGAAGTAGGCAGGCACATGCACTTTCATCCCACCATAAAAGAATGTGAGAAAAACCAAGTACTTAGTGGTATTGGCCTACATCTCAACATTTATAGACAGACATAGGAGGGCCATGAGTTCAAGGTCAGACCAGAAAACAGTGAAACCCTTTCTTACAGATTCTCAGGGTGGGTGAGGAGTGGGAATTCAGCACCTAATTTATTCTGTACTCATAAACAAACACAGCCTTTGTGGTTTAAGGACTGATGAAAGGCCTTCTATGATACCTGGTTTATTTCGTACATTTATCCTACTGAAAGGTAATAAAGGTACAAGGTTAAGGAAAGGATTGGGGGTGGGGAGAAGCAGAAAAAAAAATAGCAAAGTCATCTATTGTGTTAAATCATAACCATTAACTTCCTCCTGAAGTTGTGAGCAATTCAATATGAGAGACTCACAGATGCCAAATAAAGTCAAGCTTGAAGGACCTTATCAGTCAGTTCCCTGTACACTTTCTCGGAGCAGGTAGCCAAGAACAACACACAAATGGATGACAGTCACTTTCCACAGAAGATGACTGCATCTCTACAATGGAATGGTGCAGGGTCTTGGCACTGAGAAGAGCTAAACTACATTCAAGACGTACTTGTCTCACCTGCTTTGGACATGAAGTTTCACCATCCCATTCTTTCTCCTCAGCAAATCGGAACTGTGAGAAGGAATCCCCTAGAAATAGAAAAAAGAAATATATATATCACAGATATCTGTACACACACACGTAATTTTATACAGAAAATACCCAGTCTCTCTAATTTCCCATTTTAGAGTACAAGTGACATTCTGAGTAGCTGACCTCCCCAAATACAGTGACGCCATCCACAAGTCCTGGATCTAGTGTATACATCTGGGCACTAGAATATGCTGTTGACAGCTACACTTATTTCATTAGGTTTCCATCCCACACGCTGAGGATCAAGCAAACAGGCGTGCAAACATGGCCATTTACCCATATCTAGTCTACTTCCATCTCTTCTGCTCAGTGTACTCAAAGAACCTTATATATACATTTGGAAAGCCAACAAGGCAGAAAAGGGAAGCGGAGACTGAAGAAAGCATCTCTGGATTGACCTGCACTGTAACAGATGATCTCTTCGATAGTCTATAAACCCCCATTATCACTCCAACCTTAACCTAGTCTGAATGCAAACTCAAAGACTAGGCATTAGACTGCTGTGCAAACCATAGTATATTTCTCTGAGCTCTTAAGGTAAGGGAGCAAGGATGTATGATGGCAACATAAGCAAGCATGGAAAATTATCGTGGGCAGCAAGCTCTAACAATGCATTTACACATGAAGAATTCTCTCCCTAGCTTTCACAGGGATCTAAACTTTGGCCCCACTTCATTTACTTTCTATCTCCCTGGGCAGCCTGTTTTGTATTTTTGTGTATATACTTCAATACTCTCTCATCTTCTCACCCTCAAGACCCATTTGCCTCTCTCTCCACCTCCTAACTAGAATTTAAGCTCAGCACAGACTCACTTCTTTCCTTTGTGTTACCTGCCAGGTGATATAACCACAGAATTTATTATTTTCTTTCATTTAAGAGAATTGGGAAAAGGAATTCAAAAAGGAATGGTAGACAACAGTAAAAAGAAGGACCCTCTCTACATCCACAGCCTAAAATGCACATTAACCTATTGTAAAATCAAATGCAAGAAAAGGACCAAAGGCAGGGAAAATCAACACTTTTCATTGTTGGCAAGTCAATTTGATACTTCAAAATTCTGAAAGTGAAGTTTTACTGTACATGTTTCTCTATGCTTACCATGAAAATCCCTGTTCATTATCATTTTTACCCAAAGAAATGAAACTGAGGAGTTAGAAGACAGGAAAGAGTTATAAGCTAAAACAAATCTACTCAGACTGGAGGAAAAGTCCAAGAGAAAAAGTGAGACTCTGGCTCTCTGCTCCTCCCTGTTCTACAGACAGCCGCATCTTCTCTTACAGTGCCAGCCTTGTCCCTTAGACAAGATGGTGAAGGTCGGTGTGAACGGATTTGGCCGCATTGGGCACCTGGTTACCAGGGCTGCCTTCTGCTCAGGATCTAGCAAGGTGGAGATTGTCGCCATCAACGACCCCTCATTGACCTCAACTACATGGTCTACATGTTCCAGTATGACTCTACCCATAGCAAATTCAATGGCACAGTCAAGGCTGAGAATGGGAAGCTTGTCATCAATGGGAAGCCCATCATTATCTTCCAGGAGCTGGATCCCGTTAACATCAAATGGGCTGATGCTGGTGCTGAGTATGTTGTGGAATCTACTGGTGTCTTCACCACCATGGAGAAGGCCGGGGGCCCACTTGAAGGGTGGGGCCAAAAGGGTCATCATCTCTGCCCCTTCGGCCGATGCCCCCATGTTTGTGATGGGTATGAACCATGAGAAATATGACAACTCCCTCAAGATTGTCAGCAATGCATCCTGCACCACCAACTGCTTAGCCCCCCTGGCTAAGGTCATCCATGACAACTTTGGCATCATGAAGGGCTCATGACCACAGTTCATGCCATCACTGCCACTCAGAAGACTGTGGATGGCCCCTCTGGAAAGCTGTGGCGTGATGGCCGTGGGGCAGCCCAGAACATTATCCCTGCATCCACTGGTGCTGCCAAAGCTGTGGGCAAGGTCATCCCAGAGCTGAATGGGAAACTCACTGGCGTGGCTTTCCATGTTCTTACCCCTAATGTATCTGTTGTGGATCTGACATGCCGCTTGGAGAAGCCTGCCAAGTATGATGACATCAAGAAGGTGGTGAAGCAGGCAGCTGAGGGCCCACTAAAGGGCATTCTGGGCTACACTGAGGACCAGGTTGTCTCCTGTGACTTCAACAGCAACTCCCACTCTTCCACTTTTGATTCTGGAGCTGGCATTGCTCTCAATGACAACTTTGTGAAGCTCATTTCCTGGTATGACAATGAATACTGCTACAGCAACAGGGTGGTGGACCTCATGGCCTACATGGCCTCTAAGGAATAAGAAACCCTGGACCACCCACCCCCCAGCAAGGACACTGAGAGCAAGAGAGAGGCCCTCAGTTGCTGAGGAGTCCCATCCCAACTCGGCCCCCAACACTGAGCATCTCCCTCATGATTTCCATCCCGGACCCCCATAATAATAGGGGCCTAGGGAGCCCTCCATACTCTCTTGAATACCATCAATAAAGTTCTGCTGCACCTGCCAAAAAAAAAAAAAAAAGTGAAAGTCTTAAAATACCCTTATTACTAAATAAGGAACAAAAGCAAGAATGCAATTGTTTTACAATGATGGGGGCAGGGAAAGCAAAACAGAAAGGAATAGGAAAGAACCAACATTTCTATTCTTTTGACAGTGAAGAGGCTGAAGCCAATGTTTTGTGCTCAATAGGCAGGTACTTTACCACAAAGCTATATATCCATAAGCCTCATTTTTCTTTTCCTAAAGACGTATACATATCAACCAATCTCATAAAGGTGGTATATACCTTTAATCCCAGCATTTGGGACACAGAAGCAAGTGGGACACTGAGTTCCAGAACAACCTTGTCTACAGAGCAAATACTAGACCAGCCAGGGATCCACCATGAAATGGAGTCTCAAAAGAAGAGGAGGAGGAGGAGGAGGAGGAACTACAGTATAGACAGACCAAGATGGTTTCAAAGTCAGAGATCCACATGCCTCTGTCTCCCCTGTGCTGGGATTAAAGGCATGTGCCACCACATCTGTCCTCAATATGCCTTTAATTTCAAAGGGTGAAGACTTTGTCTTCTTGATTTAAATGAATGAAATAGAGAGCTACCCTTAAAATAGAAAAGAGCCGAAGCGATCCAGGTGTGTGGACATTCAGACATCAGAAGAACATGATCATCTGTGGAAAATTAGTCTTAGGGTTAAAACAGAATCTCAATTCTGATACTCAAAACATACTTTGTATGGATAAAGATGTAGATGTTTGGTAAAGGCAGAACAGCAACAAAGCTAAACTTTTTATTATTCAGAAGCTAAAGAATAAATGAAATTCCATGAAAATAACAGAAAATAATTTTAAGTCTTCTGTGACAAAAAACAAACTCATAGGTGGCACAGTAACAAGAAGTATTTGCAGCACAAATCGCTATTATAGTTTCTAATATATACACCGCTTCTGCAAGCCTCTCAGAATATAGCAACCCAAGAAAAAAAGTACAAGAGAACTCTATATATGTTAGGGGTCATTTTTTTATATAATTAAAAAGTCAGTTTTAGAGGAATTTAAAATTAGTCAACAGCTGACTGCTTTATTGAATATGTTTGTCATTATTGTGTGGGGAAGGTACGTGAATGTTTATGGGTGCACATATGTGCACATAAGTGGAAGCCAGGGGTGTCATTCCTCAGGCCACTCACCTTTTTATTTAAACTAGCTTCATCACTGACCTGGAACTCTCCAAACAGCACAGGCTGGCAAGCCAGAGAGGCTGAAGGATCCACCCATCCCAGCACTAAGATTGCATGTATATATTGCTACACAGGTTCTCATGCTTGAAGCACTTTGCTGACTAAGCCACCTCCACAGCCCCATTATGTCACACACATGCGTGTGTGTGTGTGTGTGTGTGTGTGTGTGTGTGTGTTCAGAAAACCTTATAGATAATTATAATCAGATATGCTATACAATTATAATAAGGTATGTTGTACTTATTTTTAATATTTCAAAAATTTTAAATACCAACAAGAGTTTAATAATAATTGAACTTCTAAATTAATCTTTTTGCCAAAAACCATAAGAACTCCCCTCCCCCACAGACAAATACCACCTGAAGAAATCTGAGCACACAATCAAACCTTCCCTAGAGTAGAGAAATACACAGAGGGTTAGGCTGCCTTCTGGGATTGATCTGCTCTGAGCACTTGCCAGTTCCACGAGGGATCATGGAGGTTGCAAGCAACATTCCAGGTGGTGTGAAGCTGGTGGAGAGTCTCCTAATTTTCCACACAGGTGGACACAAACTGGAATTGAGGGGCACAGAGAGACACGAGTTGCAAAGTCACGGTTTTCAGATAGGGCCCCGGGTCTCTCATATGAGAAGCAGGACAGAGCTAACACAAGAGCAACCCTTATGTTGGATGTCCATTGTGAGTGAGCTCAAGCCAAGGGTTGCAGCAAAAAACAGAAGGAAAGCCTGTTCAGGGAGTCTGAGAGCAACAGCCCAAAGCTACTTACAATTTATTGATTTAATACACACTGTTTATTAAAGAGAATGAGAAGCACAAGACAAAGTAGAAAAGATCCAGAGACTGGCATACTGGTGATGTTCCATAACCCATGTCAAACTTCATAGACAGAAATAACTAAAATTCATTTTCCAGCTGGAACAGCAGAGAGCATGGGGCACAAGCCCAGTGAGGTCGTGCTGGGAGCTCTCAGAGAGCAGAGAGTGCTGTGCTCTCTGGAAAAGGGTCCTTCCTGGTCCACAGTGAGGGCCAGGCCTCTGTCATCAGGTTTTGGGATCTGCTCAAAACTCAGCTCCACAAGAGCCTTTACACCTAGACCAGAGGAGAGCCTGACGCATAGGCCCAGGGAGGTCATACAGGGAGTTCTCAGAGAGCAGAGTGCTGTGCTCTCTGAAAAAGGGTCCTTATAGGCCTAAAGTAAGAGCTGAATCTATGCCAGTAGGACTCAGGACCTGTGGGCAGAGGGCTGAGCTCCCAGAATAGCCTCACAAGAGCTCCCCACCTTAGCCCACAAAGACAGAACTGAGTCACTGCCATTAGAACTCACTGCTTGCCCATAAGGAGTTGAACATTCAGCAGCAATTTTCTTCCTGAGCCCACGGGTCATCATATCCACAGGAGAGACAGACACAAGTCACTGACAACAAGACCACATATAATCACAGATAACAAGATGGCAAGAGAAAATTAAAAGAACTGCAGCAATGGAAACCAAGAAAACCTGACAATATTAGAACTCAGCTCTTCCACCACAGCAAGTAGTGGATTGCCAAACACACCAGAAAAACAAGACATAGACTTGAAATCTTACTTCATGATGATAGAGATCTTCAAGAAGTGCATGAATAACTCCCTTAAATAATTACAGGAGAACCATGAGAAATCACTCAAAGAGCTACAGGAAAACACAACCAAACAGATGATGGAATTGAAAACAGAAATAGAAACAATAAAGAAAACATAAAAGGAGACAACCCTGGAGATAGAAAACCTAAAAAAGAAATCAGGAATCACAGATGCAAGCATCACCAACAGACTACAAGAGATGGAAGAGAGGATCTCAGGGGCTGAAGACAACATAGAAAACTGACAAAACTGTCAGAGAAGATGAAAAAACCAAAAAGCCCCTAACCCAAAATGTCCAGGAGATTCAGGACACAATAAGAAAACCAAACCTAAGGATAATAGATGTAGAAGAGGGCACAGAATAGCAGCTAAAAGGTACAGTAAATATCGTCAACAAAATCGTAGAAGAAAATTTCCCTACCCTTAAGAACAAGATGACCATGAGCATAGAATAAACCTACAGAACTACAAATAGATTGGACCAGAAAAGAAATAGTTCCCGACACATAACAGGCAAAGCACCAAATGTTCAAAACAAAGAAAGAATAGTAAAAGCGGTAAGGGAAAAAAGGACAGGTAACAATGAAGGCAGACCAATAAGAATTACAATGGACTTCTCAACAGAGACTATGAAAGCTAGAAGGTCCTGGACAGACATCATACAGACACTAAGAGAACACAAATGTCAGCCCAGGTTACTATATCCAGCAAAACTCTCAATTACAATAGATGGAGAAACAAAGATATTCCAGGACAAAACTAAATTTATACAATATCTGACCATAAATCCAGCCCTACAAAGGATAATAGATGGAAAACCCAACACAATGAGGGAAACTACACCCTAGGAAAAGCAAGAAAATAACAAAGCAAAAAAAAAAAAAAAAGAAAAGAAAAAAAAACAAAACAAAAGAAGACACACAAACATCACACAAACATAATTATACCTCTAACAAGAAAAATAACAGGAAACAACAATCAATATTCCTTAATATCTATTCACATAAATGGACTCAATTCCCCAATAAAGAGACATAAGACTATCAGACTGGATACATAAACAGGATCCAGCATTTTGCTGCATACAGGAAACTCTTGTCAGAGACAAAAACAGACACTACCTCAGAGTAAAAGGCCAGGGAAAAAACCTTCCAAGCAAATAGTCCCAAGAAACAGGCTGGAGTAGACATTCTAATATCGAATAAAAAGAATTTTCAACTAAAAGATATCAAAAAGATAAGTAAGGACACTTTTTACTCATTACAGGAAAAATCTATCAGGATGAATTCTCAATCTGAAACATCTATGCTCCAAAAACAAGAGCACCCATATGTATATAAAAAAAAAAAAAAAACCACTAAAAAACATATATTTTACCACACACAAAAATAGAAAAGGACTTCAACACCTAACTCTCATCAATGGACAGGTCATGGGAGCAGAAACTGAACAGAGACACAGTGAAACTAGCAGAGGTTATGAACCAATTGGAATTAGCAGACATCTACAGAACATTTCTTCCTAAAACAAAAATATATATATACCTTATTCTTAGCAGCTCATGGAACCTTTTCTAAAACTGAACATATAGTCAGTCACAAAACAGGCCTCAACAGATATAAGAATATTGAAAATACTCCAGTGCATCCTATCAGATCACCATGGACTAAGGCTGGTCTTTAATAACAACAAAGACAACAAAAAGCACACATACACATGGAAGCTGAACAATGCTCTACTCAATAATAACATGGTCAAGAAAGAAATTAAGGGTTTTTTAGAATTTAAAGAAAATTAAAGCACAACATACCCAAACCTATGGGATGCAATGAAAGCAGTACTAAGAGAAAAACTCATAGCTCTGAGTGCCTCCAAAAAGAAACTGGAGAGAGCATATACTAGCAGCTTGACAGCACAGCTGAAAGCTCTAGAACAAAAAGAAGCAGATACACCCAAGAGGTGATGGCAGGAAATAATAAAACTCAGAACAGAAATCAACCAAGTAGAAACAAAAAGAACCATACAACAAAACCAGGAGTTGGTTCTTTGAAAACAATCAACAAGATCCATAAACTCTTAGCCAGACTAACTAGAGGGCACAGAGAGAGTATCCAAATTCACAGCATCAGAAATGAAAGGGGAGACATAACAGAAACTGAGGAAATTCAAGAAATCTCAGATCATACTAAAAAAGCCTCTACTCAACAAAACTGGAAAATCTGGAGGAAATGGACAAATTTCTAGACAGATACAAGATACTGAAGTTAAATCAGAACCAGATAAACCATCTAAACAATCTCATAACACCTAAAGAAATAAAAGCAGTCATCAAAAGCCTCCAAACCCCTCCCAAAAAAGCCCCAGGAACAGATGGGTTAAGTGCAGAATTCTATCAGACATTCATTGATGACCTAATACCAATACTCTCCAAATTATTCCACAAAATAGAGTCAGATGGAACATTACCCAACTTATTCTTTGAAGTCAATTACTCTCATTCCTAAACCACACAAAGACCCTACAAGGAAAACGAAATTCAGACCAATCTCCCTTATGAACATCGATGCAAAAATACAATAAAATTCTTGTAAACCAAATCCAAAAACACACCAAAAGGACCATTCACCATAATCAAGTAGGCTTCATCACTGGGATGCAGGGATGGTTCAATATACAAAAATCCATCAATGTAATCCACCATATAAACAAACTAAAAAAAAACCCCACATGATCACAGCACTAGATGCTGAGAAAGCATTTGACAAAATTTAACACCCCTTCATGTTAAAAGTCTTGGAAAGAACAGGAATCTAAGACCCATACCTAAACATAATAAAAGCAATATACAGCAAACCAGTAGCCAACATCAAACTAAATGGAGAGAAACTTGAAGCAATCCCATTAAAATCAGGGACTAGACAAGGCTGCCCACTCTTCCCCTACCTATTCAATATAGTGCCAGAAGTCCTGGCCAGAGCAATTAGACAACAAAAGGAAACCAAAGGAATACAAATCGGAAAGGAAGAAGTCAAGATATCACTATTTGCAGATGACATGATGGTATACTTAAGTGATCCCAAAAATTCCACCAGAGAACTTTTACAGCTGATAAACAACTTCAGCAAAGTGGTTGAATATAAAACATTAACTCAGACAAATCAGTAGCCTTTCTCTTCTTAAAGAACAAACATGCTGAGAAAGAAATCAAAAAAAAGATACCCTTCACAATAGTCACAAACAATATGAAATACCTTGGTGTGACTCTAACTAAGCAAGTGAAGGACCTGTATGACAAGAACTTCAAATCTCTGAAGAAGCAAATTGAAGAAGATCTCAGAAGATGAAACGATCTCCCATTCTCATGGATTAGAAGGGTCAACATTGTAAAAATGGTCTTACCAAAAGCAATCTACAGATTCAATGCAATCCCCATCAAAATTCCAACTCAATTCTTCATAGAGTTGAAAAGAGCAATTTGCAAATTCATCTGGAATAATAAAAAAACTAGAATAGTGAAATCTATTCTGAACAACCTAGAATAGCAAAATCTATTCTGAACAACAAGGAATCTTCTGAAGGAATCACAATTCCTGACCTCAAGCTATATTACAAAGCAATTGTGTTTAAAATGGCATGGTATTGGTACAGAAATAGGCAGGTAGATCAATGGAACAGAAAAGAAGATCCAGAAATGAACTCTCACACAGATGGTCACTTGATCTTTGACAAAGGAGCTGAAAACATTCAATGGAAAAAGGACAGCCTCTTCAACAAATGGTGCTGGTTCAACTGGCAGTCAGCATACAGAAGAATGAAAATAGATCCTTTCTTATGTCCTTGTACAAAGCTCAAGTGCAAGTGGACCAAAGATCTCCACATAAAACCAGGTACAGTGAAACTGTTAGAAGAGAAAGTGAGAAAAACCTTAGAGCATGTAGGCACAAAGGAAATTTTCCTGAACAGAACACCAGTGGCTCATGCTCTAAAATCAAGAATCAATAAATGGGACTTAATGAGATTGCAAAGTTTCTGTAAGGCTTAGTGTGGGAAGCCACCGCATTCACCATTACAAGATGGTGCCCATCTTGAAGGGAGGTTGGCCAGTTTTGAGATAAACAACCTAAGTGCACATGCGAATATGCCTGTTTTGCTGACTCATGCCGACTCGTTCTCTAGTCCCGAGTATGCTAATTAGGGTGCACAGAATGCACCAATCAGGTAGCGACACATTCCTCCTAAGCATATATAAGGAAGGTTGATTTCTGGGCTTGGGGTCTTTCGCAACTGCAATCAAACCCGCAATAAACGCCTGTAGAAGGATCCTGTTGTGGCGCATCTTTCTTGCTGGCGAGATAGGCGATTGCTACACTTAGGACACTATCAAGAAAACAAAACAGCAGCCAACAGACTGGGAAAGGATTTTTACCAACCCCACATCTGATAGAGGTCTAATATCCAATATATACAAAGAACTCAAGAAGTTAAACTCCAGAGAATCAAATAATCCTATTTTAAAAAGAGCTAAACATTGCACATAAATATGGGTTCCAAGTGCGTCCAGAAGAGGACAATGAATTGCCAGACATGGAGTCACGGGTGGTTGTAAACTGCCCAAACCAGATTATGGAAACCAAACCTATATCCTGTGGAAGAGCAATACTGGATCATAATGTGTGAGCCATTTCTTTATCCCTACTTTGTATTTTAATGATCAGATTTCAATCTAGAAATCTGAATGATCCAAATAACAATGTAACAGAAGAGATGAGCCCAACTGTAGACATATATTCAGTATATATAATAATCTAATAATTAGTATATCTAATAATCTCACCCACAGACTTGCATTATGTGGTTAGCATTTGATTAAAGTTGATGAATTTAAAAAAAAAAAAGAGCTAAACAAAGAATTCAAGAAACAACTTATAGACCATATGAAGCTCAAAAAGGGGGTGGGGGCAAAAAGTGGAAGCCTCAGTCCTTCTTAGGAGAAAAAAAAGTGTATTGCACCCTCTCAGAGTGTGGTATACCTAGTCCTTAAATCATTAATAATTTGACAGCTAAGAATTGCTTGTGGAAATTCTAGGTATTTAAAAATCATTACATTTAATCTTTACACACGAAGAAAAATTTGACTATTTCCATGTTATGTTTTGTTTCATATGTACTTTATGCTCACTGTAACTAGTAAGATTTCAATGATACGATCAATCCTTTAAAAAAAAAAGTACTGACAAAAATATATTCATAATAGTTTTATTCAAAAATGTTTTTAAAATCTGTACATTTATCTGTTTTTAAAAATAAAGTTGTTTAATTAAAAAAAGAAATAACTAATGACACTCAGGAAGTCTGTTCTGATCCATAGAAAAATTAAGTACGCATCAAGAAGTGAAAACCGTATGGGAACAATGAGATGTCTAAAGCATATCTTCGGTAAACATCACAATGATATGATTTAAAGTTTGGTTGGGTTTTTTGTTTTTGTTTTTTGTTTTGTTTAAATCCCTGAGGGCTAGCAGTCTTGACCAGTGTTGGGAAAAGCACTTTGCTGTGCAGGCCTGACCTATGTTCATGTGTTCTATGTGATATACACTTTCCCTCCCTCCCTCCCTCCCCTCTCCCTCTACTCACCCCTCCTGCCCACAAACACACTTGCTCACTCTCTCACACATATAATTAACAAAACTTAAATTTAAACAGTCCTCATTGATAAGGCACACAGAGGCTAATTGCAAATAACCAACTTGCTAAAAGAGAAGCACTAGTGTCTATCAATGGCTAACCCCTCATTCTCACATCGAAGATGAAAGAAAATTAACATTTCCAAACTGAGCCCCAGAATACAAATTCCTCTAAAAAAAACTTGGTTAAAATTATTCTTTTTAAATCATACTGTGTCGTGTCATACTAGCGTGTTCCTTTCTCATACATCAGACATGAGGCTGTGGATACCCAGGGCCCATCTTTAAGTAACAATGTATAGCAGGTCCACAGCACACCCAACCTGCCTCCAGCACAAAGGGAACGTACCGATGACAAGCTTCATGACTTAAAAGGCATTGTAGGGAAGCCTTACTGCACACACATACAATATCCTAAAGCAAAATGGAAGACCGAGGCTGTTCTGTAGCCTGCAGAGCAGAGCAAGTCCCACTCTGCAGATAAGAATGCCATTGTGGTATGCCTACTAGAGCCAAACATGCGTTCTAAATGAGAAATCTATAGAATCTGCTAAAGCAGCAGGAGCAATAGTTGTAAAATGGCACACAGTGAGAGGTTCCACATTTCTTTTATAAGCAAGGTTAGGTGGCAGTGGTGGTGTGCCCATACTATCAGAGGAAGGCTAAGGATGAAGGATTTTGTGTTCCCAGCCAGCCCCACTTAAAAGCTGTAGATTATTTCACTCTGGTGACAGAGTTTATGTACACACAATAAAAGCTGAGATGTGAGACAAAATTCTTTATTTTGAAAGTCCTTGTTCTATTGCCAACTCTTCCATAGACAAAATAAAAAGGGTTTTCTCAAAATCATGTAATTGTGCAAAGAATCAGGTATTTGATTATTAGATCGACAACAACTTTAAGGATGCTTTCAAAAATATTGAAAAAGAGACCAAGAGATGGCTCATAGATAAAAGAGCTTGTACATGCACAAGGACAGGAATTCAGATTTGCCTGAAACCACCTAAAAAGCCATGCCCAGCTTTGCCCAGCTTTGCCCGGCTTTGCATGCTTGCAACCCCAGCACAGAATGCATAGAGGTGGGCAAATCATTAGGGCTGTCAAGACACAGTCAAGTCCAGGTCCTGTGAAGAAGCAATGAAACAGGACACACCACATCTTCCTCTGGACTCTGCACATTCTCTCTCTCTCTCTCTCTCTCTCTCTCTCTCTCTCTCTCTCTCTCTCTCTCTCTCTCTCTCTCTCTCTCTCTCTCACACACACACACACACACACACCTCACAACAAATGAATAAATTAACCAAAGAGCATTTTAAGCAGTACAAAATTAGTCTCTAAGATTCCCTGGGTAAAACTGATCACCATCAAATAAATCTCCAGCTCCAGGTGCTGATGAGAAGAAAAGCCTTTCCTCACTCTGTCTGAGAGGAAGAGAGTTTCACTGTGGAAGAACAGTCCTGCCACCAGTGCTCTATCCAGGCCCGACAGCATCTTGCTCTTCTGCCCACCTCAGATGGAGGCTGGTGCCAAGTCACTACAACAAGCCTGTTGGCAATGCTGTTGTGCCCACAGGCTCAGTGTCACAGCTGTCAGTGGTGGGAAGCAACAGGCAAGCATGTGCTTACACGGTAGCTTCATGGTGCCTGCACGGCACCAGGGCAAGACTCAGTAATAGAAACCAGAATTTCAGCTAGGCTTATATTGTTTTTGACTATTGGTAAAACATATACATAAAATTCTATGAAAGCATTTTAAAATTAGGGTAATCTACTAGTATTGACCCTGAAAGATATCTATTGTCTCAATTATATAAAAATAAACTTGCAGAATATGAATATGATATATACATATCATATCTCCAATACTAACAAAATGACCCATGATAACTATATACCTATTTTAAGATCAATTATTTCTTAGGGTAATGGGATTAAAGAAAATTTTCATCTCTGCAAATATTTTTCCAGTTGAATTTTCCTTAGTCAACAACATCCTATTTTTGTCAGAGAATCAAACAGAACTAAGGGTTAAATATTCTTGAGGGCTGTAGATTATTTCACTCTGGTGACAAAGTTTACGTACATATAATAAAAGATCTGTCAGCCCAGAATTTATTATCTTATTTATTATCAATTATTCTCTTATTAACTAATAACGCTCTCTCCACTTTTGCTAGAATTCTCTGAGTTCCACAGAATAAAAAAATTATCAATAAATATTTTATGTCTGGTATTTCAATATTTGATATATTGATGATATTTGAAGGCATAAAAACCTAAATCAGGGAATAAACAGAACTTTGTTTTGGAAAGCACCAAGGGCTTCTGAAATAATGCCTAGAGTGTTTTCAAATATGTGAGCTTTTATAGAATCTATATTTTCCTCCATGAAATTTCCAATGACAGTGCTGGTGAAATTGAAGAGGCCCACAGTCCATCACTGCATTTATGTTCAGGGCTCTCACTCTGCTTAAGTCCCCAAAACGGGACAACAGGTGTTATGTAACCCTAGGCAAAATGAATAATATGCTTGCTAGAATCCCACAGAACCAGGATGCTTTCAAAAGTCTGCCATATTGTCACAGATAACATTGTTTAGTTTTAAGTTTTCCTTTCAGTCCCATTAACAAAACAAAGGCAGTTGACACAATCAGAAAGCCTGGGCATTCAGGTCAAACTATAAAGAACCCAGAAGGAGAGATAAAACCTGCGCCTTTGGACAGCATAGGCTGGGTGTACATGAACTTAGCTGGTGAAAGTGGAAATCTGTTCAAGCCTCACACTCCATTCCTATCACATGCTCATGCAATTCCCACAAATGGCATCCTACTAGATGCCATAATTTGTTTGTATGTTTGTTTGGCTTTAGAATTACTGTACCTGTTATGTATGTCAGGTGTTGTTTATTCAAATGCTAAATTCTGAACCCCAAGCTCTATTTACGGTCCCAGGAGTACATTTTCACATATAGCAAATGATGTTGTATAAACTTTGCTTGCCAGTCATCTCTGCATGGTTAAATAAATGTGGCTATAGCCAATTACTGGGGAGAACACCGGTAGGTGGGCTTCAGATACTAGGCTGGGGGTTGGAGAAGGAGTGGGGAAGAAGCAAGACAGAGAGGGGGCGGCCACCCTGAGGAGATAGACCCTGAGCATATGGCTAGGAGAAATGCATCCTTCGGATAGGCAGGTGGAACAAAGGTAGCTTGGTCGAGACTCAAACATCAAGTAACTTGGGGAGTGCAGCTGGAAATTAGTCAGTCTAATGTATAGAAAAATAGGATGGGGATAATCACCCAGAAATTGTGCTAACCTGATTTTTAAAAAATCAATAGGACTCAGGCCCAATTACTGGGGGGCTGGCCAGGTCATATTAAATACTAATAGAGTTATTAAATACCTCTTGCAACAACACATACACATATGACTTGGCCCATTTCCTGTGTTTCACTAGCTCTGGACAAGCATTTCCCTGGAAACTCCATCCCTGCCCCCTTGTTATAGCCATCCCTTCCTCAACCCAGATCCAGAGTCTAATAAATCACAAATGAACACTATAGGCTGACAAAGGTCCCACAGGGAACAGGAGGCCCAATGATCTCCACAATGGTTGCCATGGAGATGAAAAGCCCTAGTTCTTCTCTTTGAAAGTTCCTATCTGTGAAATATTGCAATGTTTGGAAAAACCAGAGTAAATCTTAAGTCCACAAACTCACACACGTCAATCCCGGAAAGAGCCAAGCTCAGCCTGTAAGGCGTAAGAATTTTTAACACTCTCAGATTTACCATTTAAATATGGATATCCTTCAGTATTACCCTAAAACAGAACAGCACCTGACACTGTTACAGTGAAGGAGATAACGCAGCCATTAAAAGTTAGGTCAAGCTATTTAAGCAAAAAAAAAAAAAAAAAAAAAAATTAATCTCTTTCCTGCCCAGCTATGAACTATAATTAGCTTTCTCACCAGCTGTGGGGGTCCCCAAGCCCCTGAGCATCAAGTGTCCACATTGATGTTACATATAGGATGTGCCAATCTTTCCAGCACCCCTAGAAACAAGTTTCCATCTGCATGGGGTACATGGAGGGACCACAGGGAGTCTTGTAGAGCTCTAGACTTTGAGAGAAGGATGCTGTTGCTGACATTCTGGAACTTAGAATGCAGTTATTTTTCTTCAACTTATTGGTGAAATGCTGTGCTAACTCTGTATCACTGCTGACAACATGGGAAATATTTTTAGATCAATCATTTTTACAACAAAGCCAACATCAAACCCTGACACAGCACTCCAAGAGAACAGTAAATAATCTAAGACTGAATAAGAGAATCCAAAGAACTTCAGGAAAAAAGAAGTAGGAGAGGACAATGGGGTCAAATAAAAGCAAAGTACAATGGTCGACATGCATAATATTGTCATAATGAGGCCAGTGAGGTGACTTGGTGATAAAATGCTTGTGTGTAAAAGCCTGATGCCCTGAGTTCAAAACTCAGAATCTTTAGAGGTGAAAGAAGAAAATGACTCGTAAAGCTGTCCTCTGACCTCCACACATATGGGCAAACCTCCCTCACATCATATATAATACATGATAATATTAATAAAATTTAAATGTCATAAACTATTCTGTATGCCAACAAAAATATTTAATATATATTATATATAAAATTTTATCCCTCTAAAGTTTATTTGTATTTTCTGCATAACCTAACACCCACAGAACTAACTTTGACCTGAATACCACCAATACTAACTTCAGTGGTTTCCTCAGCTGATAAAAACCATCTAACAATTGATGCACACTGCCCAAACATAAAAAATGTCAGTTTACACAGGAAAAATAGCTATAGTAAAGGAATCTTATTTATCCATTCAACAAAACTATACACAGTTAGACATGACCCCGGGTGTTGCTCCAAAGAACAAACCTGAATAGTTTAATGCTCACCTGAAGTGAGGTCATGAACACATAGTCAACTACAGAAAAACAGAAAGAAGGACCACGTTGCTGTGGAGGAGAAAGTAACCCAAGGTGTGCAGAGGTAAGGGAGGCTTCCTAGAATAAGGTGAAGCCTGATTTGAAAGATGACAAGGGGGTGGGAGGGCAGTTAGGGAAATGTAATAAAAATCAGAGCCTAAATCAGAAGCAGAAACCGCAGCTACTGGGCCCTACAAGCACTGGTGCTCTTAGGACATAAAATGTGACAGAATGATGCCAAGGACAAAAGTTACAAATAAGAGCATTATAACTGTGGGGATGCCATAGTAATGTTGATATTGAAAACAACCCCAAATCACTATTTGTAGTTCACAACTAATATTCATGTTTGATATCATTGCTATTCCTATTATCTGCAATGTAAGGTCTATCTGTGAAATACCTTAGGAGTTCAGATGTGACGTACTTCTCACAGATACTTGAGACATTATTTGAAAATACGGCTCAGAAAAGTCATTTTATATTTGAACACTTCTGTTGTGGTTTGAGTTTTTTCTTTTTGGTGCTATGTGTGGAACCCAGGGAAGAACTGTTGGCCTTCATGGTCAGATAGGAAGGAGTCCTGGGACTCAGAAGCCTAAGAACCTCACAGCTCTGAGAGGAAGCCTCCTCAGCAGAGTCATTGCAGCTCCCAGGAGAGGGTATCCCCAGCTGAGCTAAGCAGCTCAGGAGCCTCAGCCCTGCTCATAAAGGAGATTAATTGGGAGGGTCCAAGGTGTAGAGGAATGAATCCAGGGGTGGCTGCCTCAGCTCCTGGAGGGAGCAGACAGCAGGGAACCAAGCAAACACAGCCTCAGTAGGGTTCCCTGAGAACCTTTCTAGGGCAGAGATTTCTATGGTGACAGTTGGTGGGATTTCAATACCTGAGGTTGGGGGAGCTCAAGGGTTGTGGGTTTCCTGCTTAGGGACTGGTGGATTTCTGTGGGAACTGCAGGGATTGGTAGCTCTTGTTCAGACTTTTCAGCTAAAATTAGCATACTTTGGGGAGGGTCCTATTGAGGGGTTGGAGATAACCTTTGTGACTATTACAGAGGCTGGGAAGCAGTTATGACAGTAGGGGAGATCTGGGGGACAGAGTCTGGACATTTTTCTGCCTTGAGGGTTTATAAAGTTTAAAAAATACACAAAATTTACAAAGCAAGTCAATGAGTTCTCTTGAATGACATGAATAGCCAACAAGAACTGTATCTCTGACCCCATTTCCCAGAATTCTACATTAGAATATCAAAATCTACTAAAATAACAGAACGATAAAATGGATATCATTTCACTACAGCAGAAAAAGACTTTAAGCGGTATATGAAGTAAAAATTTTAGATTTTAAAGCCATATTATTTAAATAATGGTGGATTTGTATATTTTTAATTACTTGGTCAAGGGCCATTTAGTCTGAAGTGGCCTTGAACTCACAGTCCTCCTGCCTCAGCCTTTTCAGTTAGAACCCAGGTTGTGTCACCATACTTAGTGTCTGTGGTACCTTTAATCCCAGTCAGTATAATCAAAGTATTCTTTTCAATTCCAAGATCAATTCTGCCCATAACCACTAGGTATTTATGTTTTATTGCCCTTCCTCTGTTGGCATGAAAATTTTTATTTCAAAATTATTAGGAATTTTGGACAGGGGAGCTTTGAGGACAAGATGTAACAGAAAGGACACCCCTGGCCTGCTATGAAAAGATAGAATTAATAGTTATTAATAGATAGAAGTCGGTGGCTCCAGGTAGAGAGCATAACAGATAGGTGGTAATTTTTAAGGCAATTGATTTAATTTTAAAAATACAAAGTAATAAATAAGATGTTAATTGTGCCATTCAAAGTTATTTTAGTACTCATCATTAATCCAAGTACTGTTACCTCAAACTCAAGCATAATTCACATGAAGACACACATTTACTAAAATTAACAGGAGGGTGAGGTAATATATTGTAGGAGAAAGCAAACATTTCTTTTTTTTTAACTGATTTTATTGGGTATATTTCATTTACATTTCAAATATTATCCCCCTTCCCCAAATTCCCCTCCATATCCCCTATTCCATCCCCTTCCCCCTGTTTCTATGAGGGTGTTCACCCACCACCCATCCACCCCTTTCCCCCTCCCCACCATGACATTCCCCTACACTGCAGCATCAAGCCTTGGCAGGACCAAGGGCTTCTCCTCTCATTGATGCCCAACAAGGCCAACCTCTGCTACATTGCAGCTGGAGCCATGGGTCGTTCATGTGTACTCTTTGGATAGTAGTTTAGTCCCTGGGAGCTCTGGTTGGTTGCTATTGTTGTTCTTATGGCATTGTGAACCCCTTCAACTTCAATTATTTAATTCCTCTATTAAGGACCCCGTTCTCAGTTCTATGGTTGGCTGTGAGTATCCACTTCTGTATTTGTTATGCTCTGGCACAGTCTCTGAGGAGACAGCTATATCAGGCTCCTGTCAGCATGTATTTCTTGGCATCAACAATAGTTTGGGTTTGGAGGTTGAATATGGGCTGAATCACTAGGTGGGGCAGTCTGTGGATGACCTTTCCTTGAGACTCTGCTCCAAAATTTGTCTCCGTATTTCCTCTTGAGAATATTTTTGATCCCCCTTCTAAGAAGGACTGAAGCATCTGCACTTTGGTCTTCCTTCTTGAGCTTCATGTGATCTGTGAATTGTATCTTGGATATACCAAGCTTTTGGGCTAATATCCACTTATCAGTAACTGCATACCATGGGAGTATTTTTGTGATTGGGTTACCTCACCCAGGTATTATTTTCTAGATCCACTCATTTGACTAAGAATTTCATGAACTCTGTTTTTAATAGCTGAGTAGTACTCCATTGTATAAATGTACCACATTTTCTGTATCCATTCCTCTGTTGCAGGACATCTGGGTTCTTTCTAGCTCCTGGCTATTATAAACAAAGCTGCTATGAACATGGTGGAGCAAGTGTCCTTGTTGTATGTTGAAGCATCTTTTGGGTATATGCCCAGAAGTGGTATAGCTGGGTCCTCAGGTAGTACTACGTTCAGTTTTCTGAGGAACCGACAAACTGACTTCCAGAGCAGTTGTACCAGCCTGCAATCTGCTGTCACTTGAGTTTTTGATCTTAGCCATTCTAACTGGTGTGAGGTGGAATCTCAGGGTTGTTTCGATTTTCATTTCTCTGATGACCAAGGGGGATGAATATTTCTTTAGGTGCTTCTCAGCCATTTGGCATTTCTCACTTGAGAATTCTTTGTTTAGCTCTGTACCCCATTTTTAACAGGGTTATTTGATTCTCTGGAGTCTAACTTCTTGAGATCTTTGTATATATTGGATATTAGCCCTCTATTGAATAGATAGATGGTATGCTAAAGTTTACAGGAAACTCTTATTGTTTGTGGGCTCCATGGGGATTTTGGGTTAATTTCCTGACATGACAGACTAGAAAAAGCCTAAGAATAGGCTCATATAGTATTTTAGTTTGCTTCACTTGTTTTGGAGTATTTTAATTTTCAAATTGGGTATGATTGAGTTTTGTGATTATATTATTTCTCTGGGAGAGAGGTCAAGCTAAAGGTTTTTCTGGTTACTGGCTCAAGGACATGCTATTTTGGAAGAAAGGTTTTATCTTTGGATTTTTAGAGAAGGTGATTAGCATCTATACACCTTCCAGAGTTATAAGGGTCAGATATGACAAGGGAGTACCCCCGAAGACTAGACTCCAGAGAATCAAACAAAACAGGTATCTTGATGATACTTAAATTTTGTTTTGAGATTTGTATCTAACAGAATGTACAGCTTTGTTGCGATCCATCGTCAGACATGCTTGAACTCCTGATCTCAGGGACTTTCAGCCAGATCCAGTCAGGACAGACATCAAAGACTACAGCAGTCGTTGGTGTGGCCTTCTTAAGGTCAAACAACTACCCCATCTTCCCTCCCCTGCCCTCCTCAAAGGTATTTCAACACCCATACACAGATGGAAGTACTTATGATGAATCATCGCCCCGTTCCCTGGACTTAGGGAGCTAGAGGTAGTTATTCTAAGGTTGTCTTTCTGGGTAATTTTAAAATGGTCATAATTTAACAGGGAACAATTAGCTAAAATTGATTGTGCAACCATACTCTCATTTGGTAGAAATTCTTTTAATTGCTACTAAGTTAAAAGTTATAATTTCTCATACTGGTACAGAATTTTGATTGTTTTGATGCAGAATCCGGGTTTTTACTGGCATAAATTTTCTCGGTTGTTACAAAAAACTTTAACTTGGACCCAGTTCTTCTATAAATACCATTACGAACTGATGTGAGATGATTAAGCATATGCGTTAAGGGCCAGATAGAAAATTCTTGGCTCTGAGTTAGTCACTAGGGTGTTTGCAAGATATTTCTATTAGAAATAGCTGAGAGTAGTTAACAGACGACTTTACATAGATAGTTTTCAAAAACATCAGAAATCCACAGAATATGACATTTAATGTTATTTATTCACTTGTTGAGACACAGCTGCTTCTAACAGCTCCCCATCTGTGGATTCAAAGAAGCAGCTGAGCATCTCTACCTCCAAGTAAGGTTGTACATTGTGGCTAGGTGGCCACTGGGCAGAAATTGCCTATTTCTCCTACAAACCTGTACTGTTCTTGAGAGGACATAAGTACAGGTTCAGCTGAGACAGAATAAGTTAGTCCTTAGTAATTCCTGTCTCACTAAGGTCTGTCTTACTAAGCCCGAAGGCTGAAGACTGATGCTACAACATCCTGGCAATACAGGGGCTGTATAGGTAGGCAGCTGTCTCTACAGCTTGTTTCGGTTCTGGAAGCTGTGTTAGGCTTTCTATATTTTCAGATAATATTGGCCATTCTCAGATGGATTTCTGACAGGGTTGAAAGACTAGTTATATATAGTCTCATAGTCAACCCAGGCTATTTAACATTGAGAGAACATAGTTAAGTAGATAGCTTTCAGATAGTATACAAGCTAGTTAGGACATAACATATAGATTTTAAGCCTTTCTTAAGTTAGGATAGATAACAGAGTGTTCTATTTAATTGACAAAAATGATAGACTGGGTATTAGGTGTATTTTGTACTTTGTAAATTACAGAATGGTAATAGTTATACTCAGCTTATATTTGAAAGAAAAGTTTTTTTTAATTGGACAGAAAGGGTGAAATGTGGCAGGATCTTCCCCTAATGAATAAAGATTTCAGGGGACCAATCACTGAGTGAGGAGAAGGCAGGACTGCCGGATCAGAGAGGGGAAGAAAAGAGGCAGGAGAAGGTGACTTGATTTTGACCAGGGGAGCTTGGAGGTCAAGATGTAACAAACAAGAAGCCTCCGGTTTAGATGGTGGATCCACCAAGATTTGCGACCAGAGGATTTAACTTAGAATGACTTACAAATTAAGACTATAGTTGCTGTGCCCCATGATTGTGTTACCTGATGATTCTTTTAAAAAAATATATAATATATATATATATATATATACACACACATATATATACATATATATACATATCTACATATATATATATAAATATATATATATATATATATATATATATATAGAGAGAGAGAGAGAGAGAGAGAGAGAGAGGCGCTAATTAAAAGACTCACACTGTTCCTTAGATACATCTATCTCACATATTAGTGTAAGTCTTAATTATCTGTTTCTCTACCTTTTCCCTCTGTTCAGCTCAATGAATGTGAGTGAGCTCATACATGGAGGAAAGGTTGGCATTAACTTACTTTCTCATCTCACTCTGTTGTTTGCTTTTGGAAAACACTATTTTACTAAGCTTTGATTTTAATGAGCAATCACTAGCCAAGGTCATTTGAATTTTAAGAGATTTTTGATTAGGCTTCCTGTCAAAAATCAGAGCACATAAAAGCACAAACTGTAGTTTCCACAGCTACCAATTTGCCACACGGTGCTAAGGCAAGTCCCTGCATGGTATGCCAGAGTGGTCCTACTCTGGTGACATTCATGCATCACTAACAATATCTAGGTTTTACATCTTATTACAGAATTTCATTTAGAGTTTCTAGGCAGTCTTTGCCAGGGTTACAGTAGTATATGCAACTCCGCCTTTGTGAGTGTCCCACTCTTTTCCCATGGAGTCAATATTTCTGCACATCATGCACACTGCAGTCTACCACATATTTCTGGAACTACTGTACCTTGTACCCTGCAGACAGAAACTGTGCTTACTCCATAAATCTATGTGAGGAAGAATAAATGAGCCAGTGAATGAATGAACAATTCTACGACTAAAACAAAAATATTACTCTAAGTGGTCTATATGCCATAAAGGAGTAGGTAATGGAGAAATACGAAAAAAAAAATGCCTATATTTTCATGAGGTTTGCTGAATATGTAACAGCAATGTAAAATTCTGAATATGTTTACAATCAGAACTTTCTGAGAACTTTAGATGAGAACAGGTGGGAGGGGTGAAAGACGGCAGAGGTCTTGAGTTGCAGTTGCTCTTAAATGGCTCTCAAAAATGAGAAGAAACGAGAGATATCCTAAGGCATAAATATTTAGTGATGACTACTGAAGTCAGTACTACCAACCTGTAAGATAGCAAAGCAATGGACCAATTGCTAAAGGTTATAACCAATTCTAAGATGCCAAAAGACATGGCTCTAAAATATTCTATTTGTTCATAATAAACAAGTTTTAAAAATTCCTCCAAGGAAAATTTTAATATATAGGAAGAGATTATACAAACAGCAGCCTTGCTTACATTAGAAGGCAGAATGTCCCTCAGGCCTGTCTGCTTTTTGAAGTGCTGTTTGCAGTGCATAATCATCCCATTTAAATTCTTTTTTAAAGTTCCTGTTTGTTCTTTTTGTATCTCATATTTCCTGAATGAGACCTGGGGTCACCACTGTGAGGAGCAATGTACCACAAACAGACATGGGGTGTCTGTGGGAGCCGTGGACGCAAGCTGCACCCGATGAGCTGCTGACTCAAACCAATATTAACGATAAGACCACGGACCTGGTGATGCACCCACATACGAGTTCCTTCTCAAGGCTCCTCAGCAAAAGGATGGGAAAGAAAGAACACTGGGGCCGAGGGCTGGCTCTTCAACAGCCCTCAAGCAGCTCTGAGAATGGAGACTGGGGGGGCAGCTGTGACCCCTCAAACATGGTGGCAGGGCCATTGGTAACTGACACTGAAGCCCAGTGAAGAGTCACTGAGCAAACAGCATGTGGCAAAATTGTTAGTCTTCCAATAAGCAAAGCAAAGAAAGCTGCAGATCCATTGGGCATAGGGAAGCTACAGATCTGTCATATTCTTTCCTTAAAAATGACCTTCCGGATTCACAAACCAAAGTTGAGTACTATATTTTTGACATATATTCTCCCAAACTGGAGTTATAGTGCCCAAGAACAACATATATCCTGGATGTATATTTGTATGTTACTGTATTTTCTACCCTACAATGTATTACATACTTTTACATAAATGTGTACTATACCTATCATGTAAGAGACAAGACGTTGCCAATGCAGTGTATGGCACCAAGTAACCAGTCTCACAGAATTTATACTCTAAGTCCTTACTGAAACTTGTTGTTGTTGCTGCTGCTGCTGTTTGCTGCTGTTTTTGAAGCTGGCCTGAAGCTCACTACATACTGGACTTGAACTTGTGACAATCTTTCTGCCTCTGCTAAAGTTTCAGGGGTATTGCCACCACACCCTTTTTGAGAAGTATTTAAATAAATTATACTATTTCATAAAATCAGTACATTTTCTACTTATGCTCATAATTTTAATGAGAAATTATGTCTTCTTAGTATTTATTACCATTACTTTTGCCATGTGCACCTGTGTTTGTGTATACATGTGCATGTGCATATAGAGCTGTAGAGACATGTATGCATATTTCATGGGCATTTGTGTGGAGATCAGAGGTAGATGTTGAATATCTTCCTCTTTCACGCTTTACCTTGGATTCTGAGGCAGTCTCACTGAACCCAGGACCTGAAAGCATGGGGAACCAGGGCCTGCCTTTTCAGCGCTGAGACAACAGGGGCTGTTTGTGGTGCCACTTTGCATGTGAGTGCTGGGGACCCAAAACCAGAGCCTCCTGTTTATATGGCAGGCAATTCACCAACTGTCTTCCTCAACCCCTTATAAAGTATGTTGTGTACTTATAGAGAGGTATATGCCTTCTTTTTATAGAGGAAAAAAAGGAAGAAAGAAAACAAACTAAAATAAAAGGATGAAGTAACAAGGGAGTGTAATAGTGAAAACTTTTCACACTTTTGTGCAAAACCTGGACTCCAAATGAATTGTGTGTGTGTGTGTGTGTGTGTGTGTGTGTGTGTGTGTGTGACTATGTTGGTATGAGACAGGAAAGCAGCACATATGAGACTACTTGGACAGCAGAGGAGAGAGAGGGAAGAGATGAACATGAACAGTGTCTGACATATGCCTATGACAACCCATCATGAAATTCATTTACCCAATACATTTTTAAAATAAAAATAAGTTTGATTTAAAACTTAAAGGAAGGGTCCCCAATGGAGGAGTTAGAAAAAGCAATGAAGGTGTTGAAGGGGTTTACAACCCATAGGAAGGAAGAACAACAATACCAACCAACCAGGACCCCCACCCCCACCCCCACACTCCCACAGACTAAACCACCAACCAAAGAGCACACATAGAGAGACCAAAGAGTATACATGGCTCCAGCCACATATGTAGCAGAGGATGGCCTTGTCAGACATCAATGGGAGGAGAGCTCTTGGTCCTGTGAAGGCTCAATGCCCTAGGGTAGGGGAATGCCTCAGTCGGGAGACAGAGAGGTGGGTGTGGGAGCACCTTCAAAGAAGCAGGGGAAGGGAGAATAGGATGGGGGTTTCCAGAGGGGAAACTCGGAAAGGGGATAGCATTTGAAATGTAAATAAATAAAATATCCAATTAAAAAGTTTAAAGAATATAATGCAGTTTTAAGTTTATTCAGTTGCTTATAATGTATTCCAAGTTTCCACAAAAAATATCTCCTCAGCTGAATTTTCTTAGGTGCTAATTGTTATGTGTAAACTGTGAGATTAAAAGGTAATACCTAGCTAGGTAGAGGTGGCATGTGCCCTGAATCTCAGCACTAGGGAGGCAGAGGCAGAAGCAGGCAGTTTCTGTAAATTCAAGGACATCATGGAAAAGGAAAAGGAAAAGGAAAAGGAAAAAAAGGAAAAAGGAAAAAGGAAAAAAGGAAAAAGGAAAAAGAAAAAAGAAAAAAGGAAAAAGAAAAAGAAAAGGAAAGGATAAGAAAAGAAAAGAAAAAGAATATCCAGAAATTAACTTTGGGAGGTATGTTCTGAGTCTATAGTGTAGTAAGTTCCTAGGATGTTCCTTTATTTAAAGTGTTTCCTTCAACTTTCCTCCCGGGTCATGATTTTTTACATGCATCCTCATGTGTTTCAATCCTGCCTTTTAGGGAAAACGTATCTAAAGTTATTATCATTCTCTATGATAGACATGCACTTTAAAAATCAGGCCTGGGGCTGGTGAGTTGCCTCAATTGGTAAAAGCACATAGCTATGATGTTTTCCTAACCTGAGTTCAATCCCCAGCACACACAATGGAAGGAAGGAGAGGACTACTTCCTGCAAATTGTTCTCTGATCGTGTTGTACACAAGGATGTATCTCCTACCCTGCCAGTAATAAAACAAATTAATAAAAAGATATAAAACTCAAATCTCGATTCTAAAAGATTTTCTATCTATAGAGGCTTACACTACTGTTTTAATTGTTTTCCGTGGTTCCTGTTTTCTCACTCACAGATGCAAACACATTTCACTCTGTATTGCTGGTTGTCTGATGTCACTCACATCTATTTCTTAATTGAAATTTTATATCTATAGCCTATCTGGTTTATCTACTTCCAACATAACCTCAGAGTCTCAGCAATTCAACCTGAAAAGCAGAGCAATTTAATCTCTACTTAAAAATAAAAATGAGGCAGGATGTTGCTACACTGCCCAGGCTCATAATCCCCCTGCCTCAGTCTTCCAAGTGCTAGAATCAAAGGTGCACACCACCACAGATGGCTTGACAAGGAGTTTTTTTTAAAACATGTACATATGATCTAGCCAGCCTCTTACTTAAACTTTTCAGTTATACTGTGTTCATTTTAGATGAAGTCTAGTGTAACTCCTACTTCCGGCCAAGAATGAGAATAATGTGAAATGTATCCTCCCATTGAAAAATAGCAAATGTAGAGAAATTTTAATCTACCAACATGGTTGCTCTGGCAAGGGATCACATTCAAAGGTATAATCTGGCTGGAATGCAGACATGATATACACCTTTGATCCCTCTGGCAAGAATAGATTTGCCTTTAATAGACACACCTTTAATCCCAAATAATGATGTCTAATTGAGGGGCAGACAAAGTGATCAATCAGAGAAAAATTTGACAGAATGAGTCAGAGATAGAATACACCTAACTCTCAGAATGAATCAGAACAGAACAGTGAAGAAGGGTCAGTCATTTTAAAGAGTTTCAGTTCAGTGTTTCTCAGTTCAGTTCAGGGCAGTTCAGTTCATGGAGTTCAGAGTCAGTCTTTCCAAGCAGAGCAATTCAGTTAGAAGCCAAGAGAGGCCAATTTGAATCAGTCAGCTTGGAGAGGCGTTTGAACCAGGAACAACCAAGTTGAACCAGACAGCCAGAGTTCAGAAAGAACAAGAAAATGTGAATTTATTCAGCAATAAATCTCTGGGGCTGAAACATCTTAGGCTTAAATTAGCAGATGGAGGCTAGAAGTTGAAGGCTTCAAGGTCTGGACTTACAGAAAATTAAATTGTATGAAGTCTAGAAGCTTCCAGGCCTAGGCCCAGGGATAGGAATAGATAATAGAAATGCTCAGAACTCAGCCCAAACTATGTATTCACACAGCTTGGCTACAGCACTTATCACTTCATCTGAAGAAATAAAAGCAGCATTTCCATTTACAAGCAAAAAATGACTGAAGTAAGACATTCAGGATATTGTACAAACATTTCTTGCTGTGACACAGACACAAGAAACCATGCAAAGTTCAGCAGACTCCATAGAATGAGAGGAGAAACGGGAACAGAGGGGAAGCACAGACAAGAGCCTATGTGACACAGCAAGACAGTGCAGAGGTGCTGCCATCTTGTATCTTGTTAAAGCCATTGCAGGTTTAACTAGACTCTGATCTCCTTGATGGAGAACCCCATGGAAAATTAGCAACTCTATTCTAGAAACCCAAGGTCAAGATGGCCCAGCTAAGTTATCTTAGCTTCTGTTAAATGGCCTGGTGCTGCAAAGCTCCCTACTATAGCTAACAAGCAAGGTGCCAACACTTGTTTTTGCCTTTAAAATCCTTGTGCCTTGGACACTCAAGATTACATCTGGGTCACCAAATACTTGAGTATAGTCCCAGCCAGCTAGAAAAAAAGACTAGTTGACTGACTAGTCATCTCTAGTGGATTTCTTTAACACATTACTGCAGAAGAGAATGCCTGCCACGAGGAACCTACAGTCCAAAGGTTCTGGGGTCCCAGGCATGTGTCACTCAGGTACTCTGCAGACCACTAAGTACAGCCAAGGACTAGCCACCATCCAAGGGCAAAGAAAAAGATTCCCAAAGGGGCTATAGAAACGGTGTCAAACTCTCAGTCAACACCAGGAAGAGGGCCTTTCCACAGTCATTTTGTGAAAGACGATTTGTGAGGCATTCTATATGCAAAAAGGCCTTGCTGTACTGGTAATTCTACCCTAAACACTGGTCTGGCTCTGCCTAACCAACATTTAAAAAAAGATCCCTGAATGCTTAAACTATTTTAAAGAGGCTTGTCTGTGCTCCAGAACAAAATTATATATTTATAGGAAAACAGAATCATAAAGCACCCAACAAAGTAAAATGCATACTTCTGACACACAAAGATTAACTGTCCCTTGGAATTAACCAACCTGCAAAGAGGCTGGAAAATATGACCTGAACTGAGAAGAATGACCAGTCAAGTGAAACTGAGTCTGAATTGACAATATGAGAGAGAGAGAGAGAGAGAGAGAGAGAGAGAGAGAGAGAGAGGGAGGGAGAGAGAGAGAGAGAGGGAGGGAGAGAGGGAACTCAAACATCAGTTCCTCCAGAGAGCATTCTATGAGTCTCCAAATCTAAGTTCCTAAGTTCCTCCTCTGGGCTCCAATAATAATATACACTACCATGGCACTTAGGATATCTTACTATTATGCGTTTGATTCTTGAATACTATGAGGGAAGATGAGCTCTATGAAATAATCTACCTGCAGAACATTTCCATAGTAACAAAAAGGATTACACACTATTCAATGAACAAACAATAAAATGGAGCAACACTGACAGGTATAACATAAAAGACTCTCGAGTGCATTATACAATGTGAAAGAACCAGATACAAATGGCATGGTTTCATTTATATTACACTCTGAAAGTGATAAACTAATAAATGTGTGCTTGTTAGGAACTGCAAAGGAACATGAGAGAACTTTAGGTAGATAAAATGACTATGAAAGACAGCAACAGGATAACTAGGAGGAGTCGGGTAAGGAGCCAATCCGTCACAGAAGCCAGAGACCTCAAACCAATGGCTCACTGCAACAGACATTTGCTAGTGAAGATGTGTGGACAGAGGGGTATTCTGTGGAACACACTGTGACACACTAAAGCTCCCACAATGAGATGTTTTCTATGTTTTGTTTATCTGTGTGTTTTTATTTTGGGGGTAGGTTTCAAGGGTGTAAGGCAGATACAAGGAGACAGGGAGATGAGCAAGACTGGGACAGCTCACAGACAGTCAATGAAAAGTTTTTAAAAATTTGTGCTGCTTTAAAGAAAGGTAATGAGGCCAGAGATGCTCTGAATACTGCTTTAACACTGGATTGAGTGACTTGAATGAGGATTCTGGTGCCAACAGTCAGAGTTCCTGTACTTCATTCTCAGTTATTTGTATCCAACAACACCTGCTTCAGTCCAGATTTCATCATCTACTTTAAGTGACTTTAACCTGGCAGAAAACCCATAATGCATGTATCTTCTAAAAAAGAGAAGCAGACACCTGTAGGTCCCAGTTAAATCTCTGAATTATCAGATAAAAGGGCCTGCTCTGTCTTGTACTCCTTGTCTTTTAATGAGCATTGTGTTCGTTGTTGTTGTTAGAAAAAAATGATGGTAGAAGTCACAATCAAACTGTACTCTTATATAAGCTGCATGCCTACCAAGGGTCAGTTTAACATGAACTACTGCTTCAATAACCAATTTATTTCTTTAGTCAAAAGCTGAAATGAGACAGCATGAGAATACAGTCCAAACTCTTAGTGAACCAGTATTAAGTCAATACAGAAGAGTCAATATTAGGTAAATACACTGTATTAGTTTCCTAGGTTCACCTTAAAAACACACCAAGGTGTCCTGAAACAACAGAACTTTGTGCCCAAGTTCTAGAGGCTGCAAGTCTGCTCTTGAGGTATTGTAGCATCATGTGCCTCTGAAGGCTCTAGCTGGGACTCCTTCCTTCCAGCTCCTTAGTATTCAGTATTGCCAGCATCCACGACAGCCCAGCAGTCCGGCTGCAACAGTCCAGGCACTTGCCTGAGTCCTTCATTATTGTGTCCACGGCCAAACCTCACAATTCTTTGAGGACAACAGTCATTGGACTTCATTAGGGTTTCTATTGCTGTGATAAAACACCATGACCAAAGCAACTTGGAGAGGAAATGGTATAGTTGGCTTACACTTCTACAGCACTGTTCATCAAAGGAAATCAGGACAGGAACTCAAATATAGCACAAACCTGGAGGAAGGAGCTGATACAAAGGCCATGGAGGAGTACCATTTACTGGCTTGCTCATTATGGCTTGCTTGGCCTGCTTTCTTATAGAATCTAGGACCACCATCCCAGAGGTGGCACCATCCACAATGGGAAGGGCTCCTTTTCCCATCAATGGCTTAGTAAAAAAATACAGCTCCTATGGAGGCACATTCTCAATTGAGATGACTCTGCTTGTGTCAAGTTGCCATAGACTAGCTAGCACACCAGCCTAATCCTATGTGACCTCATCCTCACAACATTTGCAGAGTATGTCAAAAGTAATAGGGACCAGAACATGAAAATGCCTTTCCATAAGAACACATTTGAACCCATTACACAACTCTTAAACAAGGCAAAAACAGGACAGACAGAACAGACAGTGAGCGAAGAGCAATGGCACAGAGCTCCAGAGTCAGAGGAGGATTGCCTGAGGAGTCAGTGAAAGCGGAAGTGGGCGACCTTGGAAACACACCACAGAAGTGTTACAATCTTACAAAACAGAGGCAGGCAGGCCAGTATTTGCTTTCTCCTTAGTTGGGACTTAACAACGGACAAAAGCAACATATTTAAAGGAGACCTATTTGGGCTCACAGTTTGAGTGTATCAGGTGGGGGAGTCATGGCAGAAGGAGCATGAGGCAGCTGGTCGGTCACACGGCGCCCACAAACGAGGAAGCAAAAAGAGATGAATGTGGGCGCTCAGCTTGTCTTCTCTTCGTTCAGTGAAGGACTCCTGTCTAAACTTAGATCTTTCCCACTTCAACCCTATCTAGAAATTCCCAGACAGGCATGCCCGGATGTTTCTTAGGTGTTTCAAGATCCTGATAAATTAAACAAATAAACCATCGCAGGGTCCAGTTTGATGCATATGAGCTCTATACCCCATGGACTAGAAAGGTGAGCTGGGCCAGGGAACAAGGCCCACATCTAAGTCTGCCTAACTCGGCAAGTGGTTTGTGAACAGCTTCATGAATTTGTTCTGCACCAAGGTGGTTTATGAAATACAACAGGGACAGATCACAGCCCGGACAATAACCAAAGCTCACACTCAATTCTCTGACCTGAGTAGCAGTATCTGGTTATTGTGCAGCACAAGAGCCAGGTGAAGGATCCCAAAGAAACTGAATGAACTGGGTTAGCCTGTTAGCCTCAGCGGCTGGGACAGTTCCCCTCTGAAACTGAGTTTTAGAAGTGCTTGTTTACTGCTCAGCTATCAGAAAAATGACTTTATGAAATTCCTAGGACAATGGATACATCTAGAGGTAACCCAGTCACAAAAGAGCAGACACAATATGCAGTCACTGAAATTGGATTGTAGCCCCAGAAAGCTCTGAACACCCCAGAAACAACTCACAGGCCATATGAAGCTCAAAAACAAAGGCCAAATAGTGAAAGCCTCAGTCCTTCTTAGAAAAAAAAAAAAAAAAAAAAAGTGTATAGCAACCTCTCAGAGTGTGGAACACCTGAACCTTAAATCATTAATAATCCAAGAACTAGGAATATAGCCTTGTGGCAATTTTTGGTATCCAAAGATCATTATGTTTAATCTATACACACCAAGAAAACTGTTTCCATGTTACATTCTATTCTACATGTACTTTATGCTTATGGTAACTAGTGGGATTTCAATGCATGCTATCAAACCTCTAAAAGAATTGCCAAAATGCTTTTTAAAATCTGTACATGTATCTCTCTTCTTTAAATAAAGTTGTAAGAAGAAGAAAAAAATAAGAACTCATACTATGAGCTCTGTGCATGCTTTTAAAATTAAAAAAAAAAGAATTGAAACATTAAAAAAAAGAAGTGCTTGTTTGCTTCAGTGCAAGCCTTTTCAGCTGTTAACTGACTCTCAGAAAAGTTAGTCATGTTTAATTACAGAGAAACTGTTCTCCCAGGTAATTCTTTTCTACAAAATTATGTTCCGAAAGTGTAGAATCTTTTACATTAAAATGAAAGATCCTCAACTTACCAACATGTTTGGTTGGTTTCTTTTTTTTTTTTTTACACACAAGGACAAAATCATGTGTGGATAAAGACAGAGAACAGGAAATCTAAATAATTAGCAGTTCTATTGAAACTCACTGAATGCCAAGGTCAGGACTGTGTGTGCATTCCTGTCTTACATCGGCATTTATAAATCAGCCCCCACCACCCCGCCTTCCCTCTGCACTCTTTACTAGGACTATATAGTTACAATTTTATTGGAAGCAAGTCCTTGAAAGCATGCGGGATTTAGAAGGTCACTTCTCCCACAAAGCCACATTGAAATTGAAATGCTCTCAGCTATCTATTGGAGGTTACAATCTATTTAAGTGTAGAAAAGTAGAGTTTCAGAAAAACAACTAAATGTATCTTCAAACAAAAGTCTGACTGCTCAGCCACCTAAGTCAAGGAAACTGTAATTTGGTGCTCTATTTTTTTTAACCACACAATTACTGTAAGATATAAAATTTGACATTCAGCTAGAGATAATAAGTTCAAGCAAAGTATATACCTAAGTCCTAACTGTTCAATTTTAAAAGTGGCAATAGTTAGTCAACTATTAATTACTGACTGTGAGACAAATTGCTTCCCTTCTCACTCAGACTTTTGGTTGAGGCTGGAAAGTAGGAAATCACATTCAAAGTGAGTCTGAGGCAAATGCAGCTCTGTTGAATAGCACACACCTACAGTGCCAGCACCTCACACTCAGGAGGCAGAAGCAAGATAAATCAAGTTCAAGAGCAGAGAGAAAGGTCGGTCAATGTAGATATGAGCAGGGTACTCTAGGGTACTATCATGCGGTAGGGTGGTTATAGGTAATAATAAACGACACATCCCAGACTCTCAAATGACACTGAAACTTGTCCCAGTAAAGAAGTGATAGGAGCTGGAAAGACTCAGTGGATAAGAGCATTTGCTACTCTTACAGAGGACCCAGGTTGGTTCCCAATATCCACATGGCCACTCATAAGTACGTACACCTTTCCAGTTGAGGGGGCTCTAACACCCTCCAACATGATACTTGTGAAGGCACCAGGCACATACATTGTGCACATATATATTTGCAGGCATATGCAAAAAGTAAAAACAAATTTTTTAAAATTTAAAGAAATGTTGTTTGAGAGATGGGCATGCTGAATTTAACTTAAACATTAGACAAAAGGGTCTCTTAAAAAGACTGAATAGTATTCTGCAATTTTATGACTTTTTTTAACTATTCATGGACGATAAAGTTGTCTCTATATGTTGACTATTGTGGATAATGAACATTAAACTACAGACAGGTTTTCGCTGATTTCACTATTTGGAGTATATGTCCAGAAGAGAGCTCAGACGACAATAAGGCCACTCTAATTTTCTTAGGAAACTCCTGTGCTGGTTCCACAATTGCTGCTGGCCACAGCGCTGCTCCTTTCCACCAAGCACAGTCTCAGGGGGTTCCCTCTCTCCTCACACTCACACCTGCTTACCGCCTGTCCCTCTGTTAGCAGCCACCTGTTGAGCATGAAGTGACACCTCACCAGTGTCCCCTGAGGATTCAGGATGCTGAGCACCCTTTCATTAACTTTAGAGAATTTTTTTATCTTCTTTGGGAAAATGTCTTATCACTCTGACTATACTAAGCTCTGACAGATTCGTATTAAATTTTCCTAGTGACCCCTCATCCAGTTCACGAATGTCTCTTCTGCATGTTCCTCTGTGACACAGTAGCTTTTCATACAGAAGAGACTTTTGGTACAGTCACTTATATTTAGTTTTGCTTTTTACAGTCTAAGCTTTGAGTATAACTTAAAAATTTAACTATTGTCAAAGAGCTTTCATCATAAATTCTCTTCAAGGGGTTTTATAATCCCAGGTCTTAATTTCCAGGTCAAAATGGGTTCATTTTGTGTATGGTATTAGACAAAGGTATAATTTCAGAATTAACATGTGCATATGCATTTTTTTGGGTACTATTTGAAACTATCCTTCCCAGTGTAAAATTTTGGCACCCTTGATGAGCTGGCCACTGTGTCAACTTGACACAAGCTAGGGTCATTTTGGAAGAAGAAACATTAATTTTAAAAACGCATCCATGGCACACACACACGCACCACCATCCCAAACTGGCCAACAGAAAAGCTTGTGGTAGGTTTTCTTGATTCATACTTGATGTAGCTGAGCAGGCAATGATGAGTAAACCAGTAAGCAGCACCCCTCCATGGAGTCTGCATCAGCTCCTGCCTCCACATTCCTGCCTTGAGTTTCTGCCTTGTCTTTCCTCGTGGTCAACTAAAAGCTACAAGATAAAATAAACCATTCCCTTCCAATGTTGATTTGGTCATAGTGTATGTCACAGCATTAGAAACCTTAAGACAAGCACATGGGTTTGGAATTATTTCTAGCTGACTGCCACTCCCTTTGTCCATGTTTCTGTTCTGTCAGTACCAGGCTGTTTTGATTATTTTAGCTTTGATATAAAATCCTAAATCAGGAATTCTGATCCCCAACACTGCTTTTCTCCCCCAGTACTGCTATGGCTAGTCAGGGTTTCTTAACTCTCCCAGTTTTACAAGAATTTTAGAATTTGTGTTTCTATTTGTGTAAAGAACACCATGGAATCTGTGCAGGACTGTATTAAATGTATATATTATTTTGAGTAATGTCATTAATCTTTATTAACAAGTTGATTAAAATAAAGCACATCTCTTTAATGTATGTCTGAGCAGCACTCCATAGTTCTTGGCTCAGGTTCTCCATCAGACTCATCACTGTCTGATGAAGAACAGCATAAGGACTTTGTAGGGCGTTGACCAGAGTGCAAGCTGGTGCCCCACTGAAGGAAGTATGTCACCAAGGCAAGCTCCCCTGGCTCTTCCCTGTACTCCCTGCATCTGTTTCTTGTCCACTGTGAGGTCAATGGCCTCCTCCTTGAGACTCCCCATCCCGTTCCAGCTGTCTGCTGTTTTGTTATATCCATCATGGTGGATAGAAGCTATAAACAAAATCTCTCTTTTCTTCTTTATATTATTTCTCTCAGGCCACAATAAGAAAAAAAACTAGCATAGGTAATACAAATATTTTACGAATATTGATTCTTTGTATCCAGTCAGCAAGAGATATATCTTTATTATTGCTTTCTCAATTTCATTAATGTTTTTCAGTTTAATATAGAAACACTTCACCTCCATAGTTAAATTTACCCCCAAAGCATTTCTTTGTTATTATATTCTGAGGTGGGGTTTAGTCCTGTCATGCAATGCTGGTTTAACACATACAAATTGATATGAATCACCACACAGAAAAGTGAAAAACAAGGCTGTGTGATGCAGAAAATCCAGCTGACAAAATGCAGCATCCTTTGATTAAATACTCTTAGTAGCTTAGGAAACAAAGAAGAATACCTCAAAATAACCAAAGCCCTTTCTGAAAAAGCTACAGCCAATGATATCACAGGCACAGGGAACACCTCAGTAGACCAGCACCAGGCAGGGACGCAGATGCCACCCTTACCTTTTGTACTAGCATACTGCTTTATAGAAATGCTCCTGGCAAAACAGACAGCACAAAGGCATCCCAACCAAAAGTAAAATTACTTCTGTTGACAGGCATGATTCTACAATATAAAAACCCAAATATCTCTTACATACACACTCAGTCACACACACACACACAGTCACACACATATCCATACATACTGAACTCATACATACACATATATACTCTATCACCCTTATGTACACTCATACACATACACACACACTAAAACACTCACACTTACACACATTTCTCACATTAATACACACACACACAGTCACACACATATCCATACATACTGAACTCATACATACACATATATACTCTATCACCCTTATGTACACTCACACACACACACACACACACAGTCACACACATATTCATACATACTGAACTCATACATACACATATATACTCTATCACCCTTATGTATACTCATACACACACACACACTAAAACACTCACACTTACACACATTTCTCACATTAATAAACACACACACACACACCCCTAATAAATGAATTTGGTGAGGATACAGGACACAAAATAGACACACAAAAACACATGCATTTATATACACCAATCACAACTTCAAGAGGAATTGAGAAGCCCAACCCATTTACAATGACTCAAGAATAAACGTACGGTTTAATAAATGTTCGCTTCAGTCAGTGTTTATCTTTAGCACAGTCCTATACTTCAATGACTAATTTGTCCCCTCTATGATTACTAAGCAACTGTCACTTACTGGAGCCACTTATCACATGCCAGCCACCGGGTCTGAATTCCTTTCTAATTCTCAGGGTCTCTCACTTTAAGGAGCAGACCTATTGCCATGAAACAGACAATGCCAAATATAGCAACCCCCAGCCCCAGCATCTCACACTCCAAGATTCCTGCACATAACCAAGAGTGGGCTCATCAGCAGTACTAATCCCCGTGGTTGAATCAAAGGCTAGTGGTGAGACCCAGTGTCTGTGTGTTGGCTTGGATGGAAGTCAGGGCCACTGCAGCAGTGGGAACTTGCTCACCAGCTTTGTAATAGGATTTGAATAATGGGCCTTCCTGGCAGCTGGTTCTAGGCTGCCCAGAGTGTAATCTGCCCAACACAGTAAAAGTCCATCTCAGCTTGAATTCATCTGAGGCAGCTGATGTTGCTGGCAACTAGGATACTGACTCAGCACCTTGGTCTACTCAGACCCATCTTATGCTTTTCTGTCATTATAGAATCTTATTAATTATGTTTCTTCAAAGAACAGATGGGATGGTAGGAAGACATGTCGTAAAAATTATTTCGTAAGTTTTCACTGATTTTAAACTGAAAAATAGCATAAAATGGGAGATATCTCAGAAACTTTATAGATTCAATTATGTTTATTAAAAATGAGACATCCTCTTAAGAGCAATTAATAGCTCATTAGATGTATACATCCCATGTTGTTTATCCATTTACCAGCCTGTAGATATTTGTAGCTTTCACCTTTTTGTAATGGTTCTATTAACTTGTGTTTAAAAATTCATGCTTTACCCCAGAAACTCACAGACTGTGTGAAGTTCAAGAAAAGAAAAAATAAATAAAAAAAAAGAAAAAACCATTATGCTTAATCCTTACACACCAAGAAAACGTTGACTAATTCCAGGATACATCCTGTTTTACATGTACTTTATGCTCATTGTAACTAGTAAGATCTTAATGCACACTATCAAACCTTAAAAAAAAAAGCCAAGCACTGACAAAAATGTAGTTGTATACTTTTATGCAAAGATGCTTAAAATTTGTACATTTATCTTTAGTTTTTGTTTTTTAAAATAAAGTTGTTCAATTAAAAAAAAATTCATGCTTTAACCTTCATGGAGGCAATGGAAGGGGGAGGGGAAAGGGATTGGTGAAAAGGGGATAACAACTGAATTGTAAATACAGAGAATATCCAAAAACAAAAAATTAGTTAAAAAAAAAAAAAAAACATGCTTTAAACTTTAGAGGATCTACACCTAGAAGCAGAATTGCTGAATTATATGGTAATTTTATTTTAATTTTTGATTTATAAGGACATTATGCCAACTGAAACAACCAATCACAAAAAGACACTTCACTATTCTACTTATTTTTACTTCTTATATTGCATATATTTCTCTGTCATTTGACTTTCATAATTTGGGGCTACACTAAAACACATGAAGCCTCTCTCTCTCTCTCTCTCTCTCTCTCTCTCTCTCTCTCTCTCTCTCTCACACACACACACACACACACACACACACATGCATGCACATACATTTATGGTCCTAGACTGAAAGAATAAATTTCACCCATGTTTTATCTTATCGCTTCAAACTTCTTTTTTCCTGTCTGAATCTTTGCTGCCTATGAAGCTTATCTTCAGGTTTGAAGTTGGTAGTACGCCTGCAGTATTTCAAGTACTTTCCTGTTTTAAGAATTCCAAGGACTTCAGGAATGCTCTCTATTTGATCCCTACAGTGCTGAATTTTATCTAGTCAGCAGCTGTCAAAAAGGCGGCCAAATGGAAAGCAGGGAGCTGCACAAGATGAAAGCTTCTGCAGCAACTACTACAGACTCTGCAAACCTTGCTGCAGCCTGGCATGAAGTATGAGCACATTTCCTTCTCTATGAGCCAAATCAAGTCCCTCCCTGCCCCCCAGTCTGTAAAAATGCAGATAGGAGGACAATGACTCTAAGAAACAACAGTTCAAGAAGAAGCAATATCTAGTATACAAGCTGCACTAAGATTTCCTCTCCCTTCCGTTTCCCATGAATGCCCTGGAAGCACCAGCGTCAGAGGGAGGAAGGGGCAGGCTGTTTCCATAATGTCATGTCTGCACTGCACAGCAAAGCCCAGACCTGAAGCCAGGTGGGCACACCCTAGAAACACCAGGGACAGTCATGCTGTACCAGAGACAGTGCAGGTGCCAATATGGAGAGGTCTCCAAATCCTTGACTATATTTTTAATCAAATTTTTTAAAGAAGACTCTGGAACATAACCAAGTCCCCACCCTTGTTCTGCCGCTATTTCACACCAAAGTCAGTCATTTGGGTCTCTTTCAGTCTAATCAGTGAATAGTTAAATAGATATGTGTGTATATACATACACATACACACACATACATATAGACATATACATATATTCAGGAGCTGGAAAAATGGCTCAGTGGTTCCAAGCACCTCTTGTAAAGGGTGCCTATTAGTTCCCAGCACCCACACTAGATGGTTCACAACCCCACAACTCCAGGAAATCAGACGTTCTCATCTGGCCTCATAGGCATGGCACTTATGTGCACAAAACCACATACACACATACACACACACACACAAAATCACAAATAAAAAGAAAATCTTTAAAAATTATTGTAAAGAGGGTTTTTTTTTTTTTTTTTTTTTTTTTTTTGGTCACTTTTAGTGCACACATCAGTGACTTTATTAGATTTATTCTTATTACAACCACTGCCATCTTTCATCTTCTCAAACTAAAATCCTATATTCATGCAATAATAACTCTCAAGTTCCCGTCCTCCTAAGCCCTGGAACCACCATTCTCTGTGGATTTCTCCCACTATTCACATGAGTGCAACCATACAATACCTTCACTTAGCAAAATGTCCTCTGGGTTGCACATGTTGGGAAGGCCTCCATTTGCAAGGCTGAATAGAGTCCCACTATATATACTTTGGTTGTGCATTTATCTGTGCTGATTACGTGGCTTCACTTCCACTTTCTCCATTCTGTGTACAAACTGGTGTGTTGTTGTTGTTGTTCTTTTGTTGACTTTTAGTTTTTTATTCACTCTGTAGGTCAGGCTGGCCTCAAGCTCAAACCAGCCTCTGCCTGGTCCTGCTGGGATTAAGCTGCGCATCAACCATGCATCAGCAAACCGAGGTTTCAAAACAACAAATAATGCAGTTTAATGGACAAAGCTACAGTAAGTGTAATGCTCGTGCACCTAGAAGGCTGTGAGAGAAAACCTAAGGCAATAACGAAGACCACAGTAACAGCCCAGACCAACAAAGGAGAAAAGAGGAAACTTGAGGACCTTCCCTACACAATTTCTGTGGAATTCTGAAGCCACTTTAGAGGATAGTGGCAGAGTTCTATGTGTGTTCAACATTCCCCAAAGCAGTCACCACAGCTCTCCGTGGCCTGCCTCGGTCATCCCTCAAACTATGTACCACAACACTAGTTTTAACTTGGTTTTATGACATGTGCACTCACAAGTTTGCTAAGTGAGTTACCAGTGACCAGGCTGCCTAAGCAGACATATTGTGCCTATTACGTAAAGAGATGAAGTAAACAAAATAGGCCAGCAGGTCAGAGGAAAAAAAAACAAAAGTAAGATTTACATGTGTGTGGAGTAACAACTATCACAAAATATTAAGCACTCACATGTGAACAAACCCACTGGGGTATCCACACTTACAAAGTGATGGCACACTCTGCTTTCTTCCCTGATAACATTTGCCTTAAGGAACGACCTGTGGCAGACGGTGGTCTCCTGCCTGTGGACACTGCTACTGCACCTTTCAGTGCGGAGCATCAGCAATTAGTCGGTCATTAGAAACTAGAGAACTTCAGTCAGATGCTGCAGGTGTCAGCTGTATTCCTTCCCACCCTCCAACCTACCAGGTAAAACCCTCCAAATGCTTCATTCTTCTAATGTTGAAAATCAAAACAATTTCAGAACAACTGAAAGAATAATCTATCAGGCACTTGTAATTACAAACAACTCTGCATTTATCTAGACTATTTTAAGCACTAACAGCATCTGTTCCTTAGTCAGCTGAGTGCTGATGGTTTAAACACACCTGTGTGGGGAACGCCTGGGTGTCTGTCACACATGCTCGAATTTCTCTGAAACCTGCTAATGGAGGGGTAGAGGAAGTGCCAAAAGCCAGATGAGGTGGGAAACTGAGAGATGGTTGTGGACTTTGCCAAACATCTAATAAGATTTCTGTTTAGAAATTAGCAGGAAAAAAAATAAAGAGAAAGAAAATGAAAACAAGGTGCACACATTACTGCATGCCTAATTTTCGAGGCATTGTGCTTAGCCCTATAAAGCTGCTAATACTAAAGGAAAGTGGGCAAAAGAGATGGGCCCTGGGGCAGTGTGCACAGGCATTCACATACACCTACACCCTGTTAAGTGAGGGGCAGTGTGCACAGGCATTCACATACACCTATACACCCTGTTAAGTGAGGGGCAGTGTGCACAGGCATTCACATACACCTACACCCTGTTAAGTGAGGGGCAGTGTGCACGGACATTCACATACACCTACACACTGCTAAGTGAGGGGCAGTGTGCACAGGGATTCACATACACCTACACACCCTGTTAAGTGAGGGGCAGTGTGCACAGGCATTCACATACACCTACACACTGCTAAGTGAGGGGCAGTGTGCACAGGCATTCACATACACCTACACACTGCTAAGTGAGGGGCAGTGTGCACAGGCATTCACATACACCTACACACTGCTAAGTGAGGGGCAGTGTGCACAGGCATTCACATACACCTACACACTGCTAAGTGAGGGGCAGTGTGCACGGGGATTCACATACACCTACACACTGCTAAGTGAGGGGCAGTGTGCACAGGCATTCACATACACCTACACACTGCTAAGTGATGATATGTAGGTCTTGCACCTTCTTTCAGAGCACTAGTGAAAATCCTGTTTTAGGACTTCAGATGTGCCGAGGAAAAAGATCCTATCTCATGAAATGCCCAGCTCATACAAGTGGGCATTCATTATGTCAGAAGAAATTTAAGTAATGAGACATGCTGCTAAGGTAACAGTAGTAGAAACTCTCCAACTGGGCCAAGTGGTTGCACAGGGAAAGATCTGGAAAGAAACAAGTACGCTGAAGCCCAGTTTTACAGCCAGGAAAGGCAGATCAAAAGAAGAGAAGAGACAGACACCAGGTCCACTGCCACCACTCAGTGGTTTTCCTTCAGTTCTCCATCCCTCCCCACCCCCCATTTCTCCATATACTTTTAAATGTTGCAGATAATATTTTAGGAAATATCAAGATAGCGAATACTCTGTTAAAAGGCTTTGAGTTTTCTGCAAGAAAAGTAACATTCAATTAGTGCATAAAATGCAGCTCACTGTTCTCCCAAATATATCTGGACACAAGACCTAGAGGACTTGAACCAGAACTGAACTGGAAGCTCCCCTCCCTGAGGACTAGCCTTCATACTATCGAAAGGTTTTATTCCAACTGCCTAGGGAGAAAAGACTCTCCATAGTCCTATGCAACTGGAAAGGCATGGCTAGAAGAATGGTCACAGTGATGCAACAGTGCCATGTTTTCATGAGGGGAACCAACAGCTGTCTACTTAGACGTTTAACCTGCTCAGTAAGCCTGGTGTGTACGCAGATTCTGCCAACTGTTCATGGCTGGTGAGTTCATGGGCCCTAGAAGAGATCCTCCTATGCCACTTTCCAAACCAGTAGTTTCTAACTGCATTCTTAAAACTCATTCTTATGCCCACAGATAAGTACAACTCTCACCCCTCATCAGAGAGGCTCCTTTCTGCCACAGATGGTGGGTGAATAGCCCCAATCAGTACATCTACAGTGAAACCCTACACATAAGGCCCAGGGCTCACCACAGTAGAGAGAGGGGAAAGATCGTTACCACCAGAAAACATCTGCTATCAGATTATCTCCTATACATGACAGAGAAGCTGTACCCATGAAATCTCGACATATAATGTCACCTAAAAAGACATGCGTAATGGCAACACCAGTTGACATGTAAATGCAGATGGGGGAATCTCACACGGCCTCACACCTAGATAAAGATGAAATACTCCAGTCATTTAATGACTACTAAGGGAGGGAAAAATCAGTCTTCTCCAGGGATGAGCCTCCTAATGTGTTATGCAATCCCAGTGGTCAACCTAAATATGTACAAGACTTAGTCAAGTATGGGGGGGTGGGGAGAGAGAGGGAGGGAGGGAGGGGGAGAGATGACAATGAAGAAGAAGGAAACATGACTTTAAGAGAAAGTGTGGGAACATAGTAGAAGCTGCAGGTAGAAGAGGGAGGCCTGGAAATAATTTGAATACAAAAAATTCTATGGCTAATAACAAAGCTCTAAATAACAATTTTTCAAACATCATCATTTTCACTCTCTAATTGGCAATGTAGAAACATGGAAATCTTATTTATTCCACACTGCCCATGGACTAGAACAGCAGTCAAGAACTAGCAAACTTTGTGCTTCTCAGAAGCAGACAACCAGTTGTTGACTTACCTATTCCTCCATGTCTTAATTATAGACAAAGTGAGAAAAAGTCACTGTGCATAAAAACTTTCAGAGTCACGAAAACATGGTGGAGAAGAGCTGAAATGTAAGTTGCTATTTTAATGATGAATCTTCTGGTGTCTAGATTAAATAAAGTTAGGGGACACTGCATATGTAAATTATCTGTATATCTGTGGAAGCAGAAAGAAGAGGTATAATCAATGTGTCTAAAGCACAGTTTTAGAATTCTGTGACCTTAGTAAAGTTAATTAATCTCTCTTTCCCATCAGAAAGTTAGGAGTTAATATTACCAACTTCACAGAGCCATTTGTCCTTTGATAGGCATTCATTCTCCTTACAGGTTCTGCAAAGACAGAGGAGTGCCATGAAAGATATTTCCCCATGGTAATATAACTTAATATTGGACTGTCAGCTCAGGAATGGTGGTCAACACAATGAGATGTATGTAAAGTCTTTTTAGACATGACAAATTATACAAAGAGGAGAAATAATCACAAATACTTAAAACACTAGTAGAAAAAAATCTAAACAAGAGAATCTAAATGAGATTACTCACAGTATCTGTAATCTCAAGGACACACATAGGAGAAAAACAAAGGTATTATATCACCATGCAAAGCTTCCCATTAGTATATGTAATACCCAAAATTAACCTGTAAGCCCTACCTGCTCAGGAACCAGGTAACTTGGAAAATAACAAAACCTCACGGGAAAGAACAGTGGTCTATGGGTTTGTCCTCATAAGCTCCTAGAACACGTGTCCCAGGCCATTGTCAAGAAATTCCAGGGAGTGGTCCTGATGCTTGGTTAAAATTTGGCCCAAAATGATGGAATTGTTCTTTTCTGGTAAATCACAGAATTAACATAGGGAGGCCCTATGGAGATCACTCTACCCCAAATTCACTCTTCACTTCAGGATACTTGAGAAGCAAACTCCCAAGGTGAACAGCCACACTCAGGGGGTAAAAACAACAACAATTTTCTTTTCTTTTAAGCTACTTTCCTGTTGGTTTCTGGGTTCTGGTTATAGGGCACTCGATCTGGAATGAAGAAGACTGGACACAAGCCCAAAAAAATCCATCATCTGGGGCACAAGATGGCATCCCAAAGACCACAGGTTATTTCTACAGAATTAGAAAGCCTAGAAACCATCTAAGGTATTCCCTGAATTTAGGAGCTAATTCTGAAATTTTTGATATGTCCAACATGGATTTGAGGAGGCAAGAAGACTCAGAATGGCCTTGCCTTTGATGGGTTATAGCATCTGGTGGTACAAGAAGGACTATGGACTACTGAAGCAAAGAAATCCAACTATTAAATGTCGTTGTCTTGCCTTGGCTTGTCTTATGAACCTGATCTACCTTTGTTTCCTGGCTTGGACAAGTAAAGCAGTGCCAAACACAGCAGATCTAGGTGCCACCTAGCCCCACCTCCCACCTGCATCTAGCTGGCAGAGAAGCTGAGCCACAGAATGTATGAGTGCCCTCTCAGCTCAGCTGCACAGCTGCAACACCAATGTATAGATGAATCTATACTTCTTTGTTAAGTTTTGCTGTCTAAAATCAGCAGCCGACATATTGGGAAAAGATCTTTACCAATCCTACATCTGGCAGAGGGCTAATATCCAATATATACAAAGAACTCAAGAAGTTAGTCTCCAGAGAAACAAATACTATTAAAAAAATATAGAGTTAAACAAAGAATTCTCAACTGAAAAATACCGAATGGCCAAGAAGAACCTAAAGAAATGGTCAACATCCCTGTCATCAGGGAACTGCAAATCAAAACAACCATGAGATTCCATCTCATACTAGTCATAATGGCTAAGATCAAAAACCCAGGTGACAGCAGATGCTGGCAAGGGTGCAGAGAAAGAGGAACACTCCTTCAGTGCTGGTGGGATTGCATGCTGGTACAACCACTCTGGAAATCAGTCTGGAGGTACCTCAAAAAATTGGACATAGTACTACCTTAAGACCTACCTATACCACTCCTGGGCATATACCCAAAAGATATTCCAACATATAACAAAAACACATGCTCCACTATGTCCATAGCAGCCTTATTTATAATAGCCAAAAGCTGAAAAGAAGCCAAATGTTCAACAGAGGAATGAATGCAGAAAATGTGGTACATTTACAAAATAGAGTACTACTCAGCTATTAAAAACAATGACTTTATCAAATTCTTAGGCTAATGAATGGAACTAGAAAGTGTCATCCTGAGTGAGGTGACCCAGTCACAAAAAAACACTCATAGTATGTACTGTCTTATAAGTAGATACTAGCCCAAAAGCTCTGAACACCCAAGAAACCATTCACAGACCTTATGAAGCTCAATAAGAAGGAAGGCCAGAATGTGGATGCCTCAGTCCTTCTTAGAAGGGAGAACAAAACATTCTTAGGAAAAAATACAGGGACAAATAGAGGAGCAGCATTTGAAGAAAAGATGGATCAGAAACTGACTCACCTGGGGATCCACCCCATATTCAGCCACCAAACTCAAGCACTATACCTGATGCCAAGAAGTACTTACTGGCAGGAACCAGATATGGATGCCTCCTCAGAGGCACTGCCAGAGTCATACAGATACAGTTGAGGATGCTTGCAGCTAACCATCAGAGTGAACACAGGGACTCTAATGAAGGTGCTAGAGAAAGGACTGAAGGAGCTAAAAGGGTTTGCAACCACATGGGAAGAACATTATCAACCAACCAAACCCTCCACAACTCCTAGGGACTAAAACACCAACCATTGAGCACACATGGAGAGACCCATGGCTCCAGTTGCATATGTAACAGAGGACAGCATTGTCTGGCATCAATGGGAGAAGAAGTCTTTTGTCCAGTGAAGGCATGTTTTCCCAGTGTAGGGGAAGCCAAGGCACTGAGGTGGAGAGGGTGACTGGGAGAAGTAGCACCTTCATGAAAGCAAGTGGAGGGGGAAGAGGAGGGGATAGAGGAAGGGTATAACATTTGAAATGTCAATACAGAGAATAGCCAATAAAATAATTAAAAATAGTTTTGCTGTCTATTTTGTATGTACATGGCTGTTGCATGCTTGATTCTGACTGACCTGAATATGTAAATAAATGCTGTTTCTTTCCACCTGCCTGGGCTCAGAATTTACCTCAGGACTCTCTGGTCACCAGATCTAATATGATAGAGATTAAAATGTTATTTGGATCTGGATAATATTAAAGTTGTCTTATGCTATTTTACTTTATTGCTGGCTCTGGAATTGGGTTATGGTTTACCCTTTTGCAGACCTAGGCATGCTTTTGAAGTCCAGGTTCAAAAACTAAAGAGAATACTGGCTTATCATTTACTGGATGTGGTTAAAAATCTCTTAAGATCTATAACAAAAATAAATTAGTTTAAAACTAGTAACTTGGGGTTGATAATTAAAAATATATGCTTAGATAATCTCAAGCCATATGCCATGATTCTGTTTTGAGATATAAACAATGCATAGCTGGTTGCCATCTTGGTTATGGGATAAATAAGATGGAGCCATGGCTTCACAGTCAACATGACTAAGGGCAGCCATGTGGTTGGCAGCCATCTCTGTTAAGGGTTGGAGAAGGGGAGGGGGAGCATATGCCCATTTGACTAAGGGCAACCATTGTCTTGTCTTTAAAACCAGGTTTATAAAGGTAGAATTTTAAACAGTACTTGTTTAGTGAAATACTAAAACTGCACCCCCATACAGCATGTACAAGAAAGTGCCTTGCTGACAGCCAAATTTGTAATATAAAAATAACCCACTTGATATGAATTTTAGAGAAATTAAATTGTTTACACTGTAAAGCTTGATTTTGCCTTCTAAAAACTATGGTTATGTTTTATATTTTCACTCTGTAACTGGGTACTTTATAGTTTGGTGCTGCAAAAACACAATTGGGAAATTTTAAACTTCCATAAAAATTTGTTTAGTGGTTTACAGCACTAAAAAAGGTAAGAGAAGTTACCAGTTTCTTTATGGACTATGTTTATAAATTTAAAAGTTTGATTTTAATATTAAGAGAGCTCTAATTTAAAATTTTTACTTTAAATCTAAACATAGTAGGGATAAAATATAAAGTCCTAGGCTTATGAAAGCTACTAAATTATTATAAACTGTTAAGTAAAAAATATAAATTAATAGTCACTTATAAATGATCAAATTATTTAATATGCTCAGAACTATATTTATAGTCATGGTAAAAACCACAAGGAACTAAAATCACACAAAGATTGTTTAACTCTGATACGCTTAGTGGGTACTAGCCCTCAAACCTGTCCAAGATCTGCTGAATATAATATTTAAGATGTCTAAACTTACTATAGCAGACAGACTGCTCTATCCTAGCAGTGACCCCTAAGGTCTCCAAGAAGATAATGGGCACAAAGATAAAGAACTCCACCTGGATTCTAACCACTTGGCAAGACTTCCCCAATGCCTTGCCCACTGCTGGGTCCGGCCTGAACTGTGGACAAACAGGACACAGGAGAGTTGATTCCCCACTTTGCCCAGACAAGGTAAGGTCGGTTCTTCCCATGTTCCTCCTCCACAGAAAAGCCTCTCATCTTCTGAGGCTGATAGACAAAGACTGCATGGAGACCATGGGAGCCTAGGATGACTGTCTAGGTAATGAATTATGGACTAGTCTCTGTCAGTTAATTGAGACATAGGCTGCTTGGATTACCATTTATCCTTCTCAGGTTTCTGATCACACTGACAGCTAAGCTAACTGTGGCTTTGTCAGCTAGCTCCTTCCTCCAAGGTAATCAACCACCCGCCAAATTAGTCCATTAATTTGTTAAAGCTACTAGGTCTCTTATTAAAGAAGGCAAACAGGTTTGCCTTACTCATAGATTTCATGTTAAAGTATAAACAAGTTTCAGATATAACTATGCACCAAAGAAATATGTTTTACAATGACTGCTCTCAATAATAACTAGTTATATTTCATGTTTTTCATAAATGATTATATTTAAATATAATTATAATATATAAATATAAATATAAAAGATTGTTCTATATATATATAAGTTTGAGTTCATAAAATCTTAAAATGTTTCAGATTTCATTCCCCCTCTATGTTGTTATTGCACTGAGATTTTGGAGGTTCAAGATTTGATAAAGGACTGACTACTTACTACTCAGTCACAAGATCAGGATTTTAAATTTTCTATGATGGTCTTCTAGATATATAAAATTTAAGATGCCTTTCATCAGGCTAAAACATCTCTGTCCAATTGATATACCTGAACAAAAAAAGGTCATGTTTTTTAACCAAAAACTATATTTTTCGCTCTGACTCAAAGGTGTGAGTCTATTCCTGCTGTCTAGCAGACCCCTGATAATTGCTTTTTCTAAAATATGGGTTTTAATACAATGGTAATACTGATATACCTGTTTGTAAATTAATATTCATATAAGCTTAAAGGGATCAGAGAAGTCATAAGACTTAGATCCAGCTTCCACAGGTCAAACAGACTCCAGATAAGTACACCTGCCTGTTCCTGAAAATGGGATTTTCACCCCTGGTCTTGGAATTCCTCTCCTTCCCCAGGTACTAGGAAAAGTCTATGCTTAGTCTATATTTGTCTCAGCAGTTTTTTCACTTGGCTTACAGACTCCATTCAGGGATCACCTGTGGACTACAAACTGTTGAGCTCTGAACTTGCAGAAAGTTGATGTGATTGCCCTGTCTTTCAACTCATCAGCTAATCAGATGCTTCTGATAAATGACCCATTGTCCAGCCTTTGAATAGCCTTTTAGCCTTCCTGAACCCTAATAACAATGTCCTAATGTCAGTTGGAAGTAGTCACAGAAGAGAAGTGACCATCCAATGTCCCACCTAACAGGCTGAAATGCTACGTCAGAAGGAAACTCCCTGGCATAAAGGACAAATGGCTACCTATAATGCCAACTGATATACCAAAAATGAACACAGATTTGTCAACCAATAGACTCACTAACTAAAACAGTTCTACACTGTCTTTTTGTTTAATTATTATTTCTATACCAACCATTCAGGATTATAACCTGGCTATACTCAAAAACATTTTTGAAAAAAAAAAAAGGAGACATGAAATAAAATAAATGACTAATGTCCCATTCATTTCCAGGCTCCTTCTAGATAGTAATTCTGATGGTTTTTAGATCCAAAAATAAAATGCTCATAGGGTCGAAGATGCCACCCAAGTTGCAGCTCTGGACGAGAGTGGAGGATGTAATACCCATTAGAACTTGTAAGCCCCACCTGTCCAGGAGCCAGGTAACTTCCTGGAATGCTGGGAATTATAGTTTTCAGAAAACAACCAAGTCTCATGGGAAAGTACAGTGGCCTATAGGTATGTACTCGTAAGCCCCTGCAACATGTGACTCGAGGTTATTCTGTTTGAAAATTCTAAGAAATGGTTCTGACCAAAGTCCATCTCTTAGTCAGTATTTAATATTTAATAAACTTGCTTTAAATTTGGACCAAAATGGTGGAAGTGTTTTTATTCTGATGAGTCAATGGATTAACATGTGCAAGGCTCTTTTGTGCATGCATATGTGAGCTAAGTTCTGTCCATTTCAAGCACACACCTGTTCTATTAATTTGGCTCTGGTGTGTTTTCTTTTAGGAAAAGCTTACTTTTCACTGCTATGGAACAAATCAATCATTAAAACCTAGTGGCATCCGACCTTCAGGTGCATATACATTCACAGCAAGGGCAGTGGGGGGGGGGGGGAGACAAAATACCTAGTTTTCACAGAACAATGTCTAAAATCCCCTTCTGAATAGAACTTTGTCAATGTAAAAATTTTGCTTAGTAAAAATTAACGCAATGCTTACAGACTGGAAGTTTTGAGACTATCATGTGAAAACATGACAGGAGAAAATACAAAAGCACAGCATACAGGATGCATTAGCTGAGACGCAGTAGCCACACCTCCACTTGGAGGCTGAAAGTCCTGTAAGCTAAGTTAAAGGGAACAAAACTGCATGCTGGTTTCAAATAATACAGCTGCTCCAATAATCAAGACTGAAGCCACCGTGTTAGTAAAGACTGTCACAGACACAGTCAAAACATCATTAATTTGAGGCTACAGAGCACATTACAGAACATAAGGGATTTGGAGCAGATTTATATTCCTAATTATGTTTTATATTATCTAATGATCTGGCAATACTTCCTACACTCACGGTGAAAGTGGCGCTGAATGGCTGCCCTTCCAGCCTGGATGAGACCCAATGCAGATGCATGTTTTTTAAAAATTATCTTAAGACATTGAGGTTTACATATCCACTATAAAACTAAAAATCAGTCCTGAGTCCTAGCAAAATGATCAAAAGAAAAAAAGATTTCTGGATGTTTTTCCAAGAGATAGGAAGATGGCAAGAAGGTCCTCTCTTCCAGCTTCTACACATTATCCTAGAACAGATGAAAACATCTGCATCCCCAGTCATAGAGCAAGACCAACCACCACATGGAAACTCAGGTCGACAGAAATCAGGAGATGAAATGCTTATGCAGATACAGAGATAAGAACAGTCTTTTCTAATCTCCTTGGAAGACAACTGATCATCTAAACAACAGTCATTGTACGATGGGCTCATTGTGACAAGTTAATGAAAGCTCTCAGGGATGGCCACAGAAAAATCAGACTGACGAAAAGTACTTATAGTTAAGGCAGGGAAGGTGGAATACACAATGGGTAATGTGTGTGTCTAAAGCAATTCATCACACTACAATAAGTCCTTATAAAGTTCAAATGCAGAAATAAACATGCAAGAATAGGTAGGAACACAATCAAAAGGAGAAGGCGTAGAAACATTAAGCCATATCAAAAGCCTCTGATTAAAACAATGTGTACCACATGCACAATCTGTGTGCCAATGGAAGAGAAAATCCAGAAACAGATCCACAGCAACCAACGATAAAGCTGTATCTCAAGTTACTGAAGCAACGACAGTCTTTTAGTAAACAAAATTGTTACAAATGGGTAGCAAGTAGAAAAATATTAGATCCATTCTTTGCACTATATGGGAAAAAAACTTCAATGCACTTAAAATCTAAACTTAAAGTGTGAAATTCAACAAGTTCTTGAAAAGATGAGTAAATTTCATTCTTTAATTTTTCATTTTATTGTTGCTATTCTGTATGTTTATTGGTTTTATTTTATTTTGTTTCCTTTATAAATTCCTTTTATTTATGAATAAAAATTATAAATTTTATAAATTTTAATGAGTTTTGAAGTAGGCTTTTGAATTATGAAGAAAACTCCAGACATACAAGCCAGGCACAGTGGTATATGCCTGTAATTCCAGAATTAAAGAGGCGGAGGTAAGAAAAGTAAGAATTCAGAGCCAGTCTGATTTACACAAATGAAGTCTTATATTTTGTTGTTGTTGTTTTTTTTTTTTTTGATTTTAAAGAAATTAAAAATATTTGACCACAGTTTTAAAAGAAATGCATTATTGCATATGCAACATCAAAACTCAAATTGGTAGAAAGATGTCTAAAATATAGAGACATGGAGGTTAATTGTATTAGAATTCTAGGTCAGAAACCCAACTGGGGGGCAGAGGGATCTTACTAAGTCAGGTCTAGTCACTTAACCCAGAAGCACATAGAAAAGGTACTGGTGAATGCAAGGAGGAACTTTAATCACCCTGGCTGTACAGAGACATAAGGGTCCACCTGTGTCCTCAGCCTTTGCAGCCAGAGTCCTGACATGAGCTTCAGGGTTACGCAAGGGAAGCAATGAAAGCAGAGCTCTGTGCAGAAAGAAGCATGCATAATTCAGCATTCTTGGTCACACTGTGATCTGGGTGATACTGGGGTGTAGTTTGCACTTCTGTCAGAAGACATTTATCCATCAGACCCTTTGTTTCTGGAATCTAAGCAGCAGAGAATGACTTAGAACACAGGAAACAGCCTCCTAACCATGTGGACAGATGCCAAGCTTTCCCTTTTGTTTCCAAGTGAAGAAGTGGCAGTGCTGTGACCAGAAGCAGACTCCGTCTTTGTCTCACTAATGGTTCTAATATAGGGAATGGGGGGAAAAACTAGCAAACAAATATGAAAAGAAAGTTCCCCAAATCTTAAAATGGCCTCTAAAGCTTGAAAAGACATTCAAATTGTCTAACAATATCAGAAATGAGATCTGATCTGTAATGAGATGGCACTGTTGGGAGATCTTGATACAAACTGGCAACAGCCCTGCTGGCAAGGACATAGGAAAGCAGGTGATCACACAAAGTGCAGATGCTTACGTTCTTCCTAGAAGGGGAAAGAAAAACATTCACAGGAGGAAATATAGAGACAAAGTTTGAAGCAGAAACTGAAACAAAAGCCAATCAGAGACTGCCCCACGTGGAGATCCAGCCCATATACAGTCACGAAACCCAGACAATATTGCAGATGCCAAGTAGTACATGTTGACAGGAGCCTGATATAGCTGACTCCTGAGAGGTTCTACTTGATCATGACAAACACAGAGGCAGATGCTCAGAGCCAACCATAGAACTGAGAACTGGGTCCCTAATGGAGGAGTCAGAGAAAGGATTGAAGGAACTAAAGGGGTTTGCATCCCCATAAGAACAACAGTAGCAACCCAACCAGAGCTCCCAGGGATTAAAGGACCCATGGCTCCAGCTGCATATGCAGCAGAGAATGGCCTTGTTAGGCTTCTGTGGGAAGAGAAGCCCTTGATCCTGCCAAGGCTTGATGCCCCAGTGTGTCAGAGTGGTGAGGTGGGGTGGGGGACACCCTCATAGAAGCAGGGGGAGGGAAGATGGAATAGGGGGTTCATGGAGGAAAAACCAGAAAAGAGGATAACATTCGAAATGTAAATAAAATATATCCAATTTTAAAAAAAAAATGAAATTCGGAACAGGCCAAGACTTGTGAAGGGAAACTGACAAGATCTGAGAAAACCAAATGTTCCATGGAGAAACTCTTCACCAGCGTACACCAGTGCACATCACTGCTCATTCACTTGGAATCAAGAAAGTTGGAGAATGGCCAACATGTCTGCGAACAGTAGATAACCTGAGTGAACTAACTGTATACACACAGCACTATGTCACCAGTAAGGAGCAAAGATCCTCAGAAATAATTATGCAATAGCTCCTCTAAGAGCAGCTGCGTGTACAAAACACAAGTGAAGTCTGGGGAGATAGTGCAGGGAATAGTGCCTGATGCTATTTTCTGAAGACCCAAGTTCAGTTCCTACTCCCCAGACAGCTCACATAACCTCTAACTCCAGCACCAGAGGATCCAGTACCCTTTCCTGGCCTGTGTAGGCACTCACACTCAGGTGCACACACCCATGCATATATACATACAACTAAGAATAATGTAGAAAAGGAGTACAAGTATCTTTCAAGTTTTATTGAGATAACACATAAGATACACAATTAAGTTCCCTGCTAAAATTTCCTAGGGCTCTTTAAAGCTGAGACGTCATCCTTAAGGTTGTTGAACATTTTCATCATTCCAAAGAAAAACCCAGTACCCAGTGCAAGCCACTCTTCGTCTGTATCCAATCCCCCAGACCCTTGTAACCGTGAATTTATTTCCCATCACACTGATGTTTACATATCATGGACATGTCAGTAGGTCATGAGAAAGCAGAAGGACGTGCATGTGAATCGTTATAAAATAAATCTACATGGTGGTACAACTACCTGTAATTTCAGTTCCAGGGGATTTGATGCCTTCTTCTGGCTTCTGTGGGAACTACATACGTATGACTCACAGGCATACATATAAAATAAAATAAACCTCTTTAAGAAATATTAAGGGCTAAGAAGTCAGAGAACAGGTTACAAAGAACTGAAGAAGTAGGGTAGACCAAGGAAGAAGGTGTTTTATGGGCATGTCCTATGTAGTTTGGACTTTTGAAAACCTGTTAGTTGAATACTTATTATTAAACCAGAAAAGATTCACTGGAAAGAAAATGACTAAAATTGATAAATATCAGGGCTTAAGAGATAGTGCAGTTAGTAAAGTACTTGCCTTGCCAACATGGAATTATGAATTTGACCCCCAGATCCTATATAATAAAGCTGGCCATAGTCCCAGAAATTAACCCACATACCTATGGTCACTTGATCTTTGACAAAGGAGCCAAAACCATCAAGTGTGGCAGTGCTAGTTCAACTGGCAGTCACCAAGTAGAAGAATACAAATCAATCCATTCTTATCACCTTGTACAAAGCTCAAGTCCAAGTGGATCAAGGACCTCCGCATAAAACCAGATATATTGAAACAAATAGAAGAAAAAGTGGGAAAGAGCTTACAACACATAGGCACAGGGGAAATTTTTCAGAACAGAACACCAATGGCTTATGCTCTAAAATCGAGAACCAACAAATGGGACCTCATAAAATTGCAAAGCTTCTGTAAGGCAAAGGACTCTGTCATTAAGACAAAACAGCAACCAACAGATTGGGAAAAGATCTTTACCAATCTTACATCCAATTGAGGGCTAATATCCAATATATATAAAGAACTCAAGAAGTTACACTCCAGAGAATCAAATAACCCTAATTTAAAAAATAGATTAAGGAGCTAAACAAAGAATTCTCAACTGAGGAATATCGAATGGCTGAGAAGCACCTACAGAAATGTTCAACATCCTTAGTCATCAGAAAAATGCAAATCAAAACAACCCTGAGATCCCACCTCACACTAGTCAGATCAAAAGATCAAAAACTCAGGTGACATCTGATGCTGGAAAGAATGTGGAGAAAGAGGAACACTCCTCCATTGTTGGTGGGATTGCAAGCTGGTACAACCACTCTGAAAATCAGTCTGGTGGTTCCTCAGGAAAACTGGACATAGTATTACCTGAAGACTCAGCTATACCACTCCTGGGCATATACCCAAAAGATGCTTTAACATACAACAAGGACACATGCTCCACCATGTTCATAATAACCTTTTTTATAACAGCCAAAAGCTAGAAAGAACCCAGATGTCCTTCAACAGAGGAATGGATACAGAAATTGTGGTACACGTACAAAATGGAATACTACTCAGCTATTAAAAACAATAAGTTCATGAAATTACTAAGCAAATGGATGGAACTAGAGAATATCATCCTGAGTGAGGTAACCCAGTCACAAAAGAACATACTTGGTATGTACTCACTGATAAGCAGATACTAGCCCCCAAAAGCTCTGAATACCTGAAAAACAATTCACAGACCTTATAAAGCTCAAAAAAAGGACAGAATATGGATGCCTCAGTTCTTCTGAGAAGAAATACAGGAACAAATAGAGGAGTAGCATTTAAAGAAAAGATCAATCAGAGACTGCCTCACTTGGGGATTCATCCTATATGCAGTCACCAAATCCATGTACTATTGCTGATGTCAAGAAGTACTTACTGGCAGGAACATGATATGGATGCCTCCTCAGAGGCTCTGCCAGAGTCATACAGATACAGTTGAGGATGCTTGCAGCTAACCATTGGACTGAACATGGGGACCCCAATGAAGGTGCTAGAGAAAGGACTGAAGGAGCTAAAAGGGTTTGCAACCACATGGGAAGAACAACATTATCAACCAACCAAACCCTACAGAGCTCCCATGAACTAAAACACCAACCACTGAGCACACATGAAGAGACCCATGGCTCCAGTTACATTTGTAGCAGAGGATAGCATTGTCTGTCACCAATGGGAAGAGAGGCCTTTGGTGTAGTGAAGGCTCATTTTCCCAATGTAGGAGAATGCCAAGGTGCTGAGGTGGAAGAGGGTGGTTGGGAGAGGGAGCACCTTCATGGAGGCAAGGGGAGAGGGATGAGAGTGTGAGGAAAGGGGATATCTGAAATGTAAATATAGAGAATATGCAATAACATAAATAAAATCATAATTCTTTTGAAAAAAAAAAGCTGGCCATAGTAGTACATACTTGTAATCCCTTCACTAGGGAGGCAGAGACAGGTGGATGCCTGGAACTTGGTGGTCAGCCAGCCTAGCCTACTTAGTGTGGTTCCAGGCCAGTGAGAGGTTAAAGAGGTGGACAGACCTGAGGAATCAACAGCAAGATCTTCCTCCAGCCTCCTTTATTCACATGCATGATGTGCACACACATCTGTACCAGCACAACATTTAACAACGTAAGTCCATTTATGCCTACTTATAAATTCAAGCTGCTAATATAAATCTAGCAGATCCTTTTCTAAACCTTGCCTAGTAAATAAGTTCGACAATGTAAGCTGAACAGTGCTATAATTTGTCAAAGTAAAAGACAGTGTTGTAAAAGTTAATGAAGCATGTTATACCTTCCAAGACAAGTTACAGTACCATTTTACAGGAAGACGTTTTCTAAATTATGTGCTTTTGAATAAAAAGAAATTCCTCAATGTGGCCAAAGCTAATCTATCTTTTTAAATGGAGGTTAATGCTGCTGACTTCCTCTTCTCCAACATGTGAACTACCCCTTGTCTATTGTTTCATGATTATAAGGAGATCCTTGTTAGTATCTTGTTCATATAATAAATCCTACACTATGCTCCAAACTTAAATCTTGTCTATAAATAAGGTGATTCTAACTGGACAAATCTGATGCTCTTCAAATAGTACCCATGAAACTTAGGGATGAATCTGCTTCATCCAAGTGATGGATGTACAGCCAATACACAGAACCATAAAAACAATACAGAGAGCAGATCTAAAAAGAAGGTACATAGTTCCTGGATCCTGATCCAACCACCATACCTTCTCTGCCCGCTGCTGTGTCTTCCCCATCTTGAAGGAATGAATCCCTTTGGAATTATAAGCCAAAACATGCCCTAGCTCCCTTAAGTTGCTCTGTCATGGTACACTGTGGGACCTTGAGCCAGAAGTCTCACACAGCTCTCTGGTTATAGATGAGAGTGACCTCTGCTACCTCTGCCGCTGGGTCCAGCTGGGAGTGTGAGCTCCGGTGAATGCTGCTACCAAGGGGGCGCTGGGCCAGGCTGGTCGCCTGAACTGAGCCAGAGGGAGGCTTTGGTACGGGGTGCAAGAAACTTCAAAGAGAAAATATCTTCCCAACTGATGGTGTTAACAGGTCTTAAAACAAAGGCTCTCAGGTGGTAGAATGATTCGTACACGTGTTTACTCAAGAAAAACCCATATATATAGTTTTGAAATGGTTCGAAGTCTGCCAACCAGTACTTCCTATTGGCTTGACCTGAGGGCTTGGGAAGACCTTGTCTACATATTTGGGGTGGTCCTGTTTCTGCCTGGAGCTTATGTGACCTATGGTCACATCTATGGTCACATCTACCTGCCGAAGAGAAACATGTGGCGTGGCTGTTCCTACCTCACCTTCAGAGGAGGGATTTGGAGTGCTGGGTGCTTATGGCGGAACAAAGATTCCCAATTTTGGGGAGACTAGGGAGCTTCCTGCCATCTCACTTTTTGTTCCTGCGGTTTCACTTGTCTCAAGCAAGAACCAGGGTACCTTTCACAGCCTAAGTCCCACAGTACATTATCTCAAGAGCAACAAAGTAACTAAGAAATACCCTGACACACAATGCACACATGTCGAGGTACATCTGCATGCACATGGAAATACAAAAAGCACAACTGACACAAAATAAACTAAGAAATTAAATAAATAAGAAGGGGAACAATGGAACTCTTCAACACCCAATGTTTACCTGTCATTTCCATATGCACACAGGTAGGGCACACATACTAATACACACACACACACACACACACACACACACACACACACAAATGAATACAGAAAGTATAAGCCAGGTACAGCAATACATTCCTGCAACCTCAATACTTGACAGGTGGAGAGAAAGGTCAAGAGTTCAAGGTCATTCCTACAATGAAAGAGTTTGAGGTTAACACAAGCTAAAAGACAGCCAGAAAAAAATAGGAAAAAGTTAATAAAATATTTTTACAGAAAGCTTAATCTAGAATTATTAAACTTATTCCCCTTAAAGGCTTTATCAGCTCATACTGCCATTAACCACATGATGAGAACAACATCTTACATGCACATCAGTACTATTGAACTATCTTCTCATTTGTTTTTGTTGATTTGATGGGAGATGATATTTTACCTATAACTACTTTCTTGACAAGTCTATGCAAATTCACTCATAGTAGTTAAGAAGCCATCTCTATTGCTAATAGTCATCGATATTAAATCTGGCTCTAAAGAAAATTATCAGAAAACTCTAATTGCATTAAGTAAAAATAGCACCTCTCCTCTTTTGCTCACCTTTTCTAAAACTAGAGTTTTTCTTTTTCTATGTCTTTGGGGGAAAGGGTGAGTGCAGGGGGACCATAACAGGGTTTTCTCTGTGTAGCCCTAGCTGTCCTCTGCCTCCTGAGTGCTGGGACTAAAGGTTTACACCACCACCACCTGGCTAGAGCTCTTCGAAGACTGATGGTAAGTTAATCAAGAAGTATGAATGGTATTCTAATAAAACTTTATTTACAAAGGCTGGATGGATTTGAGCCAGATTTGGCCTCCACAACATAGCTTGTCCACCAAAGAAAATCCTCTTTTCTATCTACTGTTTATTTAATCCATAAAGCATATGTGGCCCTCAAGAAATGGGTAAAATCTGGCCATCCTTAAATGAAAAGGTGTACAGTGGTATACGACAGCATCTGGAGAACATTAACAAGTGCAGATAAATGTCAGATATAAACAAGTGGAAAGGAGGAGGTTGGGAGGCCTTCAAAGTTAGAGATGCCACGTGCCCAACACTAGAGTCAGGAGTATACCTGCTGTGCTGTCAGAATCACACTCAGGGAACAGGTTTCGTGCTAATGACATTTAAGCAGATTTACTTGTCCTGGAACCTCTAGACCATTCTTGCTGAATGTAGAAGACAATGTATTTGAACATTTTGCAAGTATGCATGTATATCAGTTTGAGTTCAATAAGGCAGAAACCACACACACAGTCATACAGTCATACAGGAGCACTAAATAAACAGCAGCAGCTCAAGCTAGAATGTGAAGGCAGAGGAAAGAGAAATGATGTGAGACTACAGGTGTGAGACTACAGGTGAGAGACTACAGGTGAGAGACTGCAGGTGAGAGACTGCAGGTGAGAGACTGCAGGTGAGAGACTGCAGGTGAGAGACTGCAGGTGAGAGACTACAGGTGTGAGACTACTACAGGTGTGAGACAACTACAGGTGTGAGACAACTACAGGTGTGAGACAAGGAATGTAAACACAGTTAGAAGAGAGAGAATGAACAGGAAAGATACAGAGAAATCTTAAGGTTGACATTATAGTCGCCAAGAGGTCTAAAAGAAACTCAAGATGGTTGAGAAAATGTAGTACCAGATCTACATGGGGAGGAGCAAGGTCATTGTTAGGGCATTGTTGGATACATGTACATGATCCCAAGCAGTGCAGAGAAGCTGTGAGATTTAATACAACTCTCTATCATGACACTGACCAGAAGACAGTCTTACAGTGATGGACACACTATACAACTGCATTGCATGGTAATCATTAACAAGTACAAATAAATGTCAGGGGAAAAAAAGTGGAAGGGGGCATGCTTCCAAGATAGAGAAGCCAAGTACCCAATACCAGAGTCAGGAGCCCACCTGGAATCAGTCAGCAGTTTGGTGAATATCTTGAGAATCGCTCAATATCCAAATGAAGGTATTCAAACATGCCCATATTTTAAACCATATCTCAAACTAAAACAGTTTTAAATGTTCCACTATGATGTTTCTTGTTCTATTTTATTAAATATCTTCATAAATTTTTTCAAGGTAATTTGAAGTGCTGAAAATTTTCAGGTCTAAGCATTCAGAATACATTGTTTTTGTCCACAATATTTCATGTTGTTATAGACCAATAATTATTAGCATTACTTAAATGAATTAGAGAATATATAATTGAGAAAATGTGGTTTCTGCTATGAATTAAAACAAATATTTAACTTTGTTTTTACATTATAATATTTGCAACACAAATTATAACTGTAGAAAGATGTTCTAGAATTCATTTTGCCTTATTTGCAAATACCCTAACATTGTAAAAATTTTGCTTTAAAAGTAATTATTCATTGCAAGACTCCAGTGTTAGAGGGTCCAAAAGGAAGCTGCTCCAGCATTTCATCTTTCTGTCCCCTAAAAGAGGATCCCCTCTTTTAAATATTCATTATTGAAAAACAAAAACAAAAAAAACAAAAAAAAAAGCTTGGCAAATTGAAAAATAAATATTCATTATTAATAATTTGAAAAGAAGTAATTATTTATATCGAAATCAGGACAGAAACTTGGTCCTCCCCATTCTCAGTACACCACCCTCTTGTCCTGTGTGTTCCTCAGTGGCAGGACAAGACAATTAGAAAATGTCTCACTAACGTGATTTTCAAAAAAAAAAAAAAAAAAAAAAAACAATCCTAGGAATTTGTGTGCCAGTCCATGGAGAGAAAGCCACCTCAGATTTCCCCATTAAACTCCTCTTCACCAAGTGAAAACCAGGACAGCTCATCTCACTTCAACAGGAGTGAGGTAAAATGGGCAATCAAGAAAGAAACTTTCTGGCTGAAGGCTTAGTGAGGATACTTCAGTAACAGAAGAAAAGGCGAAAATGGGCTTGCTCACTCCCGGGGTATCCTCCTATTCTGATACTGTGTGGAGGAAGCACTGTAGAGATACAGGCTCTGAGGAGTCAAAGGCTGTGGGTTAAAAGCTGTTAACTGTGCAAGATATATAAAGGTAATCCCTGAACATATGCATGGGTGAGGGTGGAAAATATTAGAGACTAACACTGGAGCAAATGAAGTGATAGTTTAAGAGACTTATTTATCCGCCAAAGTGCAGCAGTAAGGTTAATTACATGCTAAGTCTCTTTTTATATTGAGAAGAAGAATTTCAAATCATGGCTAGAAGTCAATCCTAAATGTATTGAAGACACAGTTTTGATTATACTTTATATACCTTAAAGACAAAATCCCATATCCCTATTTTAGAGCCTGTTCTAAAATTATTCAGAAATTACTGTTTTCTCAAACCATCTCTGAATAACTTAATTTACTTTCTCTTCATTAGTCTTATTCAGTAAATGAAAATACTAGATAATATTCTTTTAGCAAACCTACGCATGATGTTTTTCCAAGATGTTTTCATTTCTAAGCATGACCTTTCTTTCATATGAGGAAGGGACACTCCTGCATCATTTGTATGTACCAGGAAAGCATTGTGACTACAGCAGAAACAATGAAGGAGGAGGTGTCTCTCAAAATGTAGAAGACACAATACAATTACTTATTTATCCTTGTTGTCTAACCAGTCTTTGCTTGTGTTTTCTCAGGAATCCTAACTAGCACTTCTTTCATTTTTGCCTGGCATTGTCCTAAAGATTAGACAAAATAACGTGGTTAAGTGTTCCTAAGAGAGCCTGGCATGCAGACAGTGTTAAATGTCTGCCATTGTCATCAGTAACCAGTTATTTGCTTCAACAAATTCTCCAATGTCAACTACATATATAGGAAATTTAAAAGCATTGCTCTGACCCATATTTCAATATGATACTTGGAATTGCTTTCAAACATAGACGACAAAGCCTGAGCAGAACTGGTTTACATAAAGCCAGTGAAACAAGCCTCAGGGACGCTCACCTTCACAGGGCCATTCAAGGCCATCTGAAGACTATAACAGTATGTTCATGTGCTCATATGTTTTTGTAGTTTGTAAATATACTGTTTTGATTATAATCTGTTGACAGCACTCTTTCCGATACAATTCCATTCACACTGACCTTCGAGTCATTGAGATATTGCTCTGGGTCTTTGGAGGATCTAGCTCAGTGGTTCTTTCCCTTACCAATGCTGCAACCTTTCAATACAGCTCCTCATGTTGTGGTAACCCCTAACCGTGGGGCAAATGGTACTCTGTCACCAGAAAGAAAAAACTGGTGAAGTCAAGCAGATTAAGGACTCTGGGCAATTCTCATAAATGAGAACCTTAGGTATTTGAATCTGGTCCTGACCAGGTCCCTGTCCTGGAGCACGTGACCACAACACCCCACTAAGAGGACCAAGACAACTGATCATGTAGAATTGAGCCCAGAGTTCTCCATACTAATGAGGAATCTATATGGGCCACCTGGAGGGTTTAGCCAGTAAGTTTTCCTTTCTGGACATTCCTTCCTATACAAGGTATTTAATCTCTGGCCCACCCTGAATAAGTCATATGTATCCATTTTTTCATCATGGATAAACAGTCTGGACAAGCAAGAACTGTGTCCTTCTTCAAGGACCACGGGGTAGCGGGGCTTGGGGTGGGGCGGGGCGAAGAAGGCCTCTCTGTACTCCTGACACTCACTTCATTCTCAATCCCTGTTGTTTCCAGTGGTGTTGAGTGCCTGGGATCATGAGAACTACAGCCTGGGTCCCAGTACACACCGTATCTCACCCAGAGAAACCCGGACTGAGATTCCTCTGAGCCCCTATGTGGTATCAATATCCCTCGAGCCTGGCACCCCTATAGCGACAAGAAAGGTACATAGCCAAGCATCCCTGCATTTTGTCTTCCCAAGCAGCATTCACACACCCCAGTGTGGAGGCAAAAAGATGGACCCACACCCAACCATAAAATTATTTCATTGCTACTTCATATGCCACTGTTATGAACCACAATATAAATATCTGATATGCAGGATATATATAATATGTGACCCGTGAAGGGCTCCGGACCCACAGGTTGAGAACTGCTGATCTAGATTAAAAAAGAATTTGAGTTGGAAACATATTTATGTGGCTTCTATAGAGAATGGCTTCCAGGAGTATTCCTACTATGTTAGTCCCAATTCTCTAGAGTCACATGACTTATGAAATGTCTATGTATTAAGGGAATTTATTGTGATGTCTTACAGTCTGTAGTCCACCTATCCCAACAGTTGGCAGCTATGAATGGGAAGTCTAAGAATCTAGCTCAGTCCCATGAGGCAAGTTGTTTCAGCTGGTCTTCTGTAGAAGTAGGTTCCAACAGATGTGCTGGCAAGTAAGTGCAAGCAGTCGAAGAAGAGTGACTCTTCCTTCTTCCAATGTCCTTATGTAGAGCTCCAGCAGGTGTGGCCCAAATTAAATGTGTGTACCACCTTGCCTGGATCTGGGATTTGTTTTGTCCCAGGCTCACCTTGAACTCAGAGATCTCCTTGTCTTAGTCTCCTGGGATTAAAGGCATGTGCTACCTTGCCTGGACCTAAGCTTTTCATGGCCACTGTGCCTCAAGATCTCCATGTCAAGATCCAGGTCAGAAACTTGTGTCTTCCAGCCTCAAGATCTGGGTCACAGGTGAGCCCTTCAATTCTGGATTGTAGTTCATTCCAAATATAGTCAAAGTTGACAACCAGGATTAGCCATTATACCCACTCTTCCTGTGCCTAAGAACAAAAGGTACCAGGCAGATAGATGACTGTGTATCCAACCATGCCCAGTGATGAAATGGGTTGGTGGTGGAAAAAAATAAAGCCAGAAACTACTCCACACAAATTCTCCCTATCATCAATTTAGTCTCTCCTACACTCTGTTGAACTGGAAGTCTCTCTTTAATAAAGCAGCACTAGTAAAGAGTAGTACATAACATGCTAAATAAGCCACTACACCAAAGGCATGGACAAATTTGTAGTACTGTCAATTCAAATACTGTTTCTGAACAAGAAAACATAGCTCTGAAATCCAGAGCTCACACTGTGAAAGAAGTGCCAGGTGTTCTTAAAGATGACAACAGAAAGCAGAGCCAGTAACGTGCAGGCTGGAGATTAATCCAAGGCAGCCAGAGCTATAGCAACAACAAAGAAGGTGGTCCCAGCACTAAGACATGGCGATAGCACAGGTAGACCTCTTGGGGCAAATCAAGAGATTAGAAGGAGCTAATGCTAATGATGGGAACTATACACAGAAACGGCGCTCCCCAAGCATCAGGTAATGAGAAAGAAAGAACAGGAATCTCTGGCCATAAACAGAACGTAAAGTGTAATTCACCTGACCTGTGAACTTCACTGCTGTGTGAACACTGGAAGTAACACACAAGGAGCTTGGTTGTCCTTCACAGAGCAACTACACGAGAATCAACAAAAAGAAAAGGTTCCTTCAGGACAGAAGTAGTCCTAAGCCTAAAATAGATCTAGCCAGGCCTTCAGAATTACTGATGGACAAAACAAACAGACAAATAAAAATCAATGAAAAACATAGTAGTTTGAATAAGAATGGCCCCCAAAAGCTCATATATTTGAATGCTTAGTGACGACGTAATGTCACTAAGACTGTGACTTTGAGATGTGGGCTTTGAGGTTCAAAAGCCCAAACACACCCTCCACCTCTGTCTTCATGTCCATATCCGTGCCCCGGTCCCTCCCCCCTCCCCTCCCTGTCTTCCCCTCTCCCCTCCAGTCCACTCTTCTCTCTCAGCCTGCAGATCAGGATGTAAGCTCTCAGCTACTTCTCTCTCCCATGCCTGTCTGTATGTTAGGAGGTAGAAGTGCTGGAATATTACTTAAGAGTTCACAGTCTAGAAGAAAATCATCAGCCAAGCAGACAATACCGACCTCAAGAAACGCAAAGACCGGGCTGGAGAGTTAGCTCTGTGCTTAAAAACACATGCTGCTTTTCCAAAGGACCTGTGTTTGGTTCCCAACACCCACATGGTGGCTCACAATCATCCATAACTCTACTTCCAGGGGATCCTACACCCTCATCTAACTTTCATGAGCTTAAGGCATGTACATGTTACTCAAACATACATGTAAAAATTATATAAATAAAAATAAAATAAATCTAACATGATATAAAAATGCTTTAGGGGCTGGAGAGATGGCTCAGAGTTAAGAGCACTGACTGCTCTTCCAGAGGTCCTGAGTTCAAATCCCAGCAACTACATGGTGGCTCACAACCATCTGCAATGGGATCTGACGCCCTCTTCTGGTGTGTCTGAAAGCAGCTACACTATACTCATATACATAAAATAAATATTTTTTAAAAATAAAAATAAACATGCTTTTAAAAGTACTGATTTAGTTGTATCCATTATTTTCCGCATATAAAAGCTTACTTATTTACTCATTCATTTACTGGTGGGTGGTTTGACAGGGTCTTGCCATAGTAGCACAGGCTAGCCAAGTACTGTGTTCCAGAGAGCTTGCAATCCTCCTGCTTCACCTCTCAGATGCTGAGATTATAGCTGTAGACCGCCATAGCCGGTTTGGTGTGGCTTTAGGACCACAGAGTTGGAGAACAGACCCTGGCCTGGAATAATGAATGACAACCAGCACACGAAGGGCACATGTTTTAGTTTTGGCTTGCTCTAACACCTCCTTTCCACACACATCCCCTTCTGCCCAACCTTTATTCCAACCTCTAGTTACCAAGGTATAAGAATATTCAATCCAGAACCCCAGGAAGTCTACACTGTTGATATGTAAACTCCATGTTTTTCAGAGTATCTGTACTTCCAACTGACTGAACAGGGGTTAGCTTCTGGCCAGTATAAAACAATAAAAAAAAAAAAAAAAAAAAAAAAGCTTGGTAGGACCAGTGCTGGTACCAGCTTCATATTTCCCAAGCAAAGCAGGTGGGCTTTATAAGCTGCTAAGTCCACAGATGCTCTAAGCAGCCATCAGATTTTAACCACTTAAACAAACCATGAAAGTAAAGCTGAAATCCTCTGCCACCATTATAAAATTGGAATCAGTTTCAGCAACCAACCTAAATTTGCACATAAAATGAAAAAAAGTAATTACCCTGACTAATTACTCTTTACTACCCTTTTCAAAGACAGATCAAAACATCCTTTAATAAATGTCAATTTAATTTTACTGCTGAAGATTAGCAGCAGGTGATAAGTAGGAAACGCAATGTCCTTAAATACACAGTGAAGCAGATCAGCTAAGAAGGGAAATTAATTCAGAACAAATAGGAGCATACGGTATTGTGAGCAACTGAGAAAATTAACAAAGCATCTATGATACCAGATTGACGGAGAGCAAAGATGCCCAGTTACTTGTGGCTGAAGAGCAGGGAGTTCTGCCTACAGAGAAGAAGCCAGTCCTTTCTTCACAAGCCTTGCAGATTAGTCCTCTGCTGAGGCATACCAAAGGAGCCTCCAAAATGCCCCAGTATCTGAAACAGAATAGAAAATGACTCTAACTTGACACAGGAAGTCTCCAAAACTATTGGAAGGAGTTCAACAAATATCTTCAAAACATTTTATGAATCATTTGCATCTTTCTCTGGTTTGCCCCTAGACTGAAAAGACTTTATTGGAAGAACAATAACCTGGTTCATACAGTCTTGAAATCTAGATGTCCAAGAAAAGAAGTGTTGTTCTGAGTCCATCTGTGACAATGAGGGTCAACTGGGGGAGGGGGTAATATAATTAAAGGATGTTACATATGTATGAAAAAGTTACAATGAAACCCATTATTTTATGCAATATATGCTATGATGAAAACTACATCAGTGGTTCTTCAGGAGACTTACTAACTAAATACTAATTATAGGTCCAATTTAAACAAAATGAAAACAAGATACTATGTAACAATGCAGCATTCTGAAAATCGCTCATATTCTAAGAGACTGAAACTCTACTGGACCTTACAGCCAGAGTTAAAGATACACATTAACGTCACCTAAGACTGTATTCTACTGTGTACTCAGAGTGTTCACTTAACCTGCCTTTAAGAAAACAATGTAACAGACAACCTTACTTGCCTTGGATTTCCCATGTAATCAGCATTTACAACCTAAGCTAATGCACAGCTTCAATCTCAAATTATGTATTTATTCTTCCATATCTCAGATAATGCATATGAATTTGCTGCTGAAAGCAGCAAATACAAAAGTTGGAAGCAACTTTCAAAAATCTACCAGGAAGGCGGAAAAGCAACCATTCATGGATACTGATTGGTAAACAGTGATATTTCTTATCTGGCTAAGTTGGGATCAGCTAGAGTCAGAGACTAATTCCTTCTGACACTCTTAAAGATTTCTGTAAGGTATACCATTCCTTCACCATGTGATGCTTCCTGTGCTGTTCAGTGAACACAAAGTGAAACCTTTTGTGAGGGACAGACAGTCACAGCACTTAAAGATAGGCACAAATAAATTTACAAGATAGTCTTCAGGGAGGCATAGATTCAGACTCATGCCACAGAGATGGAAGACACATAGAGCTTGACGTAAATAATTCAGATACGGACTCACTCAGTTAAGCAACCCCAAGGGGACATGCTCTTCTTTCCTTAATACAACACTAAGGCACTCTTGGTGCCACCAAGTTAACCACTAATGCTAGATAGAAAGACGCTCTCCGAAGGAACGTAAATGTGAATCAAATGTGCATAAACTATCTACAACTCTTGAGGCTGTTATGTTCCCACTAGGTGTAAAATACTATTGGCAGAGTTGCTGTGTGCTCCCAAATAAGACAATCATGTTAAATATGGATCAAAATGAAGACAATATTATAATTCCACAACTCCTGAGGGCAGACTGCTGGAAAACCTTTGTTTCATAACACAAAAACCTCTAACTCTTTAGAAAAAAACAAAAGTTACAGCTTCCGGACAGCAGTTGTCCATCGTGATCAATTATCCCTCATAAGAGAAGCCGCTGTCTGGAAATGTAAATAAGAAGCCCGTGTATGGGACCCTCGCTATGGGCTTACTTGGCAGTTACTTCAAACCAGCACATCACACTCAAACCAAAAGAATGTTGAATATTTTCACTAGACTCTCTAAACTAAACAATGACCCAGGAAAGCCAAGTCATTAATTGTTAATTATTTTACTCCGTTTTTTTTTTCTTAATAAAGAGCTTGTTCATTAGAATTCAAGTAAACAGAAGGTAAGATCCAGTTGATCAAAAAGATACCTGTCTTGTGGCTAGAAGTATAGCCAATTTGTACCAAGATTTTATCACAATAAAATAATTCCCATGGCAAGAAAAGAGATCAGAAAAGAATAAACCATCCAGTCTTCACACTCATTAGGTAAGTGATGTGGGATGGAATTGATCTCCAGTGCAGTGAATCACAGGATGAAGTATTACCCAGGGTCCCACAAGGGGGAGTTTCAACATATTCCTAACAGAACGAGAAGCAAGATGCAGATCACTGACCACTGAGAGTAGCACTGGAGATCACCTCTCTCTCTCCCTCTCCCCCCCAACCTCTACCCCTTTCAATCCCCCTCACCCCTCACACACCCTCTCCCTCTCTCTCCTAATTACCAACATAAAAGTGCAAAATCTGATCTAGTGTGTATGTGTGTATATCTGAATAATATATACTATAAATTATAATAACACAGTCATGGTTTACAAATTCCTAGCAACTATATCTACAAATCTAACACAGTTTGGAGCCTCTACTTCTGCCAGTGGCACACACACTGAAAAGCCACCCATTCATCTTGTCAGTTTTATATGTTCCCAGGACAGCTTTATATACATCCATGTTACTATGTACACATGTGGAAAACCTAAACTGTAACAAGAACAAAATGCAATTTTCAAGAAAAATGAAAATGTTCTCAGTGAATGAAGGGTACGTTTAAATTATAGGTGTTAATACTATAGTGGATTGCCCAATCAATAGGTATCACCATTTTGAATAGACATAATAAAATAACTACTAAAACTACAGAATGCAATAATGTAATATTGATTGATTTCACCAACCTTTTGTCCCTGGTGTATAGAGAGAATGAGCAGATGTGTAAACTGTCTTTCTTACGTGATCCTTATTCAAAACACTGAAGCCATCGGCTCAAGCACTGTCTTTACAAAACATAACAAGACTGGCAAGAGCCTACCCAAGGAAATGGAAGGCCAAAGAACCAGCTGCTCACACTGCTACTGCTCTAGGGTCCCAGAGACCGAGTGGAGCGGGAGCCATTGCGAAGACAGCCTCTGGAACCGTGAACACGACTGAGACACGGAGAACAGACATGGCTAGGCCTGAGTGGAGCGCAGAGATGCAGAAAATTGTAGGTGACGGTGTAGCCTGGGCTCTACGGCATGTGTCTCACCCCACAGGAGCCCTCTTAACTGAATAGAGCTCAGAAAGGTAAACCGGACCTGCTTCTAACTGATGAACCTTTCCCTAGAGCTTGACTACTCTCAGGCCTGTATAAGCCGGGTTAGAGAAGTAGCCTCAGCCTAGACATACCACATGCCTATGTAGTGGACATACCAAAACCCCCTGTGTGGTGATAATATTTAAAAGACAGGGAGCTGCAGCACAGGAAGCCAGTTTTTTTGTCACGAGGACACAAAGAACATCCTGTCTCTATCCAACAAACGGCTATAAACCTGCTAATTCTAATATGCAGAATAGAAAACGATGTTTTTCCAACTGCAGAGTTCAAGCTGTTACATTGCCTATTTTTTTCCTGCTGAAGTCTCCCCACTCACTCCCCAGTTATCTTTACAATGCTAATGAGGTGTTGCTGGTGACTTATTCATTCTTTAGCATTGGTACATCACATATTAACCCTGGTTATGATCAGGGTCTCAGTGAGAAATCATCTACCTTTTTTTAAAATAAAAGCAAAATGGGAAAACTCAAAAAGAAGTTAACATCACATAAAAGTAAACACTGCCTCTTATGGAGTCTGAGACTCCTATGAGTCTATGAGATTTCCCATGGAAAATGAGAAAACTTTATTCCACAGAATTAAATGGCTCTGCCTTCAAAATAACTCCTAAAATGCAACCCCTGCTAAGACACAAGAGATGAGTCCTCTCATCTGAGAACAGACCTCATGTAACAATTACTGTGCAAATCCCTTACACAGGATGGTCAGCATATTTTGATGTCTTTATATAACTTGCCTGTCCCCTTACAATGACAGAAACTCTAAAAGTTATTCATGAGCTTCAGCAAAGTCTTTGTTCCAACTGTTACTTCTTTTTAATCACCAAGTCTACTGATAAGTGATTTTCATTTGCAATGAAGATTCATATCATAAATTAAAGTCTTATATTTCACCTTCAAACATGCTTAAAATTAGAAATCAGTGTCAGTCAAAAGAATAAACACATCATGGTGAAAGATGAGTTTGAGGACAGGGATATTCCTCATGAAAGGCACCCCTGACTTCTTAATGCTGACACTTAATCCCTTAACACAAATGCTTAAGGAACTAAAGCAGCAGCACTGCTCAGCCAGTTCTGAGCTAATCCTGGCAGACTCTCTGTAAGTGGCCTCCCTCAAGAGCACACTGAGATCCTCACTGGGAAGGAGGCAGATGCATGGGGATGAGTCTACTTCTTCCCTGGGAAAACAATACACTACAGCAACAGCTGAAAGCAGCGTTCTTGGTTGGTACCTGGTCACAGTCTCTCACAGTCAACAGAGAGCAGCTCTCACATCAAGCAGAAATTGCTCTAGACTTTCTGGTGCTAGGCCTTGAGGGAGTCGACACCTTCACTCTAAACCTGCTTCCTCTGTGGTGAAAGGACAATGGGAAACACCACTTCACAGGCTCAGGAATGCACTGCCTGGTGTACAACAACCCTTAAATACTATATACTTTGAAAATAATTTTTGTCCATTTCAAAACCTAGGATGTATTTCGGAATTTTGCTGGTTCACACATGGAAGAGGGAAGTAAAACAGATTATTGCGAAGGCCCATTGCCAAGGATGGGAGGCAGCATGCCAGTTCCATGGTCCTCGCAGGCAGTCACCATTCCGATGGCTTCATTTTCTATTTAAATCACATATACACAAGCTGACAATCTCAAGCACTTAGTTGATGGATATTTTGCTGTATGTAGCCATAAAAATGACCTAAGACATGGAGAGGTTGAGGTATCAGTCTTGTTTCAAGGATTCTGTCACACAAACCTGCAGGCACGAGCGGAGTTGTGTGCACACATATTCACCACCATCATGGCAGTAAAGACACTGGAGGATGTCTATACCATGGCACATTTGAAGAGTATTCTGTGTGGGGGACGAAAGGCTAAAACGACCACAATAAAATTGAAAAATATAAATTGGGAGTTTTGCCACCACAGCTGTTAAGACTATTTTAAATAATTAAATTCTCCTGCTGAGTGAATTATGTCTGTCTACAAAATTCTTATGCTTTGGTCCAAAGCAAGAAGGTGACCATATGCAGCCCAACAAGACAACCTTCAAATACTATGCTGGTGCCTTGACTTTAGACTCTCATCTTCCAAACCTATGAAAAACTTAATTTATGTTGTTTAAGGTACTCAGTTTACAGTATTTGTTATGACACCTGATCAAACAAATTCATTTCATTAAGAAAAGAGGAGGAAAGAAAAGAGGAAAGGATGGGGCAAAGCTAGAACACAAGTTGTAATAGACAACAAAAGTAACAGTGCCACACAGCCTGCACCAAGATGCCAGAAACAAGTTAGTAAGATCAGAAACATGCAGCAGGGACCAGTTCCCTGCGGAGAAGCTCTAAGGAAGTCAGCATGAGACCCAAAGCCTAGGCTGCAGTGGAGACCCCACAAGTTTGCAAATGTCAGGAATGTGTAACATCCTTAAAAGCCTCTAGGTATCAAGGGTGGCTGAAATTGCAAAGGCAGAATGTGGGGCTGCCCAAGCCAGCAGGAGCCCAGATGTTACCATCACAGGACCTACATACTGGAAATAGAGTTACAAACTCTGATGTATGCACTTCTGGATTTCAGTCTTGCTTAGTCCAACCTTTCCCTAATTATCTCATGTTCTATCCTGTGGGAATGTTTAGTATGTGCCACTATATACTGAAAGTAGGATTTTTTTTTTTTTCTTTTAAGACAGGGTTTTCAGCTAAGACTGTTTTGATATCAGTAAAGACCTTGGATATTGACTGTTTAGACAATGGGGCCCTTTGCATTAGGACTGAGTGGACTTTACAATGATGATCATGTACCTATGAGAACAGGGCATAATGTTAAGCCTTGAATGTGAAATGTACTGCATAGAGTCATGCGTTTAAACACCTGGTCCATAGCTAGTGCTGCTAGAAGGTTATGGAACCTGTGGGACATGGTGCCTTGCTGACCGATGAAGTCACGTAAGGCAGACCTTTGACAGCTGCACCAGCTTCCAATTCTGCTCTACTTATGTGAAGAAGCACCAGCCATCTCACACAGTCCTACAGTGCAGGGTGTCCCCTCTGAGTGTAAGCCTCTCTTCCCCCAAGTTTCCATAGCAACTCAAAAGTAACTAATGCAGCAACCATGTGAGGCATAGTGCCCATTTCTCTCTAGCACCCTCACTCTCCCAGCAACAGATACCCTATAAAAGATGAAAAATGGCCACAACAAAATTCATGCAACAGACTCAAGTCACAATCACCTAAAGCACCAGTCCTGGGAAAGTATAGAACAGGATGGTGTTTATCATCTGAACTCACTCTACTCTAGTTCTGAGGCACTGAGCATTACAGATTTGAAGACTTGCTATCTCGTGTCAATGAGAAAGATTACCTGCCCCTACTAAATACTTCTAATTGCGGATATTAACAAGTTCCCAGAAGAAGCTATATTGAATATTAGCTCCAATGTCAAGTCTGTTTGTGTAATTTTAAGATGGCATTTCTCTGTATCATTCACATTCTTGCTATCTTTCACAATGACCTTCTTCCTTCAGGTGAGAACTGCCTTTATCAGTAGCACTCGGCTATGACGTATGCAACTGCGGTGGGCTGATGTGTCAACAAGATGAGATAATATATAAGTGAGGTGAGCTAGCAACAAGCTGCTTTGTGAAACTTTGCTTCTTTGTGCTGTGTGTGCACTATTGTCAACTAAATCTTCCTGCAGATTTCCTCCATAACTCGGGCTGCTTCAGAATTTTTACAAAGTACTACTTCCACCAGAAATCTGCCAAATTTTGGGACACTTAGTCCTAAAAGAGATGTCTTCATCAAGCCCCTCCCCCAAAGGGTGTAAGGGAGACAGACATTCTATAAGAGCCAGAGGAGACAGATGACTCCAAGGAAACAGTCTCCAAGATTCAAGAAGACTGGTGCACATAGGAATTCACAGAGACCATGGCAGCACACACAGGACTGCACAGGCTCACGCCACATGGGTCTCAGTGCTGAAAGAGGAATGGACATGGGCTCCTACCCCTAACCATGTGGCTGACTGTAAGGTAGGGCAGGAGAAGTGGGTAAAACCACGGACCTACTGTGGAACGCCTCAATAATAAACTACTATATGATCCAGAAATCACACTTCTGGGTATATATAGATGAAGAACTGAAAGCAAAATCTCAATGAAAGATCTGGACTCTTGTTATAAATACATACCATATGCACAATAGCTCAGAGGTCTCTCCTGAAGATGAATGACAAAATGTAATATATACAAACAATGGAATACTACTGTCTCAAAAAGGAAATCACTCCATCATGGATGAGCCTTTGGAGCCTTATAACAAATTAAATGTCATATACAAAAACAAATGCTGTTTAAGTCAACTTGAATGGGTTATCTAAAGTAATCAAATACATTAACAGAAAACAGGGTGAACAAGAACTCAAAACGGGGAAAGTAGAGTTGCTCAATGGCTCCAGTTCTAGATTTTAAAGATGAAATACAACTGAACCACGCACATATGCTGGCATATTACATGTGTGTTTTAACCACAATTAAAGCATTTTAATTACTTCATTTGTCCCAGATCTTCAAGTGATAATTGAGATGTCTAACAAGAAGAGAAGACTACTGCAGAGAGCCGACTTGGGATCTGGTTCACCAGACAGAATAACGAGGGCAAGACCCCTGTACCGTGGTCCAGCTCCTGGTTCAGTGCTGACAACCCGAGATGCATGCAGTGAACTACACAGCTTTGGCATTATCTTCAATTCCCTCCGAAACTGGGAGACAAAGTTTCCATAAGGCAAAGCACAAAGACAATATTGGCCAGTTGTTACAAACATCCAAATGAAAGGTATTTAGTGAGAAGGAAAAAGATGACAGAAATACCTTCCATGCAGATGTGTGAGAATATTTACAGCACATAGTAGCCTGGTACAGCAGGGGACAATCTCCACAGCAACAATAATGAGCAAAAGCTGCCCCCCCCAAAAAAAAAAAACAGAAGTATAAACTCCAATGAAACAGAAAATCCATGGGTAAGGTAATTAGAAGAAATTTGTTATTACAAAATTCCAAAATTTTACTCCTCAGACCAGATGAACTGAGTCCTGAACAGTATCTATGAACAGAGAGTGTGGAGCTACTCTCTGAAGAGCATGGCTCATGCTGTTGTCTGGTGTGTCTAATGTACACCTCAATGTCAATTTTGCTATGAATTCTAGTGCTCTGTCTCTGGATGCAACCACAAGAGACATTCCATAAGAACAGGCTGCTATCCTGAGTAATGGTGCATCCACCATCTATGTTACCACAGAAACAGCTTCACCTCCCAGGAATCTGATAACACAGGCATTATGGGAAAAGCTGTTTGTCTGCATCCTCAGGGTCTCGTGCTAGGCCCTCATCATTCCTGGCTTATTACAAAAGCTTCCTCCCTGGCTCCCTTGCTGCAGACCTACCTGTGTGTCTCAGTCTCATCCTTGTTTACAATGGCTCTTTACAGCTTCTCAACTTCAATATTCACAAAGCAGTCACAGCACAAAAGGCTCTTTATGATCCAGTCCCTACATGACACTGCCCTACAAACTTTTGTTTTTAAATGGTTTCAATCAGACAGAAATCTTACACGAATACAAAGAACTCCTGAGCTTTTACATCCAAATCTATCATTTTTCAAATCTTTAAGTGTTTTATTTTACATTTTATTTAGGCGGGCATAGGGGGTTGTGGTCACATGTGACAGCACCTATGTGAAAGTCAGAGAACAGTTTGTCAGAGCTAGTTTCTTCCTACCACCATGTGGTCCTGATGCTCAAACTCCAATCATCATGCTTAGCAGTATGCGCCTTCACCCACTGAGCCATCTCACTGGCCCCAAACCCATCATCTATTGAAAGCACGAGTTATGTGTTTCATTCATACTGTTGACACATATTAGGTAGTAAGTACTCAGTGACTCCAAAGAAGTGAATGAATGAGAATAAAGGCGTCTGTTTAAAATAGTGGATGGAATTCAAACAGGACACATAACTCCTAAATCCTTAAGCAACATTAAAAACATTTTGTTTATATTCTGAGACAAGGTCTCTCACTATAACCCAGGCTGGTCTAAAGACCACTATGTAATCCAGGCTAACCTCAAACTCAAAATACTTCCTTAGTCTCCTAATGTTGAGATTACAGGTATCTGCCACTTTGCTCAGCTAAACCATATTTTTAGAGCAGATAAGGACAATGACAAGTGATAACAGTAGTCAAATGTAGGATAGAAACATTAATTCTGGTCATACAAACATAGAAAACAGGCTATGGGTAAAGCTTAGGAAAAGGAGATATGGATATCTCTGAATGTGGGGACAAGTAGGGCTGAACAGACAGAAGTTGACTGAAAACCTTAGTAAGATCAGCTAGACATCCCACCCCTCCCCACCTGTGGTGGCTACTCTCCTGCTTCAACACATAACTAATCCTCGTCCCAACACCAATACAGCATAATTTCTAGAAAAATCCTATCAACTGTTAGTCTATAATCAACTCTGGGTTTGAGGATCTGTCCCGGATACCCAGATTTCTCCAGGGAACAAAAAGAAGTCTTCCCTTATGGGATCCATAGGCTTTGATATGAAAGCACTTGTTCTGGAGAAAAGGCCAGAGGTAGGCAGTGCGATACAACTGCTTCAGAACAGAAATGAAGGGAAGAAGGCAGCCTGGTGTATCTCCAGGGCAAGAGCACTCCAAACAGAGGGTGCCATCGTACAGACCCCAGGTACAAATTTCACTGGGAAGCAGCAAAGCTGCTGGGATGGGGAGAAAGTGGAGAAAACTGGGAGATCCAAGTGTGTGAGGCCAGATAACAGAAACAGCTACCTGACCAAGTGTCTAGGCTACAAATCACAAACTTCTAGCTGGGGCCTAACTCCTACCTGAGCTTCTGACTCAACTGTATGGTGCTAAGATTTGTAACTCCGAAGCTATATGCTCCCCAGAAGTCTCTGTGCAAGCAGTTTGGTTGTTAGCATGTGCTTCTACTAGGAGGTAGCAGAGTCTTGAATGGTGACTGGAAGAGATCTTTGAAGGAAATATTAGAACCCTGTCCCTTTTCCTCTCTCTTCTTCCTTTTCTCTTTCCTCCTTCCCTCTCAGTACCCTAGGCACCATGAGGTGAGCATTTCCTCCACAACATGCTTACGACACTTTCCAGGATAACTAGGCTAAAACCTTGGAAACCAGGAGGCAAAATAAATGTGTCTCCTTTTAAGTTGACTTATCTCAGGTATTTATCACAGCAACAAATAGCTGACTAACACATATGGAGAGAGCCTGGTTATCAATACTTTCAGAACCTCCCTGGGTCTAAAAAGGAGAGAACCACAGAACAGAACACTGGCCTATGTCACCTCTGGTACAACATGCAAAGAGTGGGGTCTCCACTAAACAGGGAAGTAAAAAATGGCAAACTCCAGAGCAAAAGCGTACAGCCTCTCCAGTCTCTTTCCCAACCAACTCTGAGATACTACTAGCGTGCTGCCTCCACTGCCTCAGCCAGTGACTAAAAGGGGCAAAGATATGAAATGGAAATTTCTGGTTGTGTCATGTGAAGCAGACACGTGCTATTCGGAGAGAGCATACGTAGGACCCAAGGGACAGTGATGGGTGCTTGCATAGCTAGCTCTGCAATGCTTCGCTGACCTCACATATTCACTGATCTTCACTTAGTTGAGAAAGGCAAAGCAGAAAACTGGTCTTCCAGCTGGTACTGGTTGCTCCCGCTGACTCATGCCCATTTGGTGGTGGCCTGGCAGTTTCTGCTGAATCCTGCCACCATTGCTGATTCCTGTTTGATGACACCTGTTTGAATTGAACTGCTGGTATCCTGACACTACTGAATTGGATGGACTTCTGGTATCCTGGAAACAGATTGGAATCTCCCCAGAGAACTACTTCTAAACAGGTCCACTCCCCTTGTGCTTCTACCATCTTTTCTCCCCTGCCTTTGGACAGTGGGCTAGAAAGGGATCGATGTATTTGAGAACCCTTATTAAAGTATATTCTGAAATATCTAAGCCTTTTGGAGAGTCACTGTCCTATTCAAAGGCTTCAACCACTTATTAAATTATAGAGGCCTGGAAGATTTACTAACCTTTCAGGGGATAACCCAATAGCTCTAAAGCACCAACAGCTGGGATGCTCCTCAGGCCTTAATTCCCTAAAAGCTAAGGAATGAATCCTAACAAGAGAAACATAAGAGATGAACACTTATATTGGAAGACTGAAAAGCAAAGCATAAGAAAGAGAAAATTCTATAATACGCAAATGCACTTGGGAGCTACCTAAGTAAAGAAGCAGTTGATGGAACACAATCACAGATGCCCTTGGGAAGAGATATAGAACAAAAGCAACAGCTACACCATGTTTGTGATACAAACTACCACAGCAAGGAGATTTAGCAAGTAGAAAATGCATTAATAATTTCACTGCTTTAAAGGTTCCTTTATGGGAGCTGGAGAGATGGCTCAGTGGTTAAGAACACTGACTGCTCTTCCAGAGGTCCTGAGTTCAATTCCCAGCAACCACATGGTGGCTCACAACTATCTGTAATGGGATCTGATGCCCTCTTCTGGTGTGTCTGAAGACAGCTACAGTGTACTCATATACATTAGATAAATAAAATCTTAAAAAAAAAAATAAAAGTTCCATTATTAAAACTGACAAAAAAACAAATCATTTTGGTGGTAGAGAATAAAGTACACATTTCTTTAAACTACACCCCAACAAAAAAATCTACTGAAGCTAAATGTAAACAGTCTTGAGTATATAGATAGCTAGTGTCAATGTAAGTGACTATCTCATGATATTTAATGTGTGTGTAAGACTAGAGGTGTAAGAATATAGGGTGTTATGTTCTTTTATAGTGCACCCAGGCTGGCCTCAAACTCAAAACCCTCCTGCCCTCTCACGTGCGGAGATGACATATACATTCCACCACACTCTGATTTAATGACTACTGTCCCACTCCCAGTAATTCTTCGTACTATGGTTATTGTTGCTGTGTGTGCGTATGAGCGTGGATATGGGTGTACCACAGAGCACGTGCAGAACTCAGAAACAATTTTCAGCAGCCAGTTCTCTCTCTCCTTCTGCCAGGAGTTCCTGAAATCAAGTGCAGATCATGAGACCCATGTAGTAACTGCTTTTATCCACTAAGTCATTCCATCCCTCCCAAGATGTATCTTAACTGCTACCTCTGAAGTTGCCACACAAATGGGTAGAAGAACAAACACCACTGAGTTAAGCATTTATTCTGTATGTTTTAAAAATAAATTTAATTTTTAAAATTTGTGTCTGTGTGCACACACGCATGCACCCACATGCGTGCAAGCATTTGCCCTCAGCTGTCAGAAGAGGCATAGCATGCACTGGCGCTGGAGATACAAGTGGTTGTGAGGCATCCCATGCAGAAGCCGGAAAGTGAACTCCAGTCCTCGGAAGTCACTCGAAGTATCAAACATCACAAGTTCATCTATATTTCTAAGATGATAATGCCACAAGGAGACCCACAATACTACAACACCTTTAGCATCTTAATAAATAGCTAAAAAATGGAATATTAAAGGCATAAAAACTTAAGCCGATGACAGGAGTCTGAGAAGCCAAGAATGCACCTAAAAGAGCATGGCTTTCGAAGTCTATTTAGACGTGGTTATTCAGTTCAAACCATCTCACTTGGTGATATTCCCCAAAATTCCTGCAAGTGGTGGAGCTCCAAAGACAAACAGCATTTCCCAATCACATTCAAGGATTCCAGGGTGGTCCCTGTAAAAGCCATGGTCTGGGGCACATAAGGCACACATGACACAGAGAAAAGAAAGAGCCTGATTTCCCTAAACAGAAGGGAAAATCTAACTCAGAAAAAAAGAAGCAGAAGGAGAAGGAGGAGAAGCAGCAGAAGAAGGCGGCTGGTGAGAGATCTGAGGAAAAAGTGATGAGGGACAGACTGGATTGAATGAAGCATGAACGTGGCTCAGAAATTCTCCGGAACTTACTGTCTCTAAAGCAGAGGGGAGTGTTGTAAGCAGCCAGGGCAGGAGGCTCAGCCAAGCCAGAGCAGGGAGCTATTCTACTCTGCACAAGACCTGACGGAAGGCAGCCAGTGGAAGTAAGGCAAGCGAATACCTTCAGTCTCGCAGGTTTCCCGAATTTCTGACATTCTTCACAGGAGTCCTCTGGTAGGTTCTGAACAGTTAACACTGGGCTGTGCCATGTTCAGACTTAGAGCCGTCAATTCCCTGAACCCGGAGATCCAAGCAAGTCTTCAAAACTCTCCATTGAGTCGAAGCAACTTCTTTGTAGGCGCTCACATCATCTTCACCTGGAGCCATTTCCTCCAGTCTCATCACACCTGCCTCCCTGAAGCCCAAATAATCCCCATGCACGGGAAACAAGCCACCTAAACTCAAATCCTCAAACAACAGCTCTGCACCTGTCTCCTTCAGTGTGTACTCCCTACGTACCTCTAACCATTCTAGAATCTCTATGGACCATTTCCAACTCGTTCCCTTTCTGAACTCACCTTCCAGGACAACTCATTTGGGGCACTTTGCATGTGTCATGTCTGAACTGCAGTGTGACAATGCTGGGGACACAATACCTGTAGAACAAGGCAACAGCAAATGCTACGGCCCACATCACTTACCTTACACCATCTCTCTCCTCCTCTTCCGATGCCGGTCTCCAAGCTGCTCACCCTTTCCTTCTAGCTCACCTACCAGTGAGCTCAAGCTCCTATGCTTTCAGTCTTCTATGCACACCCTTCCTTGGGCTCATGTCTGCCCAAACATCTCTGCATCCTCCCTAACAAATTTCTCATACACCTACTCATAAACTTCACCTACCTGCCAAATTTTCTTCCCAGTCGCCCTTAAACCCTTACTTTGTAGCTGTGGCCCCCACAGCTGCACTGAAGCTGATCTCTCCCAGGTGGTTCCTGTACAGAATGAATGAGGAATCCATTCTTCACTAAGGCTGGAGGAGGACAGCTGAGTGGTGGAGCACCTGCCTACCATGTGAGGACCTTGGTTCCAGCCTCAACCCCTCAAAAATATTCCTGGGACTCGACTTCTCCGTGGCATTCAACACTGCTGGGCTCTGGAACTCCTGGATTTCCACCACTACATTTTTACACCCTCACTGCTCACTTCTCTCTGCATCACTTGAAAATTAGTGCTCTGGAGAGTCCCTTTATATAATTCTCCCTCAGGAGAAAGCTCTCTCCCTCTTACTGCACACTCTATGCTGGTCCTACATTTACAAATCCTTCCACTCCAGGAACTGGAAGCTCCTCAGACCAAAAAGTTGCTTGCTTTTCTCTGAATTCCCACCAGTATCTCTAAGCTCAAAGCAAAATGCTGAAGCAAAAGTTCAAAAGATCTGGAGTGAATGATAAGTCCATAACTAAACGTTAATAGAAACTGTTTATACTTTAAAAATATACATGCAATGTATGCAATATTAATTCTGCTTTATTTTCATAAAGGCAATGTACTTTAAATATTTAAATAAAACTTTACGATCCATTATGTCTACAGTAGCTGTGTTACCAGAAGTCACAAAGTGCTTATCAAGTGAGCAACAGTGACTTCAAACGTTAAAGTCTGCCTTCGGGCCATATGACAAATGTCTTTAGGCTTAAGGAAATTTTTATTAGGCTAGTTCCAACAGGGAAAAGTAAAGATACCTACCCATATGAGAGTCAGCCTGCAACAATCTCACAACAAAGATTATGTCTGTTCTAGAACCATAACTATCAGGAAAACACATAACCAATTAAAAAGTTTTAAGAAATAAGTAGAAATAATTTTGGAGGGAAAAAAAAAAACAAACCCAGTAATTGTGTAAGAGGGAACTTCCACAAAATTAAAGTTTAAAATAGAAACTGGATCTTCACTAAAAAAGATGCTTCTGATCCTGAGAGAAATCGACCTCAGCTCCTTCCACAAAGCTGGCTGAGACCAGGGCCAAACATTAATATCTTAAATGCCTGCCACACATGGTTCAGCTTTTTCATCATGGAAAGACATATGTTCAATGCAACTCTGTCTAACTTCAGTGTCTCCAGAGACATGCAGACAACAGCAACTTACAAACAAGGGTGAGAGACGCACCAGCTTTGATTAACAAAAGTCCTCCTGTTTGCCACACAGGAGAAAAAATACCTGGGACAGATGGCATGCACCTCTGGGCTCTGCTACCTAGGGGACCCAGAAGGGTCACTTAAGCCCAGGAGTTTGGCATTTTAGAACACACAACTCTCCCAAGAGCACTGAGAAGTGAAGGGAGGATAATCCAGAGTTCAAGGTCACCCCACAATTACACTGCAAGTTTCAGACTAGCCTGGGCTATATGAGATTCTGTGTGAAAGCAAGTGGTAAGAGGAAAGGATGAGAGGAGAGAGGGGAGAAAGGAGAGGGAAAGGAAGAAAAACAAATTATCTCCATTTCAACAGTACAAGCAGCAAACCATGGCACCTTGTAAACTATTCCCCTATTAGAGGTGACTCTAAGCCCCACGTGTTGAAGGCTTAGCTAGATGCTTGTCCATAATTGGTAACACCTGCACTATTTACTGGCTAGAAGGAAATTAAGGCTTATTCATTGCAGTTTCAGGTTTTCCTCCCTTTCTGACTCAGACCCCAACACAGTAAAAGGCAAAGAGAAATCACAATAACCTCTGAAAATATGTGAAATTGCAGAAATGACGAAAGAGTGCCAAGTTAACTCTTTAAAAAGAGTTCCTAAAACAGCAGTAAGTAAAGAGTTGGAATGAAAGGTGCATATGCTTTTGAAATCACATTTTGCCTAATTTTCTGAGATGAGAAAACTAGATGTGGAAATGAACGTTTCCATCTGAGGAAGACAGAAAATAATGTGGATACAAACCAACAGTTTCTACATTTAAATACCCATCAGGGCACTATCGACAGACACTTGATACACCTAAAACACCAAGTTTGCTAAGACGGTGAAAGCAAGTTAGAAGTGGTCAGGTGTCACCTTTTGGTTCCCAGTTACAGCGGGATGTCCTTCATCATCCTGTGGGAAGGTGTGGGTTCCCCTCCCTTGGATCATCATCCTGTGGGAAGGTGTGGGTTCCCCTCCCTTGGACCATCATCCTGTGGGAAGGTGTGGGTTCCTCTTCCTTGGAGCAATACCATCAAGTTCCCACTCCATCCACTGCTCCAACTTCCACAGGTCCCTCTGGGCTGCCTTCCCTGCCCTTCAAACTTACACCTCCCCCAACTCCTCTCAGCACTTTTTCTCCTGCTTCCCTAAGGACCTTCACAATTCCCATACTTGGGACAAAAAAAAAAAAACAAAACTCTCACAGCCTTTCTCTTCCCGCTGTCTCTGGACAACCAAATCCTAGCTTTCCCTTCTGTGATGGTTTGAATAAGGATGGCCCCCATAAGCCTTGCCATGGTCATGCTGTCTCTTTATAGTGAGTGACTAAGACACCTTCCCTCGGAGTTTCTCCTCTCCCTCTGCGCACTATTCTCCCTGCAGGAATTCTCAAGGCTCTCCCTTACCTTCTGGCACTCTTTCCAACAGTCTGTTCTCTAGCCCTTCCCAACTGTCTCTGGCACTCCCCTGCCGGGCCTTTCCCTAACCCCAGCTTTTCCCCTACTACAATACACTCAAAGACTTAAACTCTTTTCTCCCCTGATAAGAGATAGTTGCTGAGGCTCTTCTGCAAATTCAGTTAAGAGGGACCCTGAGCCGGAAGCTACCCAAACCCTCATACTCTACTAAGACCTTGTCTAAGGGGCAACATTAGTGCATATTAGAAAGTGGATTGATATTAAGCCTGTGGAAGGAAGCAAGGAACCATTCCCAACCCAAAGAGAGTTCATGTTATGGTGACCCTTTGTGGCTTTTGTAGCCAAGGTAACAGGTTCAGTCATATCTTAATACCTATCTAGTTCCTTCCCAAAGCTAACAAATTTGTACCACATAGCAGTCCCGAGATGAGATATGACAATAAGATTAGCTTCCTAAATTAGGGCTTCGCCGCTGCTAAATCCAGAGACACTCCCCTCGTCTCTAAGCTCAGAGACTGTTTCCAATCTAAATTCTAAGAAGCCCTCCTCTTTAAATATAAAGGTAAGGAACTTATTTTGTTCTGTGGGTTGCTATGGATCTGTTCCAGCTTCCCCCAGTGCCATTGGCTAAAGACTATTTCATCTGAAATCCATCTCAGGGCATCTTTCAGCTGAACCTGGAAAGACTCATTATTTGAACAGAGTCCAGAAGAGGCTTGAAAAAAAAAAAAAAAAAAAAAAAGCCTACCCAAGGACACACACAGCTCCAGTTGATTAGTTTTAGGAAATTAAGAGCTTCCCAACTGCTTCCAAGTCCTATAAATAAATTCAAATCTGGAGGTAAAGGATATGTCAGCTATCTATGCCAACATCTTCCAGGCCATTAAACTCTGTAACTACAGAGTCACTGGAAGGCCAGTGTAAAGGACTGTAGTTGGTACCTAGATTGCTCACTGGAGGCACAATACCTCGGACAGGGCCTGCTGGTAAGAACTCAAGACAACAGATGCCTGCTTCTCAGACACCATGAACAGCATTTAGCCATCTTCACAGCACTTTTCCTTTTTATTGTTATTTTTAATAAATTTCAGAAACCTGACCTGTCAGAAAATCACTAAAAGGTCCATGTTGGCTAGCACCTTCATTACTGTGCTATACATTCCTTTCTGCTTAACTTTTTGACTGAAAATGGACAGCAAAGTAAACTACAGAAAAAAAAAAATCTACGTAGCAACCGAATTGTGATAAGTAAAAATGTAAATCAAGTTATCTTTCTAATTTGAGCATATAATTAGGTTCTTTGTCAGGAATGTGGGCAGACAAGAATCCCATTAAATATCTGATGACTTATTCACCCCTTGTGTTCAAATCTGAAGGCATAGTATGCAGTGTTTAGGATGCCAATATCCTGGAGCACAGAGTATCTCCAGTGGCCATCTTCTCTAGCCTTTTCTTCCAACTCTAAACAAGTCTAAAGCTGACAGTGACTTCATTTCCAACAACACCGTGCATCTCACAATTCTGGGAGTAACGTGAGCAATAAAGCAGAACTAATAAAAAGGAGTGAGAAGAATAAGAGGTGGGAGAAATAATGAAATTTCCTGTACTGTTTGCTTTTTGAAAGGCAACACTGGAGTGGCCTTTCTCTCACTTATTCGGTAGGTTTAAGTCACTTGTCTCTTTGTAACCACTGGGAGATGGGAATGTTGAGGGGGGGCACCCTCACTCTGCCCCACATAATGCTCCTAAAAAGAACAGTAATAAGCAACAAAAATCAAGAGATGTTTCAGCTTTTTCAATACCTACAAATATGTTCTCTAAAAAAATTGAGTTTGTCATAATCAACTGTGTATTTTTACATTACTGTCCTGGCAGTTTTATGTCAACTTGACACAAGCTAAAGTCATCTGAAAAGAGACAATCTTCACTAAGAAAATGCCTCCATAAGATCGAGTTGTAGGCAGGCCTGTAAGACATGTTCTTAATTAGTGATCGATGAGGGAGGGCCCAGCCCATTGTGGTTGGGACCCTCCCTGGGCTGGTGGTCTTGGGTTCTAAAAGAAAGAAGGCTGAGCAAGCAGTGAGGAGCAAGCCAGTAAGCAGCACCCATCCATGGCATCTGCATCAGTTCCTTCTGTCAGGTTCCTGCCTTCACAGCTTTTGATGATGAACTGTTATGCGGACATGGGAATGAAGTAAGTCCTTTCTTCACTAAGTTACTTTAGTCACAGTTTTTCATACAGCAATAGTAACTCTAAGACAATTATCATTTATTAAATGGGCTGCTTTTTCACTTGATTCTTTTTAGCCACTTTCTGAAATTGTGACCCTGATGGAGCACTACTAAGTGACACCCATGAGCTATCGCCATGTGTGCAGCTGGCCCCCAGGTGATGAGTGACCTCAGTGATGGGTCTGGTCTTCTTGCTTTCCTCTGCAGCTTCTCCACCCATTGCTCCTCGCTGCTGTCACTGAGCATAGCCTGTTTTACTCTCCCTGCCTCATTCCGAAGAAGGACTTCCTTTCTGGTCTCCAACTCTCTGCTCCCAACCTGAATCACCCCTTGGCCCCAACACCCACCCTGCATTGCATCCTCTCCAGCACAGTGTCCATCAAACTCTGATTTCTGACAGATAAGTGACTGACAGCACTTAGTTAATTAGTTTCTTTTTATTTTTTTAAATAGTGAGTAAGTTGAGCATTCTTTCATGATGTTTAAGAACTATTTGCATTTTACTTTCGGTGAACAATCTACCCTAAAGCCTATGTCATTTGTTTGTTTAATTTGTTTATTAATATGTACTATAAGCCAGGCTGGCCCAAATTCACTATGTAGGCTAGGTTGGCCTCAAAATAACAAGTGATTCTCCTGCCTCCATCTCCAGAATTACTGGAACCATACACAAGTCACTAAAACTCATCAGTATATCCAAAGTTAGTTCTCAAGGAGCAAGGTTACAAGCCACACACCTGCCCACAGAGATCCTCTATTTCACTCTAGTTCTGTTACATTTTCCTCTATAGAAATCCTTAATTTTTATGCAACAAAATTTAATACTATTTTTGTGATGGTTTCTGCATTATGGGTCATATTTTAAAATATTCCCCCATTTTAACATTATAAAGTAGTCTGAGTATGATTACACTAAAGTTTTTGACACATGCAGACTTAATCTTTACTTATTAGGTAGTCTAGGTGGAACTTCTTTCTCCAGCTGACAACTGCACCAGGGCCAATCCCAATGATTTGAAATGATCTAACGTTTTGTTTTTAGAGATTTTTGCTCTCATTCCCTAATGCTTAGAATTTCTAGAAAAATGATTTTCAGATAAACTAAGATTAGGCATAGTTTAGACGAAAAGTACTACCTCCTATTTTCTTACATTATAAAGATTTATTTTACTTACGAGCTGTATAGAAGATTAGCTCTTTGTGGATGTTCTTTGAAAAAATCCTGACCTCGTTTACCCAGCCTTAGCAGCCGTCAGCTCTGAGAATCTGCTGGAGTGTCACTAAGAGTAAATGTGTATGTCGCAGGGGCCACCCTGCCTTGCTTCTCCAGCTACCTCAGTCCTTTTTTTCTTCGGTAAAAGTCCTTCAGTCTCGTCAATATTTAGGATCTTAACTGGAGTGAGTGAAAATCCAACCACAGTGAAACTCACCACATTCCCACCACTGTGGGAAATGATTTGGGGTTTATTATAAAACTGAGGATAAATCCCCCCACTCTGACCCAGCAGTTCTATTCCTGGGTATTTTACTCAAGAGAAATGAAGCTCTTTCAAATGAGGACTTGCATATCGAGACTCTGGGTATTTTATAACATTTCAAAACTGAACCTAAAACAAATGTCACTCAGCAAAAGACTTCTAGATACAGACATGCTATGCTGTGGTCATGTGCTAGAATACAACTCAGAAGTAAAGGGAATTGCTGAACTGGGTGAATCTCAGAATCAATGTGTTGTATAGGAAAGACCATACAAAAATATGGTGTGATTCCAGTTGAATACAAAACATTCACAACCTATGGATCATGATCCCTTTGGGGTCACATATCAGATATCCTGCTTATCAGACATTTACATTATGATTCATAACAGTAGCAACATTACAGTTACAAAGTAGCAATAAAATAATTTTATGGTTGTGGGTCACCACAACATGAGAAACTGTATTAAAGGGTCACAGCATTAGGAAGGTTGACAATCACTGTTGTACAGGAATCCCAGGCTATTCATGATGGCAGAAATCAAAACCACAGTTGCCTAGGAAAGGAAGTTGGGGAAACAGGTCCTTTCTAGAATGATGTGATGTTCCCAAAGTGTGTTCTGAAAACCAGCAGTACCTGGGAACTAAGTTAGAAATAGGAATCCCTGGTCCCATCCAGATCTCCAGCATCTAAAACTGGGTATAGGGATGGTGCACACAGTAACAGGTGGCTCCTTAAGCTATGAAGGTGTTTCTGATTAAGGCTTAAGGTTGAAAATCTCTATCTTTAACAATTGTACTGATTATACACTTGTACACAAACTACCAGCACTTATTATTCACTGAAGGTCTGCACAGCTTATGTTGAAAATTCTCCTTACCTCGACATGTAGAAAACCCTCACCTGGAAACTTGTGTAAAGAAACTCCAGAGGCTGGAGAGATGGCGCATCGGGTAAGAAAGCTTACTGTCCCTGCAGATGACCCAGGTTCCAGCTAGTCCCAGCACCCACTAGGTAGCTCGTAACCATCTGTAACTCAACTTCCAGTAGTCCTGACATGCTCTTCGGTCGTGTGAGGCCTCATACATACCCATGGTACAAATACATACACACTGATACACAGGCACACATACACATAAAACAATAAAAGAAAATCTTCCTTTCACCACTGTCCCCCACATGCTCTACACATCAATCATCAGACCTGATAGTTATGTTCCTCCCTACCCTCCATGGTTAATCTGTAACACCCTTCAATTACAACAGATACCTCTGCCTTTCACCTAGTCTATAAGAAAAGCATCCTTTTGTCTCCTAATTCTCCCTCTAAATTACCAGAGCTATTTTTCATGACATAGATATGCTGATTCTCCTTGCTATTTAAATTGCCAGCTCCCCAAAGCACTGTAATGGGACACCAAAAACCTTTGGTGACTATAGCAACAAAATGCTCTACTGTAAGAGGCCTAAGACAAAAAGCAGAATCTCCCACTCTAGCAGACAGACCCCAGCTGCATGGAGCTTGACCCAGTGGCTTGGAGTGCCTTCTACAAACAACTACAGCCTAACTCCCAAAGCTCCCTGGTGTCTCACCCCAAATAGCCACTCTGGGAGGACAATTGGTATTGTAAAATTTGCTACCTCAGGATAATAAACTGCCCCTTCTTGGGACTGTATTCAAATACAACTCCATACAAATGATCCAAGAGATGAGGTCAGATAACTTAAGTACCATTCTCTAAGAATCTCCCCATCATATTTCTATCCAGTGCCTATTCTTGATTAAAACTTATTATCGGTGCTGGCCTGGTTGGTACTTTTCACCCACACTATGGGCTCATCCTCCCAGGATGCCTAATTCCTTCAGACCTGATGCTACACTGGCAGCAACAGAGTCAGGACTTGCCTATGGAAAAGCTGTTCTCATGCACAACCCTTCACTTACACTCCATCTTATGTCTAAAACACAGCATCCGCCATATACAGCTTCCTGTTGCTATAGTCCTGCCTGCTATTTAAAATCCAGCAGAAACACCTGCTTTCTAAGAGTTTCCCACCAGCACACCCAGACACCTGGCTCTGTTGCCTCCCGTTTGCCTGTGAATTAGAATCTAAAGCTATGTGAACTGCATTGATATCTACACTCCACTTTCTTTTGTGCATATTTCAAGGAAGTTCCAGACTCTAGTAGGAAGCCCAATACAAGTCTATCTTTAGGCCCACTGTTGCCTCTTAAGCCTCTCCTACCACCCACAGCCACAGCCCTCAAAGCACTGTTGAGCCACCACTGTTTCTCCCCCTGCCTTGGAGACTTTCCTTTCCCCTTCTCTATGCTGCTCCTTAAAATAACAAGTTACAGGTCACTAGGTCAAGGACTAGGAAAAAGCAGCACAGTAGATTGAGAAGCTATCAAGGAGGATTGCAAGCTAGAAGCAGAGGTTCTGGCCTTGCTGTGCAAACACTGAACACATGAGTTCAACATAGTAACTGCCCTGGAGAAGCAGACCTCAGTGGAGTCTGAACATACATAAAGAAATTTCTATTAGACTGTATGTCTTCAGACGCCATCACATATACTCTGCAAATGCATAAAGAAATGCAAATCCCAACAAGGCATGCCATCCTGAGATGGAACTAGAGATTGGGGTGATGGCAAACAGATCCTGCTGTGTTCCAGCATTGCTTGCTTCAATGTCTGAGGACCAGACATTCCTACCAGGTGAGTTGCTCTTAAACCACTCTGTCTCCAGAGCCTTAATTTGATTTCCTCACATTAAAAACAAACAAACAAAAAACAAAAAACAAAAAACTAGGGGGCTGGAGAGATGGACCAGTGGTTAAGAGCACTGACTGCTCTTCCAGAGGTCCTGAGTTCAATTTCCAGCAACCACATGGTGGCTCACAACCATCTGTAATGAGATCAGATACTCTCTTCTGGTGTGTCTGAAGTCAGCTACAGTGCACTCACATATAATAAATAAATAAACCTTAAAAAAAAAAAAAGACCTGCTCAGAAATGGGGGTTTCTGTCAGCGTTGACACCTCTTTGGAAAGTCAGGTGGCTGTCCCAGCTAACTGGCAGTAATGAACACTGAAGAGACATGACAGCCTCTAACAGTGCTAGGAAAACTGGGTGGGTCTGTAAAGAAAATGAAAGTAGATTCCTATTGCTTACTTTGCACACACATGGGCACACACATGCACAAAAAGAAAACAAATGACAACATATGTGGGGGATATCCTACACTTTTCTTTACTGCTGCTGTGATAAAACACTGGCCAAACTATCTTGGAGGAAGAAAATATATTTCTCTTACACTTCCATGACATGATCCACTGAGAGAAGTCAGGACAGGAAGTCAAGCAGAGACCTTGGAGGAACACTGTTTGCTGACTTGCTCAGCCTTTTCTGTACAGCCTTGGACCACCAGTCCACAGGTGGCACAATCCATACTAAGCTGGATGCTCCCACACCGATCATTAAGAAAATGCCCCCACAGACCTGCCCACAGACCAATCTGATGGAAGCATTTCTTCAGCTGAGGTTCCCTCTCCCCAGATGACTCTAGTGTGTGTCCAGTTGACAAAAAACTAACCGGAACAAATGAAGGCCCCTCGTACACAGGGGCTGGGAACATGTACTACCACAGTCACCACAGACGTCAGTGTGAAAGCTCCTACAGGTAGAACCTCAGAGCTCATCTCTCACTCTCCTGGTACCCTAAGGTCTCTATGTCAGCATTTCACCCAGACATTCTCGCAATTGTGGTTTTTGCTGCACTGCTCACAAAAGCCAGGAAATGGGCCAATTGAAATGAAGCCCAATACGTGACTGGCCAAAGTGTGGTGTAAGTACAGAATAGACTTTTTATTCAGCCTTTAAAAAAATAAAATCTATATATTTACAGGGGAAAAAAGATGGAGCTAGAGATTACTGTTAAGCAAAGTAATCCAAACTCAAAACAGGCAGATACTGCATATTTTCTTTTATTTGTGGATTGTAGACATAAAGTTGTGTGTGTGTGTGTGTGTCTGTCTCTCTGTCTCTGACTGTCTGTCTATGTCTCTCTCTCTCTCTCTCTCTCTCTCTGTGGGTATGTGTGTGTGTGTGTGTGTGTGTGTGTGTGTGTGAGAGAGAGAGAGAGAGAGAGACAGAGAGAGACAGAGAGAGACAGAGACAAACAGAGACAGAGAGACAGACAGAGAGACAAAAGGGAATAGTGGAACACATCAGAGAAAGCAGAGGTAGAGGTAGGAGATCAACAAGAATTGAGCAGAGGAAGTCAGGTAGGCTTTAGAGGAGGGAGATGAATAAGATACCAAATTCAATGGAATATTTGTATGAGAATGTCATAATGAGACCTATTATTTTGTATGTGAACAACAGAAAATATATTTGCTTTTACCAAATAAGAAACTACTGAAAATCAGCTTTAGCTTTTATACTTTGAAGTTGATATTTTCTGTGAATTACATCATTTACTAATGAGAACAACTATGTATTCACAATATATATCCACAAAAGCACAATGCTAGACACTAAACTCATGGACCCTTTTAAACATGGGAGTGATTTTGGACATTTAACTGAGTGAAAATCAAATCAGTGGATGGGTGGAATTTTTTGTCACATCTGTGAATGTCATGCTGAATTTTAAAGCCCTGAAAATTTCGATGGACACAACCTTATCATAGCAGCAAACGCGCCACCCTCATCAGGTTGTTATGGCAACTGCACTACTTGGGCTGAGAAGAGGAATTGGATGTTTGTGTCAGAGAGAGATTTTATTGCAGGCTGCCATTAGAAATACTAAAAGATGTTTATGCACAAATCTCAGAACATGAAGAGGCCCCCAAAAGAATCCCTTTCCTCATTAAACATGTCTGTTGGTGTTATCGCTGTTTAGGTCTTACTTAGGAAGCCATATTGTTGAAGTATCATAGGTATAACTTCTCTGCCATTTCTAAGAGACACACTCTGACAAGAAAGGGAACCAATCAATGGCCCTACACAGCTGTGACATCTATGAGCCACAGCAATGACCAACATAATAAGATACCCCAGAGGCTCGATAGCAGTGGGAACCAACAAGTGTCTAATCCTCCAGGGAGGTGCCGTTCTGGAGTTTAGAGAATCTGCTTCGGCCACTTCACTAGGCCAGCATAACTCATATTACGTTTTAAAACTTGTCCTTATACCACAGGGAAACATAACTCACACCTTGGGTCAAAAAAGCTCTTCTTTGCAGCAGAGGTCATTACAAAAAAAAAAAAAAAAAAAAAAAAAAAACTGGTCAAAATGCAGAGATCATTGGATGCCAGTGGATACATTTACAACACAATTCCTACATCTAAAGCTGAAGAGGAGAAAGACTGTGAGAGCCAGAGAACCAAGAAGTCTGCTGATTTCTTAATGTACCTTAGGACTCAGAAAGGTACTTTAAAAACATTAAGTCACTGAGTCCCCAGTTTGAAGGCCTGCTGTATAGCCACACACACACACACACACACACACACACACACACACACACACACTTCTTCCTGCACACCCTCATAATTATAGTTGTTTGTACTTATTCATGATGACTCTAAAGTGTCTATTCCTTGCTTCTACCCAAGTATCTCTAATGGCTTTATGTAATACTATCTAATCTTGGGGTTAGTCCCTCTCATTCAGAAAGCTTATTGAATGAAAAGTGTGCCAACTCATGAAGGCTCACCAGTGTAGCTATGAGCTCAGTAACCTATAGGAATCAGCTCCGTGTGTCACATGTTCTATACATGTATGTGTTACATAATGTGTGAATCATATTAAACATGTTGAGTTCTTCAAGCACTGTTTAAAGAGGAGTCCCCTATTACGGTCTGTTGAAATGTGCAGTGCCTTAGCCAACAGCTAGGCTACCGTGCAATAGTACAGCAGGCCTTGCTGCTCCTACAAAACGGTCAGTGCCCAGCATTCCTGACATCCTGCTGTCCCCAGCCTGAGGAGCTACCATTCCACTCTTGGCTTCTTTTAGAGTCCTCATAAGTGAGGTCACAAAATACCTACCTGTGTGTGGCTTATTCCATTTTACATAATAATCTCTAGTTCTACCCATATTGCCACAAATGATAGAATTTCATTCTTTTTAATAGCCAAATAGTAGCCCATTTGGTATATGTACAGTGATTCCGTGGTTAAAAATAGATCCATCTATCGTCTAGAAAGTAGCTTTGAGGATTGTCTACAGAACACTGTTATAAGAGACTAACCAACTGCCAGGCTTTCTATATAATTTCATTTATATAAATGATATTATAAAATTCTTGGCTTAAACATACTTAAATAAATAAACTCTTAACTATTATAAAACGCTTAGCTGATTGCCTTCTAAAGTCATCTTTAAAATTGTTTTGAAACAGCCAATTACAACGTAATTCAAAATATCTATATAAAAATCTTACGAAACAGCGTGATGATTACATTGACTGACTACACCAAGTGTGTGCCTTCCTAATGAAGCACGCAGCACTGAAGAGAACAGGTTATGCACCCACATGAGAAAGGATGGAGCCCCAGCATTTTCTGTGTGAAACGGGTGTAAGAAACTAAATCTTCTCTGCAGTGCCTTCCGGAAGTGACAGTACCCTGGGTCCCATTGCAATAATGACCACTGCTGGTGTGTAGTAAGCACTTGCCCCGATGTGACAGTCATGTACCCCGAGCTTCTCAGGTGGAGTACACAGAGAACTCTGAAAAGCACACTTGAAACGCTGCTCTACTTCAAAGATTTATGAAACCAGAGGTTCAAGTGGGACAAGGACTCTAACAAACAAAAAAATTCTCCAGAATAAAGCAGCAAGCTTCTATGAGGCCTGCTTACAAAGTGTGTGTGTGTGTGTGTGTGTGTGTGTGTGTGTGTGTGTGTGTGTAAAGAAATTCCCTAAAGATTAGATACATAGGGCTGCCAAAAAAAAAAAAAAAAAAAAAAAGGCCAGAGCCCATCTAAACGGCCCGCACTTTTGATAAAGGGGCAGGTCCCAATGCTGGCAGCTAGGAATGGCCTCACTGTGAATGAGGAGCTAGAGAATATTCTAGAGGCTCTGACATATCTGCAAGTCTCAAGAACCTGGCAATCAGGATGCAACACTTTGCACCCTGCTACAGTTGAGGTTACACATGGTCCTATGAACATGTCCCTACAAGGACAGAAACCTCACTGTTTTTTAAGCTCTGATCAGTTCTGTACAGTACCAGAACATAATGAATGCTTTATAAATCTTCAATAACCAATCTTAGTAACCAATATCTCCTGGACCACATCCATTCTGTCTACTAGCCTGTAAAATCAGAGCTTCCTGAAGTGTGGTCTGGAGACCTCTAGTGGTTGTCTGTAGTTCATGAAGGGAAAAGGTCAATGTCTAGAGCAATGAAATCAAGATGCACTGACAGGAATACCTTAGGAAGTCTACAAGTGTTTCTGAAATCTGCATTTGAGGATAAAAATACTCTTGGTTCGTCGGATATGATCCATATGAGGCAAGCAATTGTTTCCTAATGGGCAACTTTATTTTAATTTTTAAACTTTATATTTTAAATGAATGATGAATGCCTACTTAATTTTAAAGTTTTTAATGAAAGATGAATGCCTAGCTCCATGCTTAAAGCTCTTTCCAAGCAAGTGTAAAGACCAGAGTTTGGATCCCTAGAACCTACATTGTGTGAAGCAGGCATAGCAGCTACCCGTAATTCAGCACTTGAAATAAGGCATCCCCAGAGTGATCTGACTAGCTAAACTAGCAATGTTGTTGGCTAGCTCTGGGCTCAACTGAGAGATTCTGACTCCATGAATAATGGGAGCAAATCAAGAAAAACACCTGGTAGCAACTCTGGGCCTCCATGTGCATACTCAAATTCATGTGCACCTATACACAAATGTGTGTGTGTCACACAGGCAAACACAAAGATACAACAGGTGCACACCCCATAAACATATATTTATGAGAAAGAAAAAGAGAAAAAGATCTTCTATGTGTAGCATTTTAAAACATACCTCTATTTGAGAGACCATGAAGCAACAGAATACACAATTCTAAAAAGCTAAAAAAAAAAAAGAAAAAAGAAAAAATGCTCGACAGTTATGGTGCAATCAGAAGGCAGAGGCCAACCTGGTCTACAGAACGAGTTCTAATATAGCCAGAGCTACACAGAAAAACAAAAACACAAAACAAATAGCATTCATCGATAAATTCAAGGCATAATAGAGAAATAAATCATTCCTTCTCTTTAAATTCACATCATCTTCTCAAAGACAGTAAACCCTCAAGATCACCTGCAGGTCAGCTGGAATCTCAGAGAAATTTCATACCTTGCTTGATAGGTAATGTTGGAGAAGACCTGCTGTTTAAAATGATGATGGGAGTGTGGTGCATCAGAAACACGCTTCTTTCCCAGTGTGGAACAGAAGGAGCCACTTGGGGACTCTTGGAACCACGTCTTGATCATACTAGACTCCAACTCTTCCAAGTTAGGAAGAGAACTGCGCACAGTGGAGAGATTACAAGTAGACATAGTTTTCTATAAACAAGATCAATACCAGGAATGCTTTGATAGTCAACTTGACAAGATTTAGGATCACCCTGTACTCAAACTCCTGAGTGTGCACATAAGGAATCATCTAAATTAAGTTAACTGGGGTAGGAAAACCCATCCTAAATGTGAGTGGTGCTCTATTCCATGGATGAGGGTCCCAAACAGAGTAAAAAGGAGGCAGCTTCTTTGAGGGTTGGAACTGTCTACATCATCAAATGAATGTTTTTCTTCTAATTCAGTTTATAGTCAGGCTCCTAGGAGGTCATGATTTGAAATAGAGTGGGAACTTAGACTTAAAGCACACAGCCTAGGATTACCCTATGCAGCCTCTCTTTTCCAGTTGATTACATAAGCTTCCCCAACAGGACAAATGCCTTCCTGACACTGGCTTATGTTATAAATGATAAGGATAACTACCGACCACTTAGAAAGCGGAGAGCAGCATTTTGGCCCGTCCTTCTGTTTTAACTTAACTATATATAACTGTCATAGCACTACTTCCTGGGCCATCTTTAAGTGTCTGGCACATTATTTAACAGGACTTGAGAGACAAGGCATGATTGGGAACATGTAAAAATGCTACACAGAGTTACTAAGCATTCACACCCTAACAACAGAGCAAACACCTTGGCAATGTGTTATTTATGATTTATGAGCACCTTGCAAGAGGGGCATTCCATAACCGGAAACCCTCAGCACTGGCTTTAAGCCCAGGTAGGCATGGGAAAACAATTTCCATCTACGCTCTATTTAAATGGTTCCCATGTTGCCCTTTCTCATCACTCATCCACCCTGCCACTTAGACGAAGTGAGATGAGAGAAGAGAATCTCAGTGAGAATAAACATCAACAAAGGAGGTGCAGTGCACAGCTTTCTTAAACTTCATGTTCTTGCATTCATGGAGAATTTAAGCTTCTTAATCCAACCAAATGCTCTTTAATTCTACAAGTGTAAGAACTAGAATTCACAGGGAAGAGCACTAGACATGAGAAAGGTGTGTGGTGCCCTAGTCACAGGTCCTCATAAACAACACAGCCTCGCCAGCTAGGTCTTTACCACACAGAACTCTATCCCATACCAATGGTGACACTTTGGAATATTCATCATGGACATGTGTTGTGTATCTGGTAAGAAGACATGCAAAGTGGTGTCACTCAGCAGCAACTATATTTGACTGAATTTACCCAGCCCCCAGAAATGTCCCAAGATAGTAGGACAGAATCTTAAATTCTAGACAGCGTCAAGAAAACTTGCAGAAAGCAATGACCCAATCCAACAGCTAGTTTTATTAAAGATTTATTTTTGAAATTATGCTTATGCCTTCCTGCATGGATGGTGCACTTACAGGTACACAAATACAGGTGCACATGGTGACCAGAATCCTCCACACCTGTTACAGGTGGCTGTAAGCTGCCCACCACACCTGGAGTTACAGGTGGCTGTATGCTGCCCACCACACCTGGAGTTACAGGTGGCTGTAAGCTGCCCACCACACCTGGAGTTACAGGTGGCTGTAAGCTGCCCAACAGGGGTGCTTGGGGCCTCTGTAAGAGCAATATGTACTCTTAACTACTGAGCCATCTCTCCACGACCTAATATTATCATTCTTTTTAGTATTATGTCATTAGTGTTAAGTAGGAAGGGTTCAAGAAAATACTAGAGATAATGTTCACTTGCATATTCATGCTACAAATCTGTATGGAAGATAACTATGAAATTAAAATTACTTCTTTCTCATATGTACTTATCATGGCTGGGTTTTAAATTTCTAATGCTTGACAACTAAGTATGCTTTGAATTCTCACTTGAGAAATCCTGTGTGTGTGTGTGTGAGAGAGAGAGAGAGAGAGAGAGCTTCAGAGGAACAAGAAATTTCAAGTAGTCTGACCAATGGATAACCACAGAGAATTTGTAATACGTGCATCTGAAAAGGGTTTGTGTGGTTTTAAACTATATATAGTTAGGTAGAAAGAAAAAAATGAAATTTCCTCTAAAATATTTCAGTAAAGAGAAAAACATTGGCAGTTATTGAATCAGGGAAATGGGTCAATGAGAGCCTATGTATTTCCCTTCACCTCTGCCCACGTTTGAAGTTTTCAATAATTAAAACATTTTTAAATATCCTTCTACCTAGACATAATCCTAAAAGGTTCCACTGAGAAGTGGGTGAAAGGTCACTGGCAGATTTAACAACTAAAGAACAAAAGCTATGAAACTGGCATTTTTTAGATCTATACTTTATATACAGGTGATCAGAATCTCTCGTAGGTGCTTAAAGAAAACTGGTTGAGGACCATTCATTATATTTTATATCAAGTGATTTGTAATGCTTTATTCCAAAGCAACAAAATACTTATGTCCAAGAGATGTATAAAAACACGTGCATCTGCAATTAAGGAACATCCTTCCCTGCCATCACTTTTAAACTCACAGTATATGCTCTCTATCCAAGACCTTTCAAAAATTCTTTCACTGGAGAGACCTACAAGATTATACCACAGCTGGACAGAACCCTGCAAACACTGCATAGCAGAGGTGGGAAATCTTTCTAGCCAAAGGAACAAGCAGGAGAGAGGCACATTCATCCAGCATTCAGAAGCCTCGTTCCAGCTACCTCTTGCTAAGCTCTTTTTTTTTCCTTCCAAAATACGTCATTTAACTGTCTGTCAAAATAACTCTTGCCTAGTCTACCTGATCACACTCCAGAGCTGCAGCCTCTCCTGACTCCTCCTCAGTGGCAAACTGCTCTGAGAGCACCTAGTGAACAGCATACGCCCCTCTGCTCTTTCTTCCTGCCGGGGCGCACTGCTGTCCACGGGGAGGAGTAATTACTGGGCTCATTATGTATGAAAGCAGCGTCCCACCACTTGGCTGTCTGGCTTGAACAGATCCGATCAGCGCTTCATTCATGTTCAGAGTCTGGGATGTGGTAAAGCTGTTTTTCCTTTTGGATTTTTCCCTCACCACTCAGAAACCAGTGCACTAGAACGATGTGTTAACAGAAGCGCTCGGGAAAGAAAAGAAATTCATAACCTCTGCAGACAGGAGACTGGAGGACGGAAAGTTGTGAAGGGAAAAGCTAAGGGAAGCAGAAGGTGCTAAAGAATACGCATGTTTCTGGAACACACAACGTTAGAGCAGCGTGATCTGGGCACACCCAAGATTCTAAATTACAGGTGAGCAGAACTTCTCCAGAGGCTGTAACATCTGCAAGAGCAATCACGGTTCCTCACTGCTGAGACAGTCAATGAAGTTTAATAAGTTCTAAGCACTGTGGTCAGATCAATGTCTGTTAGCTGATAAAGGCAAAATTCACCCTTTGATTTCCATAATCCTGTCCAAATGGAGTCTTCACCTTGCTGCTACCGGTGCTAACTACGGCCATGGGATTACCGGGCCTCAGAGATGCTGAAAGAAATAAGACACACGGGTGAAAGAGATCACCACAGCAAAAAGGCATTTGCAGATGAGAGTTTACCCTTCCTCACTGAGCTTCAACCAAGCCCTGCCAGGTAAGACTCAGTTTTCTAACATTAATTCACAGCATGCCTACTGAAATGATGCCTGCTAGTTCAGGGAGAGAGCCGGGAGACTTGAACTCCATGTGGTTCTCCCATAAGCTTTATGCAGATTTAAACCTTCTGAGGTAAACACCTGTTTCCACTCAGGCTGCAGGCAATATTGCTCTGCAATAACATGGCTTGCAAATCCTGTTTATTTTTCACTGAATTTATCTTCATTTTTCAGAATTATGATTTTATTTAATAATTTGAAAGCAATCTGCATGAGAAAAATCCAGAATGCTGTCTAAGAAGCACCCACAGAGGTCTTTACCAAGCTTGCCAGAGAACTGGGGGGAAGAAAGAATTCATCAGCATGGCTAGCAACATTTCTGTCAATGTTTTTAAAAGGCTCAATGACTGACTTTAATTCTTAGGAAAACACAAACCCTACAGTGTGATGTCATTCTCATCCACACCTCCAGTGAACACTGCCAGGGCAGGATGAATTTACCCCAAAGACAGCAGGGACGCTTCTGTAGCAGAGCAAATGAAACATTTAAGAACAGAACAAAATGAAGTCTGGCACACTAAAAACTCAAATGTTTTCATTGAAAGCAAAGTGCCAAGACGAGAGAATTTTAAAGGTGAGTGCCTTGTAGAAACTCCCTATCACTCACTCCCGAAGGAGGTGTCTAAAGAGACTCTGTAGAAACCACGGGCAGAAACTATCAGCTCTCCGCCTGATGACACCCTCCCTACAACTTCACTAGAATGAAATCATTGCTATAAGTTCAACTGAGTAGGTTCAAAAATCTTACCAAAAGCCCAAAAACAAAGTCATATTTCTATTACCTTGGAAGGGTGGAGATAAGAAAAACAACAAAAGCACACCACACCTAACTAAAGAAATTGGCTGATCCAAGGAAAACTATTCCGAGTGATTATTCTAAACACTACTGGGAGCACTGGGGAGACAGCTCCTTAGTGGACAGACCACTCTCCTGGCCTATGCAGGGCATGAGAGCCATCCCCAGCACAAAGTGTTAGGAAGAAGGAAAAGTGTTTCCATTTCATTGAGTGATTTCTGTCTTCAGTTTTTAATTCAGAAAGTGGATACACCACTCTCCCTTTACTCTTTTCAAGACAGTGCACAGATAAACCTTAAATGGCACACATCCTCTGCATCTGAAGCCACAGTGCACTCACTTGTCGCTTGCTGGTACCAGAGGAAAGCACTCATTCCAATGCAGGTAGTGACTTCACTGACAGCTACAGCAATGTGTTTGGGGGGGGCTATAAATTCCAAAGTCTCATTTATGTAGCAGCTAAACTAACATGCTGGCCTTTTTGCCTTTTCCCCTAATATATGAGACTTACTTGAATCCCGAAAGGTTCTTGTTATCTGTTTCTACCTAGCTTTACAGATTGACATTTTTTTAAATTGCATATTAAAAAATATTTTTAAATTGCATGTAAAAGATTCAATAAAATATATTAATTCAATAAAGGTAATCATAATTAAACAATTGAAATAACTCAAGGAAAGGGAGATTTACAACATTGTGCTTGTTTTGCTTCTAATACTCGGAACAAAAGGGGATGTAGAATAACGTTCCTGCTATTTACTCACTGTTCTGAGGAAGATTCACACCCCACTTCCTGGGGCCTTTGCTTCCTTCCATAGCTTATCCTCCAGTGACAACGGCTAGGCAGACAGATTCCCAACACAAACTCCCAAGCTGATCTCTGACAGCATCAGCCCCAGTAAACCTTCACTTTCTCTCCTGACTGTAATAATCCATTCAGAAAGCTATGCCAGCCTCAGCAACAGCTTTCCAGTACTCAGAACAACCTACAATTCCTAATGTACTAAAAAGCTAAAATCACCATGAACTTTATCATCTCATAGGTACTAATGGATAAGCTTTTTTTAATTATTATTTCATTTTACTATTTACCTATTTGGTTTTTTGAGACAGTGTTCCTCTGTGTAGCCCTGGCTGATGTGGATCTTGGTCTGTAGACCATGCTGGCCTCGAACTCCAAGATTTGCCTTTCTCGGGAATGCTCCACTGTGCCCAGAAAGTTTAGTTTTTCAAAGTATATGTGTGTGTGTGTGTGTGTGTGTGTGTGTGTGTGTGTGTGTGTGTGTGTATAAGAGAGAAAGATCGACAAAGAGAAACAGAGAGAGGTGGGATGGGATAGGCCACACCACATGTGGAGGTTAGACCAAACTCTGTAATCAGCTGTCTCCTTCTGTCTTTCTGTGGGACTGAACTAGGGTTGCCAGGCTACATGGTGAATGCTTTTGTACACTGAACCATCTTGGTACCCCCATGTAAGGGCTTTCAAAGTGAGTACAATTAATGAGATTTTTTTAATCTCGGAGAATTATCAATCACTGATAATTGTTTCTATGATTCAATATGATATGAGATAAATATTTTTGGCTAACATATTCTTAATAGTGACATCCATTATCATATTTCTTAGATTCTGACCATTTACATCATCCAAACACTATAAGCATCCATATTTAAACTTCAAGAAAAATAGGTTCATGAGTCAAAATAAAGCTTTTCCACCAAGTGTCTCTGATATCATACCTGGCTTTAAAATAAGGTCATTTTACCTAAAATGACAAGCAACAAATCTTATTGTTATATATGTATGTTAATTAGAATATATGTAAAATTCATTTTGATTAATGTATTAGCATTTATCATATCAAAAAACCTTAAGTATGTATCTGCTTATGTGCATGTGTATAACTTTCAAGTTTTTAACTTCTTGAAGGAGTTTTTCAGTATAGTATAAAGGTGGATGCCATGCTCTGCTGAAGTCAATGGGTACTTCAGTAGGATTTCAGCAGGACTGGGCCTTGTGGTTCATTTTCTTTAGGAAGTAACTGATGTGAATAAGGATGTAATCATCATGGACAGTCTCCTCCTCTCCATCTTGTCCCTGCTGGGAGATGATCTTTGGTTTGTGACATCACAAATTGTGACTGGGGAATTGGCTCATATCACACATAATTATTCCCTTTCAGGGACACTAGATGCAGAAGAGATGCAAGCACGCTCATTTCCAGTCAGACCACTGAGACACCAGAGATCCATGACAGGAGCTAGTTTAGGGGAAGAAAAATCCTTTCACAGCACCTGCCACTTTACAGCATCAACTTTGAAGGATTAAAGGACCACTTCCCAGTTTACCTCACTAGTAATCTGAAACATCATGGGGGTGTAAACATCTTCCCTAGTTTCAAAGATGAGGATAAAATGAAAAGGAAAACACTTCCATTAAGCAACAGAAATTAGTAGAGCAGGAGTCAGAAGAGACTCCGGGGCAAGACTCCCCCAGTGCAACTGTAAACATCAATGCTGCTCAAAAGCCTTGAGAAAAGCTCTCTGAATACTCCAAATGGCAAAGACAGTGCCTCTCAACGTGAGAGTCACATGCGTATATTTTGAAGTGATGCCCAGGGTAAAGTATGGTAGCATGTGAGCAAGAAGGGATCTAGTTAATTCAAGAAATACTTGTTCTTTAAGGTCCTTCAACATGAACTCACAAAGAAACAAAAAAAATAACTCTGGAATTATAAGTCAGAACTCAACAAAGGAAATAAAGAGCTTACAAACACATGCACACGTATGGACAATCATCCCTCTTTTTATCGCCATTCTTTGTAACTACAGTTAGCTTCCAAGGACAATACAAACCAGAAAATTCTTCCATAAACACAGATGTAGTTTCCCTTTAGACTAATAGCAATTGCCCAAGCTCAAAATCCTAGTCGTCTGTGACAGCCTCCTAGTTCCCATTATAAGCAAGTACTCAATACAAAGCAATAAAGTCTCCACACATGATTACAAGGCAAGCTCGTTGTTTATGGTTACACCTTCTGCTTGAGATGACAGAATGTGAAAGGTCTGTAAAAGCATGTAACTGCGCCTATGTACTGACTAATTACTGTATTACTGAACAGTTGTTGGACAATCCTGACATCCCTAATTTTTCACATAACACGAAATAGAAGTCAAATAATTCAAGAATGCAGGCCCATCCGAAATGCTTTGACAGTTGCCATGCAATGTCATGCTGGTGGTGTCATCAGAGCATGCAGGCTTCCTATTTACCACTGCAGAAACGTAGCAGAAAATTCTGAGCTCTTTGAACAGCAAAGCAAAAGACAACGTCCAGTTCAGTCAGTCCAGTGAAAACCCTGAGCTTTCTGGAATGATAATGCAAAGCTGAAACGCAGTTAAAGTCTTAATGGACCAGGGCACTCGAGACAATCTCTGTCTCTTATCAACTGTCACAAGGACAGTCTTCTAGGTGTAGCAATGTTGGGGAACTTGTAATGTCTACAGAAAAGCCATTTGTGCCTAAAACCTTCCTTAGCACTTTGATACTGCTTCTCCTATAACAGTTTGCCAAGTATCACTGAAAACATATGTTTGTCTTGTCTCTGAAACTCTGTGTTACTCACGGTTGAGGGTCATGAGAATAATAATCACATTCATTGTCTATTTTCAAGTATGTTCAGGAGTAGTTAATCAGTAGATGTGTTCAATGGGTATGAAAATATATTATGGTACATTCTCAAGAACAGTCTGAAATGGGCAGAAAACCAGTGATTTCCCCCCCCCCCCCCCGGCCTCCTAGGGTACTAGGTATACATGTACTGCACAGACTCATGTGCACACAAAACATCCACACACATAAAAAGAAATGAAGTAAAATACAGAAACTGAAGAGTCAGTGAAATTGGCTATCAGATAGTGAGAACAGAGAAAATGACACCCTCAAAATCATACATTTACTTCCCTTTTTGCTTTAATCCTTAGACTCTGCTGGTTTTGAGGTGGGTTGAACATGCTTGGTCCAGTGAGTGACACTATTAGGAGGTGTGCCCTTGTTAGAGTAGGTGTGGCCTTGTTGGAAGAAGTGTCCCTGTGGGGGTTGGCTTTGAGACCCTCCTTCTAGCTGCCTAGAAGCTAGCCTTCTCCTGTTTACCTTCAGAACAATATGTAAAACTCTCAGCTCCTCTAGTGCCATGCCTTCCTGGATGCTGCCATGTTTCCTGCCATTGATGATAATGGGCTGAACTTCAGAAGCAGTAAGCCAGCCCCAATTAAATGTTGTCTTTATAAGAGTTGCCTTGGTCACGGTGTTTCTTTACAGCAATGGAAACCCTAACTAAGACAAGAAGCTAAGTCAAATCGTTCTAAGTTTGTGGGTCACAGCATCACCAGAACCTCAGGACTGCCCATTAGTTAAGCCTGTACTGACAGTGGTGAAGTCTGAATAAGCAGGAGCAGTGGCAAAAGCCTGTGCTGTGATAGAACTGAAGGCAAGCATAAGCTGGCATTGCTTCAGAACTCATCCCTGGGAGCTGGAGTAGAGTTAGCTGCAGTAAAGAAATGATTAGATGTGTGGTCCTCACCAAGTCTGTAGTTTCATGTCTGGGTGCACAGCTCAAGATTCTAAGTGCTATCATACTGTATTTTAGCAGTTACGTTCCTGCAAGAAAGATCTTAGATGAAAACATAGATGTGGAAAGCATACAAATCTAGTTCTCTGATAGCCTATGGTCCCCTGCTTTGGCCATCTCTCTCTCCTGTTCTTTCTGGTCAGTTCCTAAAGTGTCTACATCATAGTTGTTCTGCCACCTAGAGGATTCACAGAGGTACTGACATTTTAGATGCTTCTGTAGTCCAAAGAGACTGCCAAGGACAAATCCACAACTCCTCATGAGTCATGTATTGTCTATCCTAAGAGGATCCAGGCTGCAAACCAGCATTGCCTAGACTTACAGAGTGCCACACGGTCATTCTGTTGCCTCAACACTGATCACGAGACCAAAAACCGGGATTCGAATAGATTACAAGTTTATTTTAGACAACTATAATTTGCATTGAGTTAATGCTGGAAACAAATAAAATAAATGAAGTCTCGGTAAACTGTACCATGTGTAATAAGAAAATGAAGCCGTGGGGTTCTGCCATAAAATGTTTCAGAATACAGTGTGAGAAAGCAAGAGGATGGCTGGAGACTCCAGTAAGCAGGACCCTTTCATTGGAAATCCTGATGAGCAAGACCCTTTCAAATGTTCTTTCCTTATCATTTTGCCAAGCACTGTATTATTCTTAACCAATTGCAGGCCTAAGGGCTCCGTAACCTACCTGACTATGAAAGAAAGACAGAGCCTGAGTCCATAAACCTGAGCATCAGTGTAAGTAAATATTGTAGCATATTATAGTAGATTAAATTAACTTTAAAAGGGGAAAGCAGGTCAGCCAGGGTTATATAGTGGGTGCTTGCCTATGCACAGTACCCTGTATGCATTCAATTCACTAGCCCATCAGCAAGGCATGGTGACCCACACCTGGAACCCCAGCACTAGGAATACACAAATGGGAGAATATGAAGTTCAAGGTTACCCTTGGCTGTAAAGCCCAAGTCCCTGAGCTATATGAAATTGTCAAAAAAAAAAAAAAAAAAAAAAGGCAGATATCAGATCTCCTATGGGAAAGAAATTTTTGATTATTATATTTGACCTATTGGTTATATGACCATTTATTCATTTCTGCTCAGCAGCCTTCTCCAGGACTACTCCATTCACTAAGGAGTTGTTAAAATTGTTATGAAATGAGTCCTATATCAAAGCTAGTTTCTCTGGTTGACAGGATGGTTCAATCACTAACGTGCTTGCTGGAAAAAGGTAACTGAATCCCTATACCCACATTTACAAAAAAAAAAAAAAAAAAAAAAAAGGCTGCCACACACTTGTGAGCCACGGAAGAGGCCACAGAAGACAATCCCTGGGTTTGTCTTGCTGGCTAGACAGTCTAGCTTAATCCATGAGCTCCAGGCCATTGAGAGACCAGTCTCAAAGTAAAGCACAGGGGTCCAAGTGTAGATTGTCCAGAAGCTGTCTGTATTTTAATGTTAATTCCACTTCCCCAAGTAGGGCGGGCTAGTCACAGGACTCCAACTGAACCTTCCCATTTTAATTAGTAAAATAAAGGAAAGCCAGTGACTAGGCTGTGAGCTCTGAGGAGCAGAGGGCAGGGTTAGAAGTTGTAGCAACATGGAGCTTCCCAAGGACCAGCTGGACCCAGGTGGGATTTATTGGTGTTAAAAGCTATGTACATTAAGGATTTTACAGGTCTAATATCTCATATTGAAGGGCAGTTTGTATCTTTGTCTATTTGATGCAATCTTGTTGTGTAGAGGGTTTGTGGATTGAGAGTTGAACATATAAACCTGTATGAAAATCTATCGGGCTGTAGAGTTGTGTTTGTGTGGGGCTTTGGGGGTATATACCCCAGGACAGAGGCGGAGAACAAGCGGTAAAAAACCATCCAGGGAAGGAAGTTGTGTGGACAACTTGGGCTGTGTTGGTGGCTTGGACTGGGCTCCAGAGTTGCGTGCAGCTCCAGAACTAAAACAGGACCTGATGAGTGAGTTCTCAGGGCCGCTAAATAGATAAACCGTTTAATTATTTTTTAATATTTACTGCAACATACAAGTGACAACACCCTCTGGCCTCTGGCCTCCACATGCATGCACAGATAGTATACATGCATACTAATGTGCACCTTAACACATACATGAACACACAAACACACAGTTTCCAAGGTAACCAATTGTCTCCATTTTCCAAATGTGTTTTAATAAACGTTCTTGCGGTTCTGCAGTGTTTTGTTTTAAAAACCATTCCAGACAACCAACCAACACCTGTGTAACTATTACAAAGCTGCACTCTCGTGCCGCGCTCTTCTGGGACTGCGTGCTTTTGCGGAGCAGCTATAAACAGACATGGGAAGAAAAGCTCCATGGCCAGTATACCTTTGTTCTCTAAGGTAGTCTTAAAATGCGTTATGAGCTCCTTATAATTTTACACTCAAAGGTGTTTAAGAATCAGATTGACCTGGTATAGCCATCAATATACAGCAATCTTCATTACCAACAAATACAAGCACCAAGAAAAAGAGAGAATTTTTTAATAAACATCTTTTAGTCTCAGACTGCCAGCTGAACTTTTGAAGCAAATGCCCTAGGCAGTGGAGTCATGGGTTACTCTCGTTTCTGTGCTCTCTCCTCCCATTTCTGACCAAGGCTCTATGGTACAGCGTACTATGGACAGGGGTAAAACAGACAATATTGCAGGATCTCTTGAGAAGAAAACCAACTCTCAACAGCCATTCCTTATACAGAAAAGACATGCCTAACCTGATCAGAGCAATGAGAGAAAGTGTTGAATGCTCAGCCTTATCAAACATTTATGTCACCCCGCTTCAGGTTCACAGAAGATGGGGCAGAAAGAATGAAATGGAGGAAGGGATAGAATGTTATGGAACACTGTCTTTCAGAAATAACATGGCTGTTGCCTCTACAAACTCATTACAACTCATTAGTTTTTATCCATCATCAACCCATCAATGTCTTATCATGGACAGGGGAGGTACTCACGGTGCCTCATCATTCCCAGAAGTCTTAGGTGCTGATAAGTGTAGCCTAGTGGGTAGAGAGGCAGCTTAGCTCTGGACTTCATCTCCAACATCACCTAGATATACTTAAAATTCCAGACACTCAAGAGTTTTAGAAGCTGGAGAATCAGAATATACAACTCATGCTAGACCTTAGTCAGGTACAGCACCATCCTGTGTATATTAGACCTTGTATCAAAACAACAAATGAAAAGTTAGGTCTATCTCTGAATGTTTATAGGTAGTTGATGGTAGCTAGTGGGGATGGGGTTAATGTGGCCTCACGCTTCACCTTTAGTGATACAGCAGCTTGTAAAGTATCCATGTTCCTGTAAATAACCCTTCACCCTTGCTCCTCTCAGCAATACTAATTAAAACCATTAGCTCTCTCTCTCTCTCTCTCTCTCTCTCTCTCTCTCTCTCTCTCTCTCTCTCTCTCTCTCACACACACACACACACACACACACTAGGTCAGCACGCTTAGCTTTCAAGTTGCTCATCTTAGCTCAGGGACCACAAGGAACACAGCTGGCACTCTCCTTTGGGACATTCTGAAAGCATGATGGGCTTGCTTGTCTTCTCATGGAGGCCCGATATCAATGTCTGGGAAACTGGAATTTGAATGTCTTTGGCAAAATCTACATGTAGAGAATGTTCCATCCTCTCACATACTTGTGTTTCCAGTGACTGGATATTGATGCAACTTAGTCCTCTCTGTAACACACTCAAGTTCACATCAGAAAGGACTAGTTCATTAAAAAATAATAATAATAACACCCACTGTATGCACTCACTGATAAGTGGATATTAGCCCAAAACCTTGGATTACCCAAGATACAATTCACAAACCACATGAAGTTCAAGAAGACAGAAGACAAAAAAAAAAAAAAGGACTAGTTCAAAATTCACTGTTCCTATTTAAAACTATGAAGAAGCAGGGCTGGAGAGATGGCTCAGCAGTTAAGAGCACTGACTACTCTTCCAGAGGTCCTGAGTTCAATTCCCTGTACCCACATCATGGCTCACAACCATCTGTAATGGGATCCAGTGCCCTCTTCTGGTGTGTCTGAAGACGGAGACAGTGTATAGGCTGTGCAGTTACCAAAAAGAAAGTCTTCTCTGAGCATCTTATCTCCCAAAAATACCTCCACGGTCCTGAGTTAAACTGCAGCCTAAATGAGCTTCAGTTCTCTAATCTAAACAAAGTGAACATGTTGCCCAAAAAATGGCTGAGATTGTTCATGCTCAAAACAAAACGCAGCCTGACACCCTCGGAGATCTCAGAGGGCACAGGCACATTTGCACATCTTCCCTCTAGCAACTTTTTCCTACGTAACAGAAGAGCTGGGTGATTCAAGAGACCTAAGACAAGTATCAAATGAATCCATTCAGAACAACAGCTTCCCTACCATCCAGGCACCGGGCAAAGACGCTTCCTGTCTATTCAAATGAAATTCTACTCACGTCTCCACTATGATCTTAAAGATCATAAGAAAAGCATAAGAATGAAAATGGAAATTACAACTTCCTAACTTCATCGGTGCTGCTTTTCAAAGTGAGACACAGTAAACTAGTATGGCTCACAGCAACCAGAGGGAGCCAAGACAAGGTGCATGGCAAGCCCATGTTCAGCTAACCATGCAGTGACAAATTCTTGTTTAGAAGCTATAGTGTTGGGCTGGAGAGATGGCTCAGCAGTTAAGAGCACCGACTGCTCTTCCAGAGGTCCTGAGTTCAATTCCCAGCAACCACATGGTGGCTCACAACCATCTGTAATGGGATCCAACGCCCTCTTCTGGTGTGTCTGAAGACAGCGATAGTGTACTCATATATAATAAATGAATCTTTAAAAAAAAAAAAGAAGAAGAAGCTATAGTGTTTGGCTGGCAGGCACACACACTCCCACACAGACTGGATTTCATATTGTTCTGTTAACAGCATACTTCCAAGACCATTCTGTTGAGAATGTCTTAACTGGACAAGCCTGAACTGGGCACTGCCTGCGCTGAAGTGGCCTCCACATGCTTCATTTACATAAGGATGTGTAAGTGGGTCCACGTACCAACACTCCATATATATATCAACTATCATGTAACCCCAGGCAGCAGGAACGAACACTGAATGTTTAACATACATGAAGAATTCCGAGAAGAACCCTGAGAGCACACAAAGCACATAAGAACACAGGAAACTTCGTATGTCACCATAGGTAGTCAGAAACCTATGGGCTAGAGAGGCTGACAGCTCAGCAGTTAGGAATACGGCCCACTCTTCCAAAGAACCCGGGTTCAGTTCCTAGCACACCTGGGGGTATATAACCATCTGCAACTCCAGTTTCAAGGAATCTGATGCCCTCTGCTGCCCTCCATGCATACCAGCACACATGTAGTACCTAGAAATGATATCACAGAAACCTCCAATCAAAAGGATTCTGACAACCTAGAATTCAGAAATGCTTTGAAAATAAGTACTTTCTCATCCTAAAAAAGAAACCAGGCACTCCCAGGACCCAGGAGACAGGGACAGGAGGCTTTCTGTGGAGTCAAGACCAACTTTTTCTACAGAGAAAGTTCAGAGACAGCCAGAACTGTATAGAAAGACCCTGTCTCAAAAACACCAAGAGGAGGAGGAGGAATCAAGCAGAAAGTTCCGTGGCCACCTAGAGTCTCACACCGAGCTTGGGTGCAATTATACAATCACCACGTTGTCAGGCCTTAGCAGCAACGCCTCTTAATCATCTCTCAAAATGCCAGGAGGAGATAATTAAGTATGAAAGCTAAGAAGCAGTGTGAAAAACAGTAAGAAAAAGTGGCATCTTATCAATTTTCCTAAAAAATAGAAAGCAGGCAAATTCCGTTTGACTTTTGGCATGCATGGCTTATAACACATAATTATCTTTTTGCTTGAGTTAATAATTATCAGCAGTCAAGGACAACTCATTTTGTGTTGGATTCCTGAATACCTCTGTCATAATAATCCAAGTCAACGCTGAAATAAATCCACATTTCCCAGATTTCTCTGTTTAAATGAAACAAGTAGCAAGTAGTAAGAATGGTCTTGGACTGGTGAGATGGCTCAGGGTTTATATAAAGAGCATAATCTTTATTAAAAAATTTGCAAAGAAACGTGACAGTATGAATAATCTTGCAAAATAAATTAACCGCACAGAATTCCAAACTGCTACACTATGATGAACATGGTGGAGTACTGCGCGTCAGGTCGACAAGACAGTTGGGCACCTGGGCCTTCTCGGCCTGTTGCTGCTCATAGAATTGAGGGAACTTTGGTTTAGAAAGCAAGATTCCTCAGAGATAACTGATTCCATGGATATTTCCTGAGTTCCTACTATTGAACATTTCCTGGGAACTCAGAGTGCCCAACCAGTCTTTTCTTAAAATATTGTTTAGTGTTTTTAAATGCTACTTAATATTATAAGTTAAGCCATGTCCTCAGCCCCCATCGTGGCCTTTTTAAGGGGAATAAGAGCAGTGTAGTGTTGAGAATAAGATTGGTTCCCATAGGTTCCATTTATTTGGTACTTAGTCCCCAGTTGATTTGATAAGCTGTCAGGGAAGGATTAGGAGGTACAACCTTACTGCAAGAGATGTGTCACAGGAATGGACTTCGAGGTTTTAGAAGCCTATGCCAATCCCTCTCCCACATCCCCTCCCTCCTCCCCAACTCTTTTCTCTCTCTCTCTCTCTCTCTCTCTCTCTCACTCTCTCTCTCTCTCTCTCTCTCTCTCTCTCTCTCTCTCTCTCTCTCTCTCTCTCTCCCTCCCTCCCTCCCTCCCCCTCCCCCTGCTTGCTGCATGAGGATCAGGATGTAAAGCTCATGGCTACTTCTCCAGTACCATGCCTGCCTGCATGTTGCCATGGTCCTCACCATAATGATAACAGACTAAGCGTCTGAGAGTGTAAACAAGCCCCAATTAAATGCTTTCTTTTATAAGTGTTCCCTTGGTCATGGTGTCTCTTCACAACAGTAGAACAGTGACTATAAACAGGTATTATAGCTAAGCAGAAAGGAGGCAGGAGCAGTTGAAAAGAATGTGCTACGTGCTGTTAGCATACTACATCCAGACTTGATGATGTGGCTAAGTAGACCCCTATCAATGTGAAGGGTATCTGGAATATGTCAAACCCAAAAAAGACTTGCTAAGGGAGCTGGAGAGATGGATCAGCACTTGACTGCTCTTCCAGAGGTGCTGAGTTCAATTCTCAGCAACCACATGGTGGCTCACAACCATCTGTAATAGGATCTGATGCCCTCTTTTGGTGTGTCTGAAGACAGCTACAGTATATTCCTACATAAAATAAATAATATTTTTTAAAAGCCTTGTTAATTTTCTCTTAATAAAAATAACCCAAGTGGCAAACAATCTAAATAAACTGACACTCCACTGGAAAGTGAACTCGGACTGTGCAGTCACAGCTGTGACCCTGTGGCACTGCTTAGGGGCCTGGGTCAAGAAAGAAGCACAACTGGCAAATATGGTGCCAGTGAAAGCCATCTCTGCCCGAGAGAACAAAACTTACCAACAAGCCAAGTATGATTTGGGTGACTTTGATTTACCAGAGCACAATCCATTGAAGGGAACAGATCAGAGTGGGTGAAGCTGGGCACCTTAGCATATAATGACACAGTACAGGAGTTCAAGGCTCAGTGCGTAAAGCACTTTGCCACCAAGGCTGAAGGCCTAAGTTTAATCCTGGGGCTCAGGATCTGGAGAGATGGCTCAGAGACATCGGCTGTTCTTCCAAAGGTCCTGAGTTCAAACACATGGTCCCAGCAACAACATGGTAGCTCACAACCACATGTACTGGAATCTGATTCCCTCTTCTGACATACAGGTGTACCTGTAGATAGAGCACTCATATACATTAAAATAAACACATAAATCCTGGGGCTCAGGTGATGTAAGGAAAAAACTGACTCCAAGCTCTGGCCTCCATATGCTCATGGTATACATGCCCCATCGGCACACAAATAGATGTCATAGAAACATTTTGAGATGCTTGAGACACTGATGCTCTAGCAGAGGGCCTGGGTTCTGTTCCCAGCACCTACATGCTCATAACCATCTATAACTCCAGTTTCAGGCACCTGATGCCTCTTCTAGATCCTGCAGGTACTACATGCATATGGTGAACATACATACATACAGGCAAAATACCAATACACATAAAGTAAAACTAAATAAGTCTTTTTAAAGTCTATATTCCAGACTTTAATGTAACAGTAGCAGTGTCTAGCCAAGCAGACAGCATTGTGGAAATAAATGAAGATAAAACTAAAAACCTCTCTGCTGAGTACAAACTGTCTGTCAGACTAACAGTGACCATTAGAAACATGACGCAAACAGATACAACTGGTGCAACTGAGGTGACACAAGAACTGCTAGAGGATAAGCCGAGGGCAGGTCATTCAGATTAGGTCTCAATTCACAGTATTGAAGGTCCTGAGTCTGCTACCTGTATACAGACCTTAGCTTTACCCAACCCTCTGGTGTAAAGGCACAAACCTCCTAACAGTTTCCAAGGAAGATTACTTAAAAGGGGGGAAGGGGGTTAGGAAAAGCAAAAGAAAGCAAAAGGTAAATTAGCCCTAAGCAGAAGTGCTAAGGCGCAGAACTGAAGTCTCTGGCCCGGCTATTTAGTAAAACAGCTGCTGGGTGACTTAGATGATTAAGTCACACATAGATCCACAAGGATCCACACGCAGCATGGGAGAATAAAGAAGGACAGACTTTGGTAGAGGAGCAAAAAAGAAAATAATTCTATTTAATTAAAATTTAAAACTCAAAAAGCACTACATAAAGCTGAAAAAGCCCATAATGGTAACTTACAAGGAGGAGCCAAGGTAGGAAATATTGGGAGCAGAGGTCCAAAGAGATGCATTAAAGAAACTCACAGACATCTACAGGATCCCTAAGCAAATAGGAGCCAAAAGGTCACAGATACAAAAGAGAAAAGGAAAGGAGGCTCCCAGACTGAGTCTGCTGAACACAGTTTCCTAGCGAGAAAGTGAAAGCTGACTGTGATGGAGCCTAGGACGCTGATTGTGACAGAGAAAGGCAGGGAGGATCGATGAGTTGGATCAATGAAACTGCTCCACTGTTTCACAAAAAGAACAGTTCAAGGTTCAGGAACACCAGCTACTAGCATGGTTATCTTCTTTACCCTTTCAGTCTAAGGCTGATGACACAGTGGAGAAATCAAATATCACTAAAACTAGAACTTTCCACAGTGGCACTGATGACAATATGTGAAAGCTCTAAATGGAAGTACACACATAGATAACTCTCTGACCAAACTTATCTAATTTTCACTGAAAATTAAACAGAGCTGACACACTCACTCCTAGTCCTGGCTATTGTGCTCACATAGTCAGCACATAGGAACTCTGCTAATCATGGCATCTTACAGGGATGGACTGTGAAAATTCTTCAAACGGCTGAAGATTAGAACACTAGTTAGAAATAGAAATTAGTGGCCTGCTTATCTGGTTCAGAGACTTAGAGAATGAGTGGACAGCTGCAAACTCCCAGTCCCACCAGAACCAGTATGATTTAAAACAAACCAAACATCTTCCCGTGTCCTCCAGAAATAAAGATGTGGATGCTTCCAGCCATGCTGGAGACTCAAGGCCAGCAGTACCCACTTACACAAGCTGATGAGTTCTACAAAGGAGTCTTTCAGAGAAAGACTTGAACAATTTAAAAATTGAGACTATATATGAACAAGAATAATTATTTTATTATTAATTTTATTATCAAA